>NC_061107.1:132629755-132654755 GCF_015104395.2 Macrobrachium nipponense | reverse complement strand
TTCTTTATTAAATTTAAAAATGTTGGCGAAGATTTCATTCTTTAGATCAACAATACTCGGTTATAATAAGCTTTTCATTATTAAATTTAAAAATAATAGCGAAGATTTCACTCTTTAGATCAACAATACTCGGTTATAGTAAGCTTTTCTTTATTAAATTTAAAAATAATAGCGAAGATTTCATTCTTTAGATCAACAATACTCGGTTATAGTAAGCATTTCTTTATTAAATTTAAAAATAATAGCGAAGATTTTATTCTTTAGATCAACAATACTCGGTTATAATAAGCTTTTCTTTATTAAATTTAAAAATAATAGCGAAGATTTCATTCTTTAGATCAACAATACTCGGTTATAATAAGCCTTTCTTTATTAAATTTAAAAAGTGAGAGAGCAGCGTCGAAACTACTCCCAAAATCGACAGCTTAGTAAACCGACGCCGGTTCATTAGCGAAGCCTAAACTTGGCCTGAAATGAAGAGGAACCGCCTCAATGAACAGCTACATCTAATGGTAAACAGAATTAGTGATTAACGGGACGAAAGGGGAAAAGCAGGTCATGCAGGATGTTCTCGTTTCTAAATTTTAGTTTTCTGTAAAAGAAAACTATTGAGATGCCTTTGTCCTGTCCGTCCGAAATTTTTCTGTCCACTCACAGATCTTAAAAACTACCGACGCTAGAATCATCAAACATACCAATCATCAAACATACCAAATTGCAGTCCTCTAACCGTAGAATTTTTATTCTTTTAAGGTTAAAAGTTAGCCATGATCGTGCGTCTGGGCAAAACGCTATAGGACAGGCCACCACCGGGTCGTGGCTGTAAGTTTCATGGGCTGCGGCTCATATAGCATTATATCGAGACCATCGAAAAATATATGTAAATTTTAAGTGACCTTGATTATACGCTGTACAGATAACTCGATTGGCATTTCTTTTCTTTTTTTTTTAAGTTATAAAACAATAGCACTTTTGAATGCCACTTATGAATGCAAACAAAAATTAATAATAAATAAAATAAAATAAAATAAATCGTTTGCTATGTGAAGGAAGACAAATTTCAACTTTTTCTTCAGCTAACATTTTTGTTCATGTTGGTACGAAAATGCCACTACTTGAAAGAACTAAGGAGATTGATTTTCATACTAAAATCATACTATATATAAAAATATATAAATTATACTTAACCCATTGGCTCTTATACTCCTTAAAAAAAGAAGTATCCCAAATTCCTATACAATATGACAACAGATTTTTTTATTCTATAGAAAGGAGAATTTTTTTCTACAATCCCTAAACCATTGGTTTTCATACTCTAAAATCTAAATGGAGGGGATTTTTTGCATATCCTTAAAGCAAGTATTCAACATAAAAACTATATTTCAATTATGAGCCAGTATTTTCGTAATAATCATCACCAAGTGCACCAACAGTAAACTAATAAAAAGATAAGAATGATACAATTCCAAAAAACCACGCAAGTAAGGATACAATGGACGATGTCAGCCAGAAGTCCTTCCAGTTAGATTAGTGTGAAGCGCTTGACAGATCATCTCAGTCATTAAGACAATTTGAAATTAATCCATTTTTGTAAAATGCTTCAGTTATCTTACACAAACTTGAAGAAAAATAACTGCGCCGGATAATTTAAAAAGAATTCTTACTACCTTCTGTACTAGTATATTTCAATTTCATAACTTCTCTAATTCGTAGAACTTCTTATTTTGTTTGAAGCTAAAGCATTGCATCCCATTTTGCTTTTCAAAACGAGTATTAAGGAGAGCGATAAATTACGGTCCAATAACACAACATAAACCATGTCAGCAATACGAGTCCAACCATTAATCATATGCATATCATTCATCATTACTCAAGGTACATGGCCATTAATCATATCAACACAGATATGGGTACGTGGCATTTTCAATTGTAATCTGAATTAGGAATCAGGGTACATGCAAAATTACCTTTCAGAAGAAATAAAATAAAACTGATTACATTTATCACTAACCAGTTTCCAATTACAATCAAATGTCTTAAAAATGTCAACACAAATTGCAGTCTCAAGGTCGAAGGGGTGATTCCAGGCCAATAAAAATACATATGATAATGATGATGATGATGAGAGGGGAATAAGATGGGATCTGATAGAAGGAAGTCTTCAACATAAAGTTGCACACACACTGACATCAGTGAAAACAGAAGCGTGAAAAGTTCCAAAAGGGACCCAAAAATAACAAACGGAGCAGTTCAAAGCAGCCTTGAGTCTACTTGTCAAAAGAAAAATGAGTAGCAACGAAGCCGAATCTTCTACGCAGAGCCCACTTACAACTCGTACAATACCATACCTCACGAGGCACTCCTAGGAGTACAATAACTATATAATGAGCCTATCAATCGCGTTCATTTCACCGCCTGAAAGTAGCTGGCGACATGTAATTCTCATTAGCGACGCACATTCTAAAAGCATCAACGGCACACATATTCCTAACAACATTCGCCTTCCACTGCCTCGCGCACTCCCGTTGTCATTGTGAGGAGCAAAGCAGCCTCGTTCAAGTAGGGAAGGCACAACGATGCAGTTTTCCACAGTGCCAATCACCATCGCCGCCACCCAAGTCAGAGGAGCTGTTGCCTTATAAACTGGGGTGCTAATGAACGTTTCTTAAGATCCCTTCACCGCAGACGGCTCCATGGGCCATAAAGATGTAAATGAACGCCCTTTAACGACTCTGGAGGCACGAACCAACGACTGGCACTGCACGAATAGACTACTGAATGGCAACGCTATCAATCCTTGTGTGTGCACCTTTCCCATTGCGGTATAAACGTTTCGAAAGAAAAATATAGCAGCAGTAGCAAGGGTTCAAAGCACAAAACATAAATTGAAGAACATGGCGTCCATGTCACCTACTTGTGAAAAATCCGAAAACCCAAAAATATAATGAAAAAATATATATCATCTCTCTCTCTCTCTCTCTCTCTCTCTCTCTCTCTCTCTCTCTCTCCACATGAGAGAATACTATATTGGCAGAAGGAACAATAAGGAAAAGATGGAAAGGAAAACCCTCCATCACACAAGCCATCAAGTTTATTCTTCGTCTAAAAGCCCCTTCGGAAAATCCAGGATGTCCGACGTCGTCTCTCTACTATTATTATTTGACCTAAGGGGTCGCAGGGGGGCCACATACCAGCCGGGGAGGGGGTGAGGGGAGGGAAGGAGGATGCCACGACATTCAATTCCAGTGCCCTATTGCAAGTCCACAATAATTCCAGAGCCGCAATCCAACAGCTGGATCTGATGTCGAGCGGTGGACTTAGGCCAATTGATTCACTAAATGGCACTTATTCCATATTAGGGGGGATATGGCACTGGCAATAATATTAATGGACTCTCACAAAGATCGGAACTCCACAGGAAGATACGGAAAAGGTCAAGGGAGAACGCTAAGTAAAAAGATAAAAACTAAAATGACAAGAATGTATACTTACACATACCACACAGAAAAAATGGTCAACTTAGACAAAGGAACATAGTAAAGACATGGAAGCCCTTGGGAGCTCAGCCATCAAATCGTGAGAGGGAAAAAAATGTCACAGAAAATACTTTGATTTATGCCATCATAACACAAAATGGTCCCCTGAAGAGCTGCCGGATGGGATAGGGATTGGTGTGGTGGTCGTTGTTGCCAGTACGATATGAATGATGACAGAAATACCAATTAAATATTAAGATTACTCAAAGAAATATTGTTGAATAAAACGTAATGGTCATTGACAAACAGAAAGTTAAAATGGCTTGTTCAATATGCAAAGCAACAAAAACAAATAAACTGTAATTATCCAATAAGGAGATCATAGGAAGACGCACAAAAATCTTATTGTCAACAGAATGGAAAAAAAAAGCTTATTATTAACCAGCAGGGAACATACAAACTTAATTATACGAATATATTGGTATTGTAATTTCATGCTATACCCTTTGACAAAAATTTTATGACAAACAAAACTTTAAACGCTCTTAAAACAGAATTAGATTCCATTACAAAACTTTTATAAAAAAAAAAATATTCATGTCTCAACTGTGAAGTCAAGTTTCATTCCATTTTCAGACAAGACCAAAATTTGTCCGACTTTCGCCTTTTGGCACTGATACAATATAAAGGCAGAAACACAATAGATTTACAGATCAAGAGGAAAAGATTGCGAGCCGCGCCCCACACAAACAACAATTTCTGACAATTTATGGCTGCAAGATGCAACTCCCACAGCGGGTGATTGCAGCCGCTGCAAGCGAACAAGAGCGAACCATTCCAACCTCATATATAAAATACAGGCTTCAGAAGGAATACTTGGGGTTGGCCAAAACATCGCGCCAAACAGCGTTATAACCGAATCAGCCTGTATGACGACGATTTATCGAAAGGAATGGACCACACCAGACCAATGCTACCTTTCTAACATACATACATATTATATATTACATATATTATATGTACCTATTTATGTGTATGTATATACTAGTTTACTTAGGCGAAAAAGACAAATGAAAACATCCCCTATGCTTATGAACAACCGGATATATACGAGAATAAGCTTAAACATGAATGTCAGAGATATGCGGTATACCCTGCACCATAAATCAATCAGGACAGCGGCCAACAGACCGACACTGCATAGCAGCTAGCCCTAAAATCATTAATAAATAACCATAAATCTGATGAAGGACGATGGCGGCCATAAAGTCGTCACGACCACACTCTGGGAAACCATCCCGCTGCACAATACCCGGCCATTCTTTACCCTCAACATGGATGGCACTGCAACTTCGACAGAGCTCTCTTAACCGAACACCGCCCCCCCCCCCCCCCCCCCACGGAAAAAAGCCATAAAGAATTAAAAATAAATCTCTAATCGCGTGCTGTGACTAATTCAAAGCTGAATGTTCTAATCTTTCCATGACTGAGAGTTAATCTTTTCCTCTTTCATCACCCAATTAAAATTTTTCTCTCCAAACTAGGTCCATTTTGATTTTCCCTCTCCAATGGTCACGTAGCTCTCATAGTGAAATATTCAAAAAAACACTTCGAATAGTACCTAATCACACGTTTTCTAATTTATTAGAAGTCCACAAAGTTCATTTAAATTAGTGTAAACCTAAGACTATAACCGATTTTTTTCTTCATCAACATTACTGTATACCAAATTGTTTAAATTAAAATTATTTTATCTCGTAATGTTTATAAGCGAATAAAGTCCACACATAATCAACGTTAGTGCTACTGACCCTGGCTCTTAAACCCAATATATTCAGCTTCACATAAACAGGTTGTTCGGACACCCGCATCGTCTAAACGATGCTAAATCTCAAAAAAAATCTGAGAGTGAAGAGAGGCAAATGTTCCTTTCCTTTCCTTTCCTTTCCACCTGACGAAAGGAGAGGCCTATACCTCGAGCATTCATTAAAACGACCGTAATCAAAGTAGTGCTGTAAACGAATTAATGGAGGGGCCCTACGAAAGACCCATTGTCTTATAAATTGATTTAATTTCGGTGCCCCAATGCTTGAGTGACGGCCTGGAAGGGCGGCCGGGGGGGGGGGCGCTTTTGAGTCGGGGTAACTAACCGTGACTTCCTTTCAATGGGACTTCCAGGAAAAGCTCTAATCCTCACGAGAAAAATAGAAATGAAATTGTCAACAAAGAAATATGAAGCTGTATTGCGAAGGGTAGCTACAAGATTGCTTTTATATTCCATTTCCAACTTGCCGGGTAAACATGATGTACTTCAGGATGACGAACGAAAAACACAGGAATTATGTGAACAATGTAGACAGCGAAAGCGTAAGAACCGGTCGTCATATATATATATACAATAAAGTCGTCAATATATATATATACAATAAAGTAGGAGTTAGTCTTTGTTAGTCCAAATCTCAACAAGAGACTTCTTAAATTCACTTCTTTCTTTTACCATAACAATCACAGGACTTCTCGACGTCATTCATTTCTTTTAGTATAATGGATGGAGAATCTTCAGCTCCTCCTCTCTCAACGTTTTAAGTTTACTTCAACATTCTAGTTACTTTTCTCACTCAACGTTTTGTTTTAAACCTTCAACGTTCTTGCTACTCTTCTCCCTCAATGTTTTTAAACCCTCAACGTTCTTGCTACTCTTCTCCCTCAATGTTTTTAAACCCTCAACGTTCTTGCTACTCTTCTCCCTAAATGTTTTTAAACCCTCAACGTTCATGCTATTCTTCTCCCTCAATGTTTTTAAACCTTCAACGTTCTTGCTCTTCTTCTACCTCAACGTTTTTAAACCCTCAACGTTCTTGCTATTCTTCTCCCTCAATGTTTTTAAAACTCCACGTTTTTCCCTGCTTGCTTCTTTCTCCCTCAATGTTTTTAAACCCTCAACGTTCTTGCTATTCTTCTCCCTCAATGTTTTAAACCCTCAACGTTCTTGCTATTCTTCCCCCTAACGTTTTTAAACCCTCAACGTTTTTGCTATCCTTCCCCCTAACGTTTTTAAACCGTCAACGTTCTTGCTATTCTTCTCCTTCAATGTCTTTAAACCCTCAACGTTCTTGGCTATTCTCCCCCTACGTTTTTTAAAACACCTCACGTTTTTTGCTATCCTTCCCCCTAACGTTTTTAAACCCTCAACGTTCTTGCTATTCTTCTCCCTCAATGTTTTTAAACTCTCAACGTTCTTGCTATTCTTCTCCCTCAATGTTTTTAAACCCTCAACGTTCTTGCTATTCTTCTCCCTCAATGTTTTTAAACCTTCAACGTTCTCGCTATTCTTCCCCTTAACGATTTTAAACCCTCAACGATCTCGCTATTCTTCTCCTTCAATGTTTTTAAACCTTCAACGTTCTCGCTGTTCTTCCCCTTAACGCTTTTAAACCCTCAAGGTTCTAGCTATTCTTCTCCCTCAACGTTTTTAAACCCTCAACTCTCTTGCTATCAAAAGAATTAGATTTCGTGGTACATCTTCGTCATTTTCGTCATATATATCTGTTTCAATGAAGTATGAATCGCAGAGCCACGATAAATCAGATTAAATCATCAGTCCTTAACTTAAAAATACGTTACTAAGAATGGAGGCATCAAAGGAAGATACCCACTCGCCATTTCAGTTACAAGAGAGCTAGAAAACAATGAATATATCACATTATTACACTACAACAAATTCTTCAACGCCACTGAACCTTCATATATGCATACATGAGAGAGAGAGAGAGAGAGAGAGAGAGAGAGAGAGAGAGAGAGAGAGAGAGAGAGAGAGAGAGAATCTCCCTTTCTTCGAGCAAAATCAAGAATAGACGAATCAACCCGCATCTTCGACGACCTTTTTTCTCTCCTTCCAGAATGTTAACGTGCCACCTGAGTTCAGAATAGAACAAGAGAAAAAAAAAATCTGATTCCAAGGAATTATTCTCCGTCATTTTTAAGGTTGGAACCAAAGTCCCGGTGGAACACTTTTTCGGGGTCCCAATTACTTCACCTGTCACCAAAAATCTGCACAGAATCCAGTAAGCTATTAACCTTTGTCATTCCTGTGCGTTCAGGCGGAGGCTGGAACAAAGGACCCTCGAACTCAAAGGAGGGGAAAAGGAGAGGGGGAAAAAATTCAACGGACCGAAATCTCAGATCTCACAATAGAAATATCATCTATTCCCTCGGTAAGACCCAAAGCACAATACAACAGAGCAGTCATTTGTTTCATGGCAGAGGGAAAAACTGCAGGACTCAAATGTACTACAGTTGTTGCTCTTATTTATGGCACATATTTCAACACCAGGATTCTAGACTGGGCTTATCAGTCAATCGCCTTCAGCCATGAAAATGACCCATTTTAGAAAGAAATAAGTGAATAAACAAATAAGTGTATGTTGAATTTGGATTGACGAATTAGCGATAAACAGCATATATATATATATATATATATATATATATATATATATATATATATATATATATATATATATATATATAAATGAAATTATATCAATTCAGAGGAAAGAGCGAATTAGATATTAAAGGACATTTATAGCTCGATGTATGTATATGAATCACGGTAATGTGATATGACATTATATATATATATATATATATATATATATATATATATATATATATATATATATATATATACACATATACATATATATTACTGGAAGTTGTAGTTTTTCGTCAATACAGCAATCCAAATTAGAGAGAACATATACACAGGAAACTGGGGAATAGAAATACCACGAGAAGAAAGGAAAAGGAAACACGACTGAAAGAAGGAATGATCAAAGAGAGAGAACTCCGAGATGAGGAAGGCAGAGAAAAAGGGAGGGAGGAGGCAGCGGACTATTTAAGGAAGATTTGATCCGAAGTAAGAAGAGAGAGAGAGAGGCATTTGCCCCATTGTGGAAAGTGGGCATGAGTCTCACAAAAGGAAGATTATGAACACTTCGGTGACTTCCCTCCCTCCCGTGAACCATCTTCCTCGTCAACCTTCGAGTTGATTCTTGCCAAAAGTCTTGTCAATCAGGGCAAAGTGATTTCAAGCCCTGAAAAAAAAAGTCATCAAAAGGAAACACAAATAAAAAAAATGCAATCGAGTTTTCTATAAAACATGTATGAAATACTCAACTAAGGCTCATGAAAGTCTCAGGAGCGGCCCTTGAAACTTTCATCCACAGCCCGGAGGTGGTCTGTGTCGTTGGTGTAGCGGTGCCCGACGCACTGGTTAACTTTAACCTTAAATTAAATCAAAACTACTGAGGCTAGAGGGCTGCAAATTGGTAAGCTTGATGATTGGAGGGTGCATGATCAACATCCTAATTTGCAGCCCTCTACTCTCAGTAGTTTTTCTAAAATAACCAAAACCATTCATTGAAGAAACAGAACTGCTTATCTAACCGAGAAGTCTATTTATATAAAACAGCCTCTGGACGACGACGTGCCCAGAGATTGGGCACAAAATCTAGCGCCCGCATCTGAACCACCACCACCAACATTTGAAGGAATTATTCTGACTCCAAAGACGACCATTCGAGACATTTTCATGGACAGACCTTTTCACTTGGGGAGTTTAACCTCTCACTCGCTAACCGTTGTTCTTCTACATAACGTTCAGATCTGGACGACAACCGAAGCTCAGTCGAATGATCAGTCTTAAGGTTTTTCTCATGAACCTGTTGTTATATCAAGGTCACCCAAAGGTTCAAATTCTATGATATATATATATATAATATATATATGATATATATATATATATATATATATATATATATATACACATATATATATATGTGTATTTATAATAATATAATATTATGTATATGTATACATATATTATATATATATATCTATATGTATATATATATATATATGTATACTTAACATACTATGTATATTATAATATGATATTATATATACATTTGTGTGTGTAAGAAAAAAAATAGCTGAAGCATTATTTCTTTAATCTAGGGAAGATTATCACAGCCACTTCAAAAACACGAACAATCCTGGTAACCCATGAACCCCTAACAGGAACATAACTCGTGCCTAGTCTCCGTATTAAGAGAAATTGGCATCTAAAGCCACGAAAAGTACAAGCAACAACATCCTCCTAAACGTGCTTCCGAATAAGTCAATTCCAAGAGACACTGAGGACTATAAGCAAAGGGGAGAGGGAGGGAAGGAACAGCGAACTTAAAAAAAACTTATAAAATAAAATAAAATAAAGTAAAAACTCCTGGCAAGACAGCAAACAAGCAGCTCGGGTCGTGAGAAACGATGTAGGTCAAAAGCAAAACAGGTTTGGAGTCGGGGCTTATGTAACTACCTGCACTGCAAGTTTCCTTTCCACCGAATGCATTTCATGCCTGTTCTCTTTGGCCCACTTTGACCCACGGGATTGATCTAAATCGCCATCTGAAGTGTCATGTAAACAAACTGTCAATCTGTATATCAATTACGCATCAAAGATGACTGGATATCAGGGAAATGCAGACGTGGCCGAATATTAAAACAAAAAATAAAATATGAGCATTCACAAACTATAAAATCATTTTCTACATGTTTGCTAGAACTCTGTTTTAACCATAATTCACGTTAAAAAAAAAAAGGAATATATACCAAAGAATATCAGCCGTTGCTTTACCTACAAACGCTGTCCAATCGGTACAAATGCTTGCAGTAAAGGGTGTCAACGAGCTTTTAATTGCTCTTATTTTCTTTTACTGAAACATTACCTCTTTTAAGTATTCTAGATGGACGTAAAACCATCCGTGATTTAAAAAAAAAACAACAATCTAATTTATAAGGGAGGTTTATACCCTTAAACGTGAATACCAGACGAAAAGAGAGGCGATACAAAAGTAAACTAGACCAAAGGAGGGCGTGGCCCACTTGCTGAAACGTTACCATTCAACGAGAGTTATGCAACAACTTTCCATTTCAACGCCTTTTATGAGGACCTTCGAAAATTTCCTTCGAACAAGACTTTTAAGGACTCGGTTATCATACAAATGCTGTCGAGTGCAACTTTATTATTATTATTATTATTATTATTATTATTATTATTATTATTATTATTATTATTATTATTATTATTATTATTATTATTATTATTATTATTATTATTATTATTTTCACACATTTTATAATATATATATAATTTATTATAATAAGTTAGTAATATATACTAGTAAGCTATACTAGTATAGTTATATGTAATTATATACTATATTTTGCTAATAGTATAGGGTAATATTATTATTAAGTGGGCTGTAATAATAGTTATATTATATCTAATTTGATATATATATATAATATATATTATTATATGTAATTATATATATATATATAATAGTATAATTAAATTATAATATATATAATTATAGCTATATTATATTATTATATTATGTAATAGTTATATAAGTATGTAACTAATAAATAATATATATATAATTTATATATTATATGGTATATATATATATATATATATTATATTATAAAAATGTAATTATAATAATAAGTATATATAAGTTAATATATAGTATTATATATATATATTTAGTGAGAGAGAGAGAGAGAGAGAGAGAGAGAGAGAGAGGAGAGGAGAGAGAGAGAGTTTTAACCAATATCTATCTAAAGCCTACTTAATGAGTTCCGTTGACACACACTCCACTAAATCCCCTCCCACAATCCCCCCCCCCCCCCACCCCCCCCCCCCCATCCCCTTCATCATGCGCGTGCAAAGCGAAGCCACTTGAAGGCGGTCATGGCCTTCCCTGAACAGACGAAGCTCTCACAAAAGGAAGGTGTTAGCGCAAAACAGCCACTGCTGTCGCCTTCGCCCCCCCCCCCCCCGCCCCCCCCCCACCCCCCACCCCTTCAGTGTGCAACTCATTACGACGCCTCAAACCAGATACGTTTCCTCTCTTAATGGCCCGGCCAACGGGGGGCTCTAGAAATTGGATTTTAATGAAGACCTGATCACCAGCCTCGTCGTCACCGCCATGACGTATGCTATTCGTTCTACTTTCGAAATGGTCTTCAAGGAGACCATTTCCTTCAAGTTTCCTTCGGTCATTCGTCAACATCCAAGAGGGGGAAAATTATCAAAGCTCGATTCCCTCCGGCGAACATAAATATTCCGAAGTGACGCAAAGTGGTTTATCGCTAGATCTAATCATATAATTATTTCTAATTATTCTACGCCTCCACTGTCACCACTGCCTTCAACATTATCACTCCACCTGCTGCTACCTACTAATATTTCACTACAATTACTGCCAATAATTAATTAATTATTATTATTATTATTATTATTAATAATAATAATAATAATAATAATAATAATAATGGTAAGTGATGTTTGTAATATCTTTATCTCACCATAAAACGCAATTTAAATAATCCAAAAACAATCTTCCATGAGAATCACATAAAAGCCCATGATCATTGTGTAATTTCTGTCACATCAAAATCTGTTTCACACGATTTCATAACTGAAATTTGTGACGATACCACCACGATGACTTCGTTCCGCCAGGCTACCACAAAAAAAATCGAATCATAACTACTTTCAAATTTTTTCCTCTGGAATTGATAAGACCAAATTAAGTACAGAGACATTAAGTGTATAGCACACAATCAGCATAATTCTCTTTCATTTGCGTCATAAAATTTCGGAGCGCACAATATCACAGCGTCACGCTTTCAAATAAAGACAATCATCTGCGGCACCATTCACTTTCACTGAGTGGCAAAACTTGATGTCACGGCGTAACACATCAATTGATTAAAGAGAACTAATGAGAAATCAGATTAGCTCTTTGTCAGCACATTCATGATCACGAGTGAAACAAACTTCACGTTTTGCTACTACGGAAAACTATTAAATGACACAAAACGTATCAATTTCCCCCCCAAACAAGTGAAATAAATATGAATTATCTCTTCTCATTTCCACGTTCAGCAGGGGGGAACGAATAAAAATACGTATATTAAAAGCACATTAATTTACTAACCACTTTTTGAAAACGACAGAATGTGAATAGGGAGATGCGTGTATGTCTCTTTACCCACATGATAAACTCTCTCTCTCTCTCTCTCTCTCTCTCTCTCTCTCTCTCTCTCTCTCTCTCTCTCTCATCTCTCCTCTCTCTCTCTCTCTCGCAAATGTTCATACCTATGACTCAATGAGCTCCGAAACTTTGGTAAAATTCTTGGAATAGGGTACACTGTGCTAGCACCAGGATCACTTAAGAAACCCTATTTTCTAAAAAAAATGTGACCTGAAATCTCAACATCACTAAAAAATGCTGCATTTAATTCAACTACAAAACTAACGAGGGTAGAAACCTGGAATTCCTCCTTCGACGAAAGTTCCGCAGTGAAAAACATAACACGAAAACATCACGAATCCTGAACAGTACAAAAAGAGTTACCGTAACGGGTATCTTGCCTTGGTCAATTTCGTGAAAGACGAACGGTGTGCCACTAACAGCCGGTAATTACATGAGCGTCCCAACCTCTAATCATGTGTGCATTTGAACCTCTAATCATTTGTGCATTTGAAGTCCTAATGGCAGCAGCAGACTAATTACAAAGAAAGGTCGGACGTTCCCTCTCAAGCTTTATTTACGGGTTCAAAGAACACGCGAAACGTCCATGAATTAAAAATGCCTACGCTAAAAGGCAACTTGTCCGACGCCAAGAAGTACAAGGTGTATAGCTTTCATGTGAACACAGGTGCTATCATGAGCGTAGTATGGTCTCAGTAAAGACATGTCGCTTTCCATAACGAGAACGACCTCTTCCTCTTCCCCTCGTTTCTCTTTCGAATTCTACTATGTTCGTGTTCAGGCTCTTGTGCAAATATGACAGCAGATATCCTGAACAACATCGAGCCTTTTCCTGTTACTTCTACTACAAGCAGGAATATAGCAGAGCAGTTTTTTTTATTATTAATATTTTAACAAATAAAAGGAAACACACACGAACATTTACTATTATTGTTAATAATAATAATAATAATAATAATAATAATAATAATAATAATAATAATAATATTATTATTACATAAAAATAATTTATATTCATATGGAACATAACAAACGATGGAGGCAAAACCACGAAACAAAAACAAAGGAAACCCAAGTAAGGTTTCTGGACGAAATCCATCCATTCCCTGGAGTGCTCACACATCATGCGTGAGAACAACGTCCGTGAAATACGGGGAGTAAAAATAATGAGACTAAACCCATCGCAATACGTTACGGGGAGTCATTTTTTGTTCATCTATTCCCCATAACCGCCATCGCGGCTATTACTAGTTACTTACGAGATTTGGCGGTGAGCGGCTGGGGGTAGGCAAGCGACTTCTTGGACATTGGGAATATGCTATATCGTATTGCAAACCACCTACAAAGTAATGTTCCAAGGGACAGCTGTGCTGTTCACGGCATCCAGACACGAAATAAAATAGAGAGAGAGAGAGAGAGAGAGAGAGAGAGAGAGAGAGAAGAGAGATTAACAAATTGATACTTACAAAGACAATCATTATAACAAAGAACAGAGAGAATCAAATTAATAACTTAAGACAACAATATAAAAACAGAGAGAATCAAATTAATAACTTAAGCACATATAAAACGAGAGAGAGAGAGAGAGAGAGAGAGAGAGAGAGAGAGAGAATAAAATTGATAACTTACAAAGACAACATTCTAAAAACAGAAAGAAGAGAGAGAATAAAATTAATAACTTAAGACAACAATATAAAAACGAGAGAGAGAGAGAGAGAGAGAGAGAGAGAGAGAGAGAGAGAGAGAGAGAGAGAGAATAAAATTAATAACTTACAAAGACAACATTCTATAAACAGAGAGAAGAGAGAGAATAAAATCAATAACTTACAAAGACACTATGAAAACAAAGAGAAGAGAGAGAATAAAATTAATAACTTAAGACAACAATATAAAAACAGAGAGAGAGAGAGAGAGAGAGAGAGACCTTACCTTACCTTACAGACCTTACAGTTCGTTCGGGTTGCCCCAGGTCCCTCAGTGTGAGAGAGAGAGAGAGGATAGTAAAGACAAGTTACGACAAAACTTGACGAACTCATAAAATTAGGGCGCAGTAAACCATATCTCATGGATTCGAAGTTGGGGTGAAAGCACTTTAAAACTGATTTTGTATGCGGTCACTACCATTCTCGCCGAAGTTTCTTTCGAAAATAACAAGGCAGAGAGAGAGAGAGAGAGAGAGAGAGAGAGAGAGAGAGAGAGAGGCCAGTGACGTGGAAGTTGACTGCACAATTATTTCATTTGAGAGAGAGAGAGAGAGAGAGCCGAAACAACAGATATCGGTACACACAATCATTTACAGGATTATGCTTTCTTGCTTCAAGAAAACCAGATCATGGAATATTGATCAGCATTTTACGAACAGCAACTTCCAACCCACGTGACCCCTTGATTGAGCAAAGAAGTGAAGGACCATTATTATTGAATAACTTCTGGATTTAAAAAAAAAAAAAAAGTACCGGTCGATTCCACGACTCCGCCTTAACCCTTTCCCCCAAATCCTGGTGGCAATTACTGACACGTAATGCACTGGGAATTACGTCAAAGATGAAAGAAAAGGTCGACGTAATCCATGTAGCTCAACCTAGCGGCTCTAAAAGCCTATTTGAATATAGAACGTCGACGGGTAAATGAGGTGGCCTCGTAGCGGACGTGAAACATTCCCTTTTTCAAAGTTTCCCTTTTCATTCACATTAAGTGTTGTCGTTTTTATGGCAAGTAATCAAAGAAAAGGCTTAAAACGTGTTTTCAAGATACTTCACACACAAAATCACAAATAAATCAGCAGTTGAAGCAATAATTGCCCAGTTAAAAGTTCCACTATTTTAAAGGAGCTTTATAAAATATATAAACAAAAGCGCATCAAAAAACATGAACGTAACAAGCACTCTCTCACAGTAACGAAAGGTTAAGCAGGATTTCAGCCATATGCTTATTATCGATCGCGCTTCCGACGAACTCCACACAAACAAACGAATTAAGAAGCCCCTCTCGTTCAAGGCCGCACAGGGAGTATATATATATTTGTTGCTGTTAAAAAACCTTTAAAAAAAAAAAAAAGCCTCATTATCCATGAAGAATTCACTAAATTGGCCAGTGGTTTCCGATGGATGGACAGAAAATACCTCTTACAAAAAAGTAACACTTCAATACCACAGAACCGTAAAATGTCGCGACGGCCGAACTGATTGCATAATTAGGTCAGTTGCTCTCTCTCTCTCTCTCTCTCTCTCTCTCTCTCTCTCTCTCTCTCTCAGAGAGAAAGTTTGTTCAGGTATTTTCTGTATCCGTATAGAATTAAGAACCCTCATTACTTATATACACAAACTGTAAACAAATAAGATATCGTTGTGTGAATACAAAGAAATTAAATCTGGAATTTCTTTTCCAATAGAATTCGTGCCTTACCTGTCACATCGAAATCACTTCCTTACCAACCAGATACCGTTTACCTACAGAATCCATAAGTTCTTGTAAAATACGAGCAAACTGTTACCATTTGAATACAAGTACAAAGCTATTATTCATCTAATCATGGTATCAAAATATGCTTTAATTTCGGTAAAACAGCATATCTTCCCTTGCAAAATATGAAATTTTACTTATTTATACCTAATGCATCTATAAAATACATGAAAGTTTCGTTTTTACTCTATGTGAACTGTCAAGAATTCTTTAAATATCAAACAGATATGAATTAAAATGTCGAACACATAAAAAGAAAAACCTGATGAAAATATTGAAATGTTAATAAATGTAATTTCTTAAAAAAAATGGAGGCTAGAACAATCACCAACTGCACGTAAGCATCACTCAAAGAAAGGCAAATGTAAACAAGGGAGAGAGAGCAGGCAGCCAATCAGCTGAATTGTTTACTCTGGTACCCAGCCAACTCTGCGCGCTGAGAAGCCGTTGAGTCGGCTGTATAACAATCAACATTTCTCCACCTCACTATTATTTCCAATGGGTCAGTTCACGTACAATCACATTTGCTGACTGCGATTAGGCCTACCTAGAAATGATTCAACGCTAAACGGATATGATTTCATAACCAACCAATAAAACGAAATACGTGGTAAACCTCAACATACCGGTTTTTTCGATATGCATTGGAAATCAAGAGGGCCGCTTACTATACCACAGCAGCATATCTCGTTCCCTCCTTGATGCAAAGCACACACCGCCCATTCATACTTATTGTACGTAAACATAAAACGCCATTCTAGCTCGCCCAAGAGGCCCATCGAGAGAAAAAAATAAAATCTTTCGACCCATCATCAGCCCGATCCCAGACACCTAAAACCCCATCTCCCATCCATTCCTACGGTCCATAAATTCCAATCGAAAGGCTCCATTTCTCCCTTCCTCCTCCTCCTCCCCCTCCTTCTCCTCCTCCTCCTCCTCAACATCACATCTGTATCTGTTGGTCTCCGCCTTCCATTCACGTATGCCAAATAAGAGCCTAAGCAATCGCCTGCTTAATGCCCGCAATCATTCTTGGTTATCCAATTGGGGAAGGGTAGGGGGGGTTCTATAAAAATCAATTACCCACTGGAGTGGCTTTGAGCAGTCGGGGACGAAGAGGGAGAGAGAGAAAAGGGTAACCGACAGTCAACCGGAGTTGACTGTCACTCCTCCCAGTTGACTAACGTCCTCTTCGTCGTAAATTGCAGGAACACAAAATCATAAAAGAAGCGGATTAAAGTCAAAGCACAACAAAGGCAATAATATTAAGCTATAAACAAAAGACAAACCCAATATAAGGACATGATGCACGTCAGGTTTTGATAAGAGTCAAAGTGAGATACGTAGAAGAGCAGGAAACGAGGCTTTCAGACACAAGAAGGCAAACATGCTGAAAATGTATTTCATCGCAAGAGACAGAAAAAAAAAATACGAGCTAAGAGGATTCCCCACAAAGACTATTGGGAATAAATGTTCTGCTGCGCACTACAAACAACCAAATAATAATACAATCGAGAAAGAACATTTCCGGGAAAGAGCCCCTTGCAAGGCACCAGTCATGAAAGCATCTACAGGTAACTGAATTTGCCAAAGACGTAGTAAGAAAGAAGGAAAGACAGAAAGAGACGATGTAAGGCCGCACTAGAAGCGACGACGCGTCGTCTGCAGCGTCCTTTTTACGACTTCAGACCCAAGAAAAGGCGCGAGAGACAGTCGCCGCCACCCAAGCTCAGCTGAGCACAATGCCAGAACCATAAAACGTAGCAATTTAATTGCCTGAGTGACAGTGCAACTGTCAATGCAATCTAAACCACAGCGCCATCTGACGCTTGACAATCATGATGTCCGCCATCAAATGCGAACGACCCAACAACAAGTATGTGTATCACGTCCTTAAAGTGCAACAATATAATATCAGTTCACGTCGAAAGCGTAATAGTTACGTCGAAAACTCGACACAGTCATTCAAAACTTTCAATCTTTTATTACCTGTAAAATGCTTCCAACATGGTTTGGCAACAAACCTGAAATCAAAAAGCTCTTTGCCGGCGTCATAATAGATGCATAAAAATGTCAACAGATTTTCCTGTACAACAATGAAATAGTATTTTCCACTGGAAAACAATAAATCCCCGCACTTCAAGATTGACCTTTTCACGGAAAAATAAACGAAAATCGACGCTATTTTTAAAAATCATTCAAATGGTCTCGAATTTCTCCAGGAAAAATACCATGTGTTTTCATTTCCAAAACTTGCCATGCAAAAGCCTTCGAAAAAACAGGAGGAGTGCCTTATAGATTATGTTTTCCGTAGTAACCATACACCGATGTTTAAAATCAATTTGCACCTCCCAATTCATTTTTTTCAAAAATCATTTGCATTTTAGCATCTTGTGATCTGTAAATCGTATTCGATTTCCGAATCAAATGTGATACCAATATGTACACACCAGAAAAAGATGTTCTTTCACCGTTTCCATTTCATTCAAAGGAAATAACTTCATCAAATTCTTTCACGTTAATGTATGCACTTATACAGTTTGCGAAACACTGGAATTAATTTTGGGGCGTGGCAAAAATGCACACTGAGTAACAATAAGATGTTGTGCCTTCATTTCTACTTTTACGCAGTCAAGTAAAACAAGCCTTGCATTACTTGATACTTTTAAAATGCGCCTTCCGGTCATTTCTACTTTCAGTACTTAAAAGAATATTTTATGTAAAACTTAATAAAGAAAATTCACGTAAGCGAAATGGCAACAATGGAATAAGAAGTTTTAATGCTTCACCTTGAAGGAAATATATATATATATATATATATATATATATATATATATATATATATATATATTATATATATATATATATATAATATTATATTGACGCGTCTATCAAATTTTACAAAAACCGAATAAATGACATTAAACGGAAAACACCGTGAATAATTACATCAGACTTGTAATGAGATAATTCACCAGAACAAAGTAGATGTAACTTTTAAAAGATCGACAATAAACAACAAAAATAGATACAGCCCAGAACAAAATGAATTTCGTAGACAATAATACCGTAACAGAATAGTCAAGAGAAGGCAGGAACAAAAGCACAAGACCAATCGAAGCGCGTTATCTGCCAGTCTCTGCGTGGTGTGCAAACAAGACGTGTCTCTGCTTCGCAGTAAAGAATATATGGGTGAATTTGCGACCATATGAGCGCCTGGTTATGGGGCATGAATATGGAATGTGTGTGAACAGGGGGGGTGGGGGGGGGAGCTGGCAAGCTAAGACAACAGGGTGGAGGAGGACTTCAAGGGAAAGACATCAACGTGACGGGAGACTGAGAGTTTCCTACGTATACAACGACTAATTCATGCAGCAATCACCATCATTCTATTATTCTCACCATGAAGGTGACCACCATCATCAACTTAGTCAATGACAACTCCAAGGCGACACAAAAGATTACATTATTAACCGAGACCTCAGAACTCTCTTAAAGTCCAGCTGACCAAAATTTCTAACACGAAAATTCAGCGACGAAGATGTGACGCCAGGTTTCCACCCCTGTTGATATACAACACTCGATTCCTGCAACATGAACCTACAGCGTTGGGTTCAGCAATTAAATTCACAAATCATTATGCTTCTAAGAATAAAAAGTTCGAGTTCTATTCCCGCAGACCAAACAGAACTGGAGAACGAGCAAAATGTCACTACAATGGCAAACCCCTCCAATTCCGTCCTGCTGAAAATGTCATTACAAAAGGCTCTTTTTCCGGTGGAACTGCTTAATGGCACACGGACACGAATGCATGGACACACAAGTGCTTTCAAGTTATTAAACTTGAAGGGGGGGGGGGAACCCGTTTCTTGAATTTTGCCAGGCATTTCAATAACCACCATCAACATTTCTTTCGGTTAAACAAAAAAATAACGGCGATTTGATGACGATCACTATCGGTATAACAGCAGCAACGGGTAAATAAAAAAATAAAAATCGAAAAAGTAGGGCTCACAAACCGTAATATTAAAAGAAACGATAAATTACTAAAACATTTCTAGCGTTTAAACACAATATATAAAAAAAGGCGAGTCATTAAAATTTAATGCCTCTGAAATATGTTTAGAGTAAAACCAGTGTTTCTTTAATTGTCAAACACCTAAGGCTGTTTCCCCATCGGGAAATTCCCACCGCGATATTTAGTTAGCCGTTTTCTTTGCAGCATTCCCAGAGAGAGAAAGGCAGGCTTCGAAAAGAACGTTCTCGGAGAAATTGGGAAAATGTTTAACCAACAATGTTAAAGAATGCTAAATACATACATTGGTGTTTACGGCTAGTTAACATTCCCACGGATAATTAGCCTTCATATGCCATCCCTAATGTATTAGCTCTCGTACACAATACAAATTATTGCCGTTGTTTGTTTGGAGCTCATTTGACGAAGCATTTGTGATAAAGTTTTCTAAGAAAATTGGCCGATATTTTGCGTTAACACTGGGCCAGATGAGAACAATTTCACGAGACCCGAAGGTACGTCAGTAAACCTATACAGTACCACTTAACGCACCAAAATGATGGTACGTTATGAAGCCCTAAGCGCCACTTATTGAAGCCGTATAACATCGATGCCAATTAAGAAACCCTATGTCACTTACTACAACCAAAATGTACAGCTTCATAATAGCCAGAGGTGATACATGATAAACAAGGGCGCGCTTCCTGAAACTCCAAAAGAGTTCCGCTCACATTAATACTATAATGGAGTTCCACTTCCAGAAATGAAGATGTCCTGGACTCGTCAAGCTTCATTTCAAATGTCTTACATGTCATAGGGTCTGTTCCACCAACGCCATCTTGAATTGAGACAATTCGAGATGGCGTTAGATCCACTCGCATAGTGTTTAAACAAATTGCCCGGAAAACTTGGCACAGTTGACAATTTGTGACGAAAACTAATAACTCAATTGCATGTTAAAATTAATTCATCGACGTTTTTACATTGTGACTATAATTGCCACCATTTAATCTCTAAATTATTTGTCATAATTGTCGTCAGCAAAATCCATGTAAAACTAATTAGACCAATCAACGTTACTGAATGAAAGTTTCAGCTTTACATATCCAAACATCATAACAATTCAAATGAAATTTACTTATATTTCAATGCATCAATAAAAAGCATTACGATCTTTACAACGAAATCGAACAAAATTTTTTTTACAATATATATATACACTAACTACCATTAATAAAGCTCCACATAAGAAACATACTCGAGTATTTATGCATAGAGAGGAGAACCTAACTCTCTTAAAGTAAGAATATTAAAACGGTTAAGCCATAAGGCTTTGAAGCATTGAATCTGTATCAGATTTCCAACAGTTGGATACAACTGGTTTCAATCATTTAAACCACAGAATTTAAATTAGGAAAATCAACTTTTTCAATCCACACATTTGAATAATTATTAAAATGCGTTGACTCTTCTATAAAAGATCTGATGTCAAAGAAAAAATCTAAGCATAAACAGTTGTAAAAATTCCATCAAGGGAACCCGAAGGAAATAATGAGTGAATACAGTGAAATATGATGTATAAAGTTGAAATATAATCAAATAAATAAAATCTTCTGTTCAAATCGGCGTTCCAAGCGGACCATCAATCACACAAGGAATAAAAAACGAATTCAATTGAACAGTTTCGGTGATTGCAGCGTCCACGTCTTGAGCCAACTCCTCTCAGCTTCTGCTTACAATTATCTATACTGCAAGGGTTTAAATTCACTTTGATTATGCAAACCAGTAAATATAAAAGAAAACGTACTGGGAATAATTTAACCTTGAAATCATTAGCAAAAGCACGACAGGAAAGTATAAAAGGCAGTGAAAGCAACGAAAGGCACGTACAGTCAGAGTCTCCTTTCCCTTCGTCAGAGGAGAAATGTCAAGGAGATTTAACCTTGAAATCATTAGCAAAAGCACGACAGGAAAGTATAAAAGGCAGAGAAAGCAATGAAAGGCACGTACAGTCAGTCTCCTTTCCCTTCGTCAGAGGAGAAATGCCAAGGAGAAAATTGCGGGACCTTGAGGCGGTGGGGGTTGGCAGACCGGTTACAACGTCCGTAATGATCATCAGAAACGAAGCGCCGCCGGAGAAATGTCGCCCGTAGGTGACCCAAAGGAGCTCGTTAGCCGAAACGCACAAGTAGCTTAGCCGGAGACATCAAAGGACGCCGGGACCGGACCGATTACTGGGTTATAGACTGTCAAGCTTTGATAGAAGAGAAAGCGAGAGGCTGCTGCTGGAAACGAAGTCCGATATCCCTTTTTAGTTTTATGTGAAAGAAAACTACTGAGATGCCTTTTTTTGTCTGTCCGTCCGCCATCAGATCTTAAAAAAACTACTGAGGCTAGAGGGATGCAAACTGTTATGTTGATAATGTTATCCGCCCTCCAATCATCAAACACTCCAAATTGCACCCATCTAGCATCAGTAGTTTTGATTTGATTTAAGGTTAAGTTAGCCATGATCGTGCATCTGGCACCGCTAAAGATGCATACAACACAGGCCATCACGGGGCTGAGATTGAAAGCTTCATGGGCCGCGGCTAAGAGTTTCATACAGTATATTATACGCTGTACAGAAAACTCAATTGCGTCGAAGAAACTTCGGCCTATTTTTTTACTTTTTTTTTTTATTTTATATTTTTTCTCCTAGGAGCGAAACACGAGCCACAATGAATCCCATACGTATGGGGGTGTATACCGAATACAAATGAAAGGCGTCTCTACCTTCAATTTCAGGGCAGGACCCACGTCGGAAATCAGCGGGAAAGGAACCTCGAAGGGCAACAATTATCCCAACCCAACCCAAAAGGTTCGGGAGGGAAAAAGACGTGGAAGAAAAAGTTTCCAAAATCTTTGCTGGGTGAATTTCCTTTTCTTTTGTCTTTAGTCTTTCCCCTTTCGTGTCGTCGGTCAGCTACACATTCTGGGAGTGAAAACCAGTTTGACGTTATCTTTCTTTTAGCAGGACAGCCGGAGGTTGGGGGATTTCGTCTCAGGTTTCCCCTTGTGTAAATTACGACAGACGTTAAAAGCGCCGAGGCAACAGCGTTTCTAAGAACGAATCGGAGTGCTTGCAAATAGGCCATTACTTCTCACCACAGTTCGTACAATACTCCAAACGAATATTGCTGGAACAAAGGAAACTATCCTAAAGTGCTGGAATATTCAAGGTGTGGGTAAACATAAATCAGTAGATGCCCTCACAAATAAAATACAAACACACAGTATTGTTGGAACATTATGCGGCAAAAGACTAAAACGACAGAAAGACCAAAACTATTAGGTAATATTTGGAGTTAGCACAAGTAAAGCTCACGATGTGACTTCTCACACCTATTATCAGAAGAAAACTATACCACTAGATATATACTTGAAAGAAATTTGCAAGGATATTGCGTGACTCCATACATCACACCTTCTGCCAAGTGCTTGCTCTTTGTCAGAATGCAAGCAAGGAAGAACATCCAAGACAACACCATAACCAAATATGGTCAAGCTCGCCAGAAAATTTATGCAGATAGTATATGAGATTTTTTCCAACATACGTTATATATTTCCGGTTGCACATCAATAAATGTTCATTTTTAATATCAACTGCGTCAACCAACTTGAAGCTTCCGTCGCCATTAAACGAACAACCCGTCAGTTCGATAAAAGACAAAACCGCAACGGTTTTGCACAGATTGACTTGAAGATGGCCAATGCGTTTCCCTAGACGTCCACTCGTATCAGTGCCCAAATTCAAGAAAACATAAAATTTCAAAAATGATTTTTTTGGACCTGTCATCTCCCATTTGTTTGGTCCTCGCCTCCCAAAACAGTACTGGGAAGACATCTCAAAAATGAGATTCGTGCCCACAAGATAACATATTTCTGGCGCAAGTGAAAACACTCCTCTTCCGTGGTTCCCTTCCCTTCTCTTCCTGACAGGCCTACCCGAGGTCTTGGGCCTACCCATCATGCGGCCCCTAACCGACGACGTCCATGAGGAATTTCAACGATGTCAAAAGCCGTGTGAAATAAGTTTCAAAATGAAACCTTAATGGAACACACGCTCGAGACGAAAGGCAGGTTACAGACACATTTCATTCGTGCCGTGGGAAACTTTTATACATAAAGAGAGCCACACTGAAGGATGCCTTTAACCATCGTGATTATTTGACTGTGGTATCGTAATTCTTTAACCCACGCAGACCAGTTATCTGTCAGATAGCAACGATTCCCTATTACGTCAATGCAGAAATTAATGAACTTTAGGCTCTTATGTTTGTCAATGTCCTCGTTTTTATCGAAATAAGCTAAAATACCATTAAAGGCCGCACGCTCACAAATAAAAATTTACAAATCAATCGAGTTGCTATACAGTGTATAATGGTGTATGAAACTCTCAGCCACGGACCCTGAAACTCTCAGCTGCAGCTCATGAAACTTTCGGCCACGACCCAGTGGTGGCCTGTGTTGTCGGCACCTGTAGCGGTGCCAGACGAACGATTTTTGCCAACTTAGATAATATAAAAACTACGTAGGAAAAATCACAATCCGCTCCAATGCACTCTCTACTCCCTAAAACAGATCTCAACTGTGACTCCATTTATTTGATAACTTCTCCTATTTGAACCTTTCATCCTGTCCTTAAGCAGTTACCTGTTTCCTCATTCTTAACATCACATTTCACTCCAGCATCATTCAAATCTGCACGCATTTTATCGAATACATTTAGAAACTTCTACACACACACCCACCGACACAAGACAACCTACATCCTTCACACAACCTCTTAATACGGATTCATCAATTGCTCGCTAACATTTCATTTGGCTTTCAATCTTATCCAGTACAGTGTTATTTTTTTTTACATTTGACCTAATTACACA
>NC_061107.1:132609755-132624755 GCF_015104395.2 Macrobrachium nipponense | reverse complement strand
CTCGGCATTGCTTTCCCAATTGCTTTCTTAAACAAACACGAGAGCGTCACTTCATCTGACATTTCGGTACAAGAATTCCTCAGATATATTTCAAAACAATGAACAACAAATTTATGAGACATTATCAGTTTCGGAAGCATTCTGACATTTTCGAGTAAGTTTTTCCTCTGACATTCTTTTGAAATCGAGTTGAAAGAGAGAAATAACCAGCTGTCACATCCTACCAGTTAAATAAATCGCTAACGAGGAAATCCGTTAGGATATCCGGATCTCTTGTCAACGCAGAAATCAACAAAGAAAGGAAATACCATCTGTTAATCTAACACACAGCTTGCTTTTCCCGCTCAGCACTTGGAAAAGTTAGAAAAACTGGTACAACATTCTAAGCAATCAATACTTACGCGAACGAAATACATACGGCAACCAAATGGAAATTACCAGAAAAAAAAAGAAAATTGCGTCAGAATACAAGAACCAATGATACGGTAAAATACATTAAATTTCATATAACAAATATTTAGAACAATGGGGTCATGATAATGCCTAATCATCCCCCCCAAAAAACGGTAAATTATGAAAATGTCAAAATATAACACCAAAGAAACGTAACAAAAACATCTCTAATATAACAGGAGTCACGAATTTCTTTTAAAACAACCTGATTCTTGCTCGTTACAGGATATATAAATTCGATGAATTCCTCAATTGTTGCCGTTTCGACTTCACATATCGAAGGTCAACTTCGGTCCCAACACAGCAAGGAGAGCGCCATCAATAAAAATAAAATTTTCATACTTAAACGAATGGAGAGAGAGAGAGAGAGAGAGAGAGAGAGAGAGAGAGAGAGAGAGAGAGAGAGAGAGAGAGAGAGAGAGAGAGAGAGATTCAAAATCCAACCCCAACGATAAAAAAAAAATCCCAAACTATCGACGCAGTTTTTCATTGGAGCCTTTGAAAACAAACCGTGAGCAATTAGATCAAAACACAGACCCTTAATGGAATTAATGAAGTCCATCTTAACAACAAATATGAAAAAAACATACCGCAAAGAAACCAAACAAATGAGAGAGAGAGAGAGAGAGGAGAGAGAGAGAGAGAGACTCAAAATCAAACCAGAGGATCAGAAACATCCCACAATTCCAACGCAGTTTCTCATCGGAGCCTTTGAAAACAGATCATGAGTGAAATGACGAACTGCATTCGGGGAGCCACGAATATTTCACTTCCAGGCTCCCAGCTAATAAACGTGTCACCGCGACGAAAACGGTCGTCAATAGGAAATGACACAGCCCTTTTTGGATTCCATCATCATTCGTCATGGAAGAGGAGGAGGTTAAATAAATATATGTGATCGATTACAGAAGGAAAAAATCGCAACAAATCTCACTACTGTTTGGTGTCCTTGTGTCTGACATCGGTAAGGTTATAAGTGTCTTTAATGGCGTTCTGATATGAGAGTTGGTTTTTACAGTTTTCTTTGACAAAGACCTCAAACTTGGCCTTCATGACATTCAATTTATTTAATTCTTTTTCATTTCAGCAGTCATGAGGAAGATGGCCTGGTTTAAACTTGAGGTACTATAACCAAAGAGAAGCGCATAAACTTTACATATTGCCATCGTCTGAGTACTTACAGATTTAGCCTAAGAAAGTAAATTCATGGTGAAATCTCCCGGATAACCCAATCTAAAAAGTAACAAAGAAGAATAGGATTTCACAACAGTATTGTGAGTAATTAATCCGAACAAAGACATTCAAGGAAAAGAGATTTCACAAATTAACCCCTTATGAAATTGTGGATCCCTTTAATAACAATTAACAAAAACCCAGACCGCAAAGAAACCTTTGGATAAAAAAAATATAAAAAAAAATACGTGATTCTCCCACGAGCTGTGAGTTCTTACTTCTCACGAAATACGCGAGCGTGTCATTCAGCCTTGAACGAACGCAACTTTCTCATAGAACACAATTACCCAAAATCTCTTGCAAGCACAGACCTTCAAAAGAAATTCTTATGTGACTAATCGATACGACAACCTGTATGCTTCACCGAACACGAATAACCAAGCTGATATACTGGTGTTGCATTTCAACATAATGCAATGGACGGTGCTGAGAAGCAATTGTTGCTGCAACGGAAGCAGTCTTTACGACTCGGTGGCTCCAATTATAACAATTACTAAATCTATGAAAGGTGAAATGCGTAGACACGAAACGCGCCGAGTTACTATGTTATTAATCGTTACTCAGAATAATGAAATGTGAAGATTCGCACACAGCTACGAATCAAAACTTTCTATAAAATACATAATTCACTATCGTCACTTACATTGTTAATCTTTTTATGAATGAATGAATAAATAAAAAAGGCCAAAAGTATCTCCCAACACGGTAACAAAGAAGCGACACAACTTCTGGGAATGCAATTAAGAGCGGCGAAGATGATCCCAAATCTTGAAAACATCGCTCTCAAACAACGGTCATTCTCAATCGAATTCCTTTCCCCAATTTCTTTTAAACTCTCGACGGGAACAAATGAATAAAGGCAGAGAGGCTATCGATACGACAACATGAACAGAGATAAAGAAGAAAGGAGTACGGAAGAGCATCAAAAGGAAACCCATTAAATGAAACCATCGCCAAAATCCGCAACACAAGTCGAGTCTCTCTTCGTTAACAAGCTATTAAAAGACAAGTTGAGCCGCCAGGGATTTCTGCTGTTTACCCTCCCATCTACAGAATCCTTCTTTATAAGGACTACTATCGTGGCCACCCAGGGTACGTGGGGAGTCGGAGGGAGGGGAGACAACATCTATCCATTGAAGAGGTCAGCAGGGATCGGTATGGACATCTGTCTCTTCCGGTGTGAGGTCGAGGAGGGAACGGACGAGGTCAAATTCGTCCCACTGATTGTAGCCGAGGTATTTACCCAATATGGCGGCGAACCTTCCATGCCTTACCCGACAGATGCAAGCTTCCTGCTCGCATACGCTTGGAAAGGAGTGGGAAACCACCTCACTACGCCCAAATAAACGAGGCTTCTTCAATGAGAACTATTGTAAGCAAATGTAGTGCCTAGGACGAGATCATTAAAACATACAATAAGTCTCATAGTTACATAGTTTTCTTCCTGCTTTTAAACAACTTAAAACTAAACACGGAAACGTATATTAATTTCCAAGCTGACTTCCATTGAAGTCGTAACCATTAACAAATTTGAAAGAATTAAAAATCATGGCGATACGAATTTAAATGTTGATAAAGCGATAAAAATACAATCCAGCAATAAAGAATCAAGAGAACTGAACCCCGCCACTGGAAATTCCCCACTAGAATATGACAGAGAGAGAGAGAGAGAGAGAGAGAGAGAGAGAGAGAGAGAGAGAGAGAGAGAGAGAATTACAAATTAAGATAACTGATTATTACAATGCAGAAATGAAACAAATAAACCGGACTCTTATTCCCCTCCAACAACCTTGATCTTTGAGGTATCAGTTTCCCACGAAACATGAACTTCTATTACATGATTCCTTTTATGCTGCAGTGTTTTGCTTGCTTCTTTCCTCCTGTGCGATTTTGTAACTAATAATCGCGGTCAAGTAGCATTAGCTTAAAATTCCATGTTTTCAAGGTTAAAAAAACTCATACCGAAGGACAACAGAGTAAGAATCCACTGATAAATGAGAAACATTTGAAATGACTTAACAGTTTACAAAAAGCATTTTGTAATCCTAATAAAATTAAATAATTTCTCAGATACCACTTAAAATAGTAAAATAATCTTTAAAAAAAAGGAGGAAAAGTAAAAATACCTTTCGTATCCGTTTTAAGTAGAGACAATATATTCGAATAAACATGATATATACTTATATATTTTAGATATTTTTACATGAAATGCCTTTTAAACCTATCTAATTCCGTTTAACCTAGATGATGTGCGCCAATTTTAATAAACACAATCAATAAATCAATCCGTTTGTCTGAAGACTAAATCTTCTACGAGCATTTTGCATATGTAACCAAAATAAAATTAATTAATTTCTCAGAAACCGCATAAAAACTTTAAACCGTAAAAAAAATGTTGTTCCCTCTCCCCCAGAGGTGGACTCCACTGGAAAGACCATCCTGTTAAATCTGAATAGGAGCGAAACAAAGATGGCGAAAAAATCGTTAAGGAACGATAAATCTCCCTTAAAGAACACTCTTGATCCTACATAGCCACCTTAACTACCCATAAACGGCCTCGGATTCTCATCCCAACAGGGGAGCCAAAAAACAAATAGCCAACACCTTTCAGACCTTTTACCTTATAGGCTGCAGTGGTTCAGGTAGGCCTCTCTCTCTCTCTCTCTCTCTCTCTCCGCACTTTTTTCTAATCCCCTCCACCCTTCTCTCCTCCCCCCGAGAGAGTCTCGCTCTCTCTCTCTCTCTCTCTCTCTCTCTCTCTCTCTCTCTCTCTCTCTCTCAGGGCTACGCAGGTGTGATAGGGGGAATATGGGGATGGGAGGTTCAGGAGATTAATAGTTTGTCTCACCCCACACGGAGTTGAACCACCTGCCCATCATGTCGTTCTCTCCATCCTTGTCAAACCTTAAGACACCTTGTCCAATTATCATCTTCATTATTCAAGACTGCATGTTTATCCATAACACAACTGAATGCTGCGTAATAAATTCCAAATTATATGATTATATCCAAGTAGATGCTACTATAATATGAATGAGTATTATATATTATATATGCGCAATTGTAATAGCCACAATGCCCTCTTAGCCGGACATCACAATTTCTTCTTAAATTTCTTGACTGTAATATATGAGTATGAATATATATAATATATATATATATATATATATATATATATATATATATATATATTATAAATAAAATATATGCGTAATTGTAATGGCCACAATGCCCTCTTAGCCAGACATCATAATTTCTTCTTTAATTTCTTTGAACTTGGATCTTCAGGCTTTGTAGTGAACAAGCGAATCCAAAAAAGGAGCAAAGAATTCAAGAAGTTAAAAGAGGGCATGTGGCTATTACAATTGCATATGTATCTGGTAAAAAGGTGACCAGAAGATTATATATAGATATAATATATATATATATATATAGATATATATATATTATTATATATATTATAATATCTAATATATAATATTACAAAATTAAGAAAATTTGCATGGTAAAAAAGACCTACAAACATTCGTTCACCAAATGACGTGTACCAAAAATGATAGCTCAACCAGTAAAACCAATTAAAAGTTCAATGTAAAGAAAACTGAATACCTTCCGCTTATAGATTAGAAACCGAGAATCTTGATTCTCGGACGCAAGACCATAACCTTACTCACTGCTGGCTGTAGAATTCGTGAGTAACAAAATAAAATATGTACCATTTTATGTCCTTTGACCGATAACTACAATTACCTATGGGCATCATTTTCATCAGTTCAGTAGAAAAATGTCATTCATTTATAGGCCATTCAGAAACATACGGCAATGACCCCTATCATTAATACGAGGCCGGTTTAAGAGCTCTCGCTCGCTCTCTCTATCTCTCTCTCTCTCTCTTCTCTATCTCTCTCTCTCTCTCTCTCACACACACACACATCTGCCAGCGAGCCTTCTCTATTGTACACAAACGAAGCAAGACGCCAACTTTCCAATATATACTCCTCCAGGCTACTGGAACTTCCAGGCCATAATCATAAAAATAAGAGAGCATAGCAAACCGACCTAAATGCGTAAATAAAACAAATTAGGACGGCCATTTCCTGTAAGGAGAGACCGAAGGGGCAGATGGCATGGACGGATGAGGGAGGTCCTTCTTGTTGTTTTCATTTGTCCTCCAAAACACCAACCACAGGGAGATAGTATCTGATCGCTAAACGTTTGTAAACCAACAAAGTAAACAAGTACTATTCTCCTACAGGGTCGTTCCAACACACACACACACACACACACAGAGAGATCTACCCTTTTCAAATATTGTTGTATTCTTTCATAGTTGTAATCATGGTATTCAGAAAGTGCTGTTGATACACACAGTTAGAGAGAGATCTACCCTTTTCAAATATTGTTGTATTCTTTCATAGTTGTAATCATGGTATGCAGAAAGTGCTGTTGCTACACACATTAAAAATGTGTATTGACATGACTCAACTTTTAAATCCTTAGGCAGATTATTTTAAAGAGATCTCTTGGCACACATCGCTGCCCCCACGAGGGCCCCTGCAGCAAAGAGACAAATTTCTGCATGGCACAACATCGAAAAACTAATTAAAAGGAGACGACATGCCCTTTCCCTAATCACTCCAATATCACAACTCGTAATGTTGAGAATGAAACCGAACCACAGTAATTATCCCAATACTAACAATCATTGGCTTTCTTTACGACGCATCTTGAGCGATATAAAGTTCCTTGAAACAAACAAACGCCCGACGAGTAACTCGAACTGTCAGCACGGCGCCACCGAGGGGTAAAAGAAAGGGAAAAAAAAAACGAGAGCAGCAGGTCCCTCAGTTTGCGAGATGCAACTTCTGCAACGGCGGGCTGAACATCCCGCTGCAATAACAAACAAATGGAAACGTGCCACGCATGCCCACTTTGGCCAGCGAGTGAGGGTTGTCTGGGGCGTGTCTGGTCTGGTGTTGCTCTTTCACAAGCCGATAAGGAGCAAGTTCTCTCTCTCTCTCTCTCTCTCTCTCTCTCTCTCTCTCTCTCTCTCTCTCTCATCTTGCTCCTTTCTGCCAAAAGACGGAAAGAACTGCTGGCGCCTCAATACGACCCCTTCATACAACTTGCATTTTAAGTACTTACATTTTCTTCAACGGTGTGACAACATTTTTCAAACACGCGCCATTAAACTTAGAATCATGTTGCGTGAGAAAGCGACCGGCTCATACGCAAGAATAGAAAGGAAAAAAGAAACAGAGTAAAGGCACAGCAAAGCTCTCTTCGATAAAAAAAAAAAAAAAAGCTTCGAACACTTCAACACTTCATTTTTCTTTGTAATTTGAGGTATGCTAATTTAGTTGCGGTGATAAAAAAAAGTGAGGTATCTCATAACACTTGCGTAAAATATATAACTGTTGTTTAGTGACAGTTTTCTTGTACTGACCAAATCAATGTAGTAATTATCAGCAGAAATTTTTTAAAAATCTTCGTTAGTCTTCAGAGGACAAAACCACGCGTATAATTTGGAAATGCTACATACGACGAAGATGACAAACCATATAAAAAAAAGGCAAAAAGAATAACGTGGATTATTGCACAACAACTAAAATGAACACTGAACGAGGTAAGAAAGAAGCCTAGTCCAAAACACTCGCCGTTGCACCAAACAGCTCTTAAGAACAGGGAAAGCTTTCCGCTTTTGGCGATACTCAAAAGAAAATGCCATAACAAAATGGCCAAAAACTGATCTTATTAGCCAATAATCCACGTAAAATCTACACGAGTAGAGACTAAGATGAACGAGGTTAACTACCCTATTAACAGATAGTAGATGGTTGTAGTCTACCATAAAGAGCATCTCTCAGTCAAGGCCGTGACTTGCCTGAATCGAGAACAAGTTTATAAATGTAGACAAAAAAATAATAGAAAAACAAAACACAAAGCAAAAGTACCTCCTACTACTTAATGAGAGAGAGAGAGAGAGAGAGAGAGAGAGAGAGAGAGAGAGAGAGAGAGAGAGAGAGAGAGTGGAAAATTATCCTCGGTCAGCAGGAGAGTACAAGGGGGAATAACATTGCCCTTCTTATCGCTATGTTTTGAATAGGTTCATTGTAAACAGAAGTACTAGATAAAGTTGGCCTACAAGTAAACAGTGATATCCACGACTCTAAATGTAGGTGAATATTTCCCGCATGGATATGCCTATCCCACACGAAATAAGATTGAGTTAACCTCTATATCTTTAATACAGAGGCAGCAAACAATACATAAATTTCTAGGAATATCACATAATATACATTACGGGTTATGCCTCTTCTCTTATTACTTCATTTGGACAACGACGATTAAGATGATCCTGGTTAGACCATGGTTCGAACTCCTTTGGATTTTGAACCACCACAACGAAGTCCCGGGTCAACCCTATCTACCGTGTCTGAGGAAGTCCGTTCTCAAGTTACGACGTTGAAATGATAGTCGTGGACACTGGTAAGCAGGAATAGGATTTCCTCTGGCCTTCTATGCAGCAATCAATTTAGAACATTTCGAGTTCTACTAAGTAGTACAGGAATGTATCATAAATTATGAGACGAAAAATGAAAGTGTGCTGGCTAGGCGATTCCAGAGACGTTAGTAATAAAAGGGGTGAGAATCCGTAACTCGTCACAGCGCCAAGAATTCTAATATCACGAAGTAGAATATCCGACACTTAAAGTCTTGCAAAACTCAAGCCATAGGTCCTACAAGGGAGAAACTTGAGCTTAGGAGGCTCGCCTCCCATTTGGTAGAGACACTTGACCCCTCACAGTCAAACAATTCACTTTCCTTTCCAGGCAAATCACCACTTCGAGTCTTTCCTTAACTATTTACAAGCATATTCTCTCTCTCTCTCTCACACTATATATAATATATATATAATATATATATATATATTATATATATATAGATATATATATATATATATTATATATATATATATATATATTATTCGTAAACACATTTTAAAAAATACACTACATAGTTAGTTAATCCATACAATCGGCCTTGACCCGAGTGAGATTAACACAAGGGCAGACTAAAAGCTACCCTACGATAAGACTTCTTACAACATGTTTGCCTTTTTTTACTCTGAGGCACAGCGGAAGGAGAGGCGCCAAATGACGGGACGTGAAAAAGTCAACAAGAAAAAAAAAATGCTTTTGCAAGATCTGCAGAAGAGGCGAGATTCATAATAAATGGCGGAGTGAGTTTTGTCCTTTGATATGCTGGAAGGTTGACTGTAAAAATTTCCTGTGTTCTTGTGAGCGCGTTCGTTTGCGCATGCGTCATCCACACCGGCTGCATGTGTGTGTGTAACCATCTCCTTGTCTTTCTATAAAAACCTGCTCCCCCTTTTCATTTGGCCGGGTGCTTGTGTTTACCTCCGTAATGAGGTCCCCGGTGGGCCCCGACACCTTACCCTTTTGTTTATGTTTACTGATCCGAGAGCTCTCGCAGCCCCCTTCCTTCTCCACGACTTTTGGGACTACGTGCTCAAAACCCCCAATACCGTTCACCATTAATTTATTCCACCTATAACGTGAGCAGCTTGCGTGAAGCGACGAAACGCGAACAGTAATTAAAAACTAACGGCGCGCTGTAGAAAAATAAAAGCAATGAACTAAGCGCGAATATAAAAAAAATCCCAGGAAAGGCCTCTTTGAAGGTGTGGCAACTTCTTCTCTGTTAAAAGACCTCTCCGCTTCTCCGTCGAGACCTAACTCCACCTACTTCGTATTCGCCGCGGCAGACATAATAATGTCAAAATCTAAGGGGAAATCGAACCTTCAACCAGACCTGGATGCCCATTATCAGCCGTAATTCTCTGTAGTCAGCAACAGCACTGTATTTTGTACAAGGGGTCCCATTTTCGGTTAGGGCGACGCCCAGTTCTCTTGATCGCGGATACATAAACCATTAGTGGTTTATTTTCGTTGTAACTCGGTCGATTCTTCCCAATACGTTGTATTTGGCTTGACAATTCCAAGTTATGAGATAAATAGCAGAGCTTGAAAATTTAAGCAAAATATAATTATTCAAAAATGAGCAAAAGATTAAAACAGAAGGCTATAGAATATAATTCTCGCTGTGAAAAAAAATCATGACAAATCAACAAATCAATTAATATAAGCAGATAAAAACAGCATTATAATAGGTCCCAAAAACAAAATCGATTAATTTATGCAGACAAAACCAGCCTTATAATAAGTCACAAAATCAAATCGATTAGTAAGTGCAGCAAGTTATTAGTCACAAAAAGACTGACAACGGCTAAAAACTCGTAAAACTCAGGAACACTTGCGTTCATAACCTTAACAAGAAGACCATCCCACAAAAGGTTGCTGTTACTATGAATGTGACAAAATGTGGCAACTGATAGATACCATGTAATAAGATTTGAACACACTAGTTCTTGGTATTCTCCTCCAATCCCCGAATATGACACTGAAGACCGACAAAGTATGTCTTAAAACCTTGATATTTAAAGTAACTTACATTTATTTTCATCAAAATGGTCGCATGGCCAGAAGTCAAAATTCCACCATAAAACCTGTGAAACATTGAAGTTATTCAAGATAAAATGTCAAGTTATTGTAGGTGAAAGGAAATGTCAAAACCACACATTGAACTATATATAAAATAAAATAATAAATAAAATAATCTGAAGGCGAACACGTCTCCCATAATCACTTCCTCAACTGGGGGAGCCTACTGATAATTTTACTGATACCTGAAGCAATTTAAATATCTAATTAATTAACCGGGCCAAATTGGTTAAACTAGAAAACGACAAAAAGATGGCAGTGGACTCGAGGGTAACCTAAAAAAAAAAAAATATAAAAAAAAAAATATATATATATATATATATATATATAGTATATATATATATATATATAATATACATATATTATATATATATATATATAAATAATATATATATATATATATACACACACATACACGGATATCCTTACGCTCTACGATACTTAACAGAAGCTAGGAGGAGCATTTTAGCAAGCAATGAGGTTGTCTGCACGTCATACTGAAGTAACACAAATAGCTTATTTCATTACGTCCCTTAACCTGCTTTCCAAGAAATCTCACTTGAACAGGGAAAATGTGTTTAGAAAAAAAATAACAAGAGTAATCATCAACTTTAATGACGTTGTATGTACGTCATTTTCACACGATAAGGTCACATGTGAGAATTTGTCATAAAAGGTAGGATCTTTCATGTCCGTACAAGGATACCACAGAGTTTTGCTACATATGCTACACTTCACGTATACGGCAGTATGTCAACTTTCCCTGACGTTGTAGTGCACTGAAGGGATGAACTACAGAAACAGTTATTAACTGGGATTTGTGAAGACAAAGTTAACTATATCTTAGTTTTACCAGACCACTGAGCTGATTAACAGCTTTCCTAGGGCTGGCCCGAAGGATTAGATATTTTTACGTGGCTAGGAACCAATTGGTTACCTAGCAAGGGGATTACAGCTTATTGTGGGATCCGAACCATATTACATCGAGAAATGAATTTCTATCACCAGATATAAATTCCTCTGCTTTCACGTTGGCCGAGCCGAGAATCGAACTCGGACCACCAGTTTGTGAAGACAAAAACTACATAAATGTCTTAAGCTCGAGTTCTCTGGAAGACTACACTCTTATCACAGACCTAAAAGATACGAATCAGCGGTGATTTCTTCCTCAGCAAACGACACGACATTTCCATTTATACCTTCCTCAGTCAAACCTTCGATGGCAATCTCTCCATCTCGTCCGTCCTCCTTTTCCTTCTCAGACCAGGAATTTTCCCTCCCTTCGAGGAAAAGGGAGAAATTTAATAACGATGATATAACCGACGGCTTTCCTGATCCCCAGGACCCAAGATGTCCATACATTTTTAATCTAACTTTGTTATCCAACCTCTCGAGCTTGGAATATCAGCCATCGCTCTCCGAGGTTGGACATATTGCGTTCAGAACGAAGTCCCACACACAAAACCAACCTCTCAATCCAATTTCAATTTAAAATTTTAATACTAAATCGCTTACAAACTGTCAACAGTCCAGTACTTAAGTAATAAACTTCACATACGTACGTACGCAAACACTCGCTATAATTTTACACACAACTTATTATATAGTACATATATACACGTGTTATTTTCACATTTTTTGTCACCGCACCACCTAAAGTCAATGGAATTAACAAAAATAGAAGCAGAGGATTAAGGGGAAAAGTAAGTGAAAATCCAGAAGCGCTGGAAGGGCTAACTGAAACCACAACTCGACTTTCGAAACAATAACGATCTCTTAAGGGGCGTTCCTGATGAAATCACCGTTACATTAGTGCGGTTGTCTGGGTCGCTCTGGGGCTTCGTCATTTAACTAGTTACAGCAGAATTCAGTGCCACGATTTCTCTGGCAATTCAACAGCTTTTAATCCCGTGGAAAAACCTCACTGCCTGCAGCAAGACGTTGCAGATTCATCTTTAATTAAAAGCATTCGTAAATAAAACTAGATTTCATTCCAACTTTCATACTTGCTTGATAAGTACGCCCTCAAGCTACAACCCAAATACAATAATTTTTTCTGGCGTCTCTTCAACCAAGAATGTTTTTTTTTATTATATTATGAACATAATAGAATGGACTGCTTCCGTGAGATGCTTTAGGGAAATAACAAGGACATTCTAACTAGAAATAACTTTGGTCACTTTCCTAAACGACGACTTAGCTGAATCAAATTGTTTTCAAATTACACTTGGGAATAGTATTTTTACATCTGATGACTGAAGCAATCTCAATTCTGGTCAACACTAAACCATTGCGGCATATATATATATATAAAAATAATAACCATTTTTCTAGTCAAACATCGCCGTCTGTAGATGGTTTTCATGTTATGAAGCTGAACAGTTTGACTGCATCCTTATACTGCAAAAAATCAAATAAAAATGAAAGGACAAATGATGATTTTGAGTTAGCAATTAACATACATTAATATTTTACCGTAAAGTAACATTAAAATAAAACATATAACTTTCAAGCCTTGCAAAACTACAGTAATTTGCATTTCCAATAATATATAATTTACCGATATTCATGTCAGCCATTATTCAGTGAAGCACATTACCGTATTATTTGACGGCACGGTTATAACAAATTAAAGTTGACGATATTACTCGGATACAAAGTGGAGGAGAAATACTGTCCATTACGGGCTACTCGCACAAGCATGAACTCGTGCTGGCATATGGCCACCCTAATTTGATAAATTGAACCACGACTAAAGAATCTAACCTTCCACTACACACACACACTCACTCTCAAGGCTTCCCGTGGTTCTTGCCTGAACAATAGTCTATTCAAGCGCAATTCCTTGAATAACGAAAAGCAAATATCAATTAAACGACGCAAGCACGCAATAGAAGCCGCCACTGAACAGTTTCCGACAACAGCATGAAAGCAAAATGCGAGTAACAGGAACTAAGAGCTGCTTCTTAGCAGAGTCCAATTTTACTGAAATATCAGCTACGGCCTTTCACTTGAGTTCTGAATTCCATCCCAAACAAATCCATAGAGAGAGAGAGAGAGAGAGAGAGAGAGAGAGAGAGAGAGAGAGAGAGAGAGAGAGAGAGAGAGAGAGAGAGAGAGAGAGAGAAATTCAGCTAAGACGTTTCTCTTAAATTCTGAATCCCGTCCTGAACAAATCCAAACAGGTGAGAGAGAGAGAGAGAGAGAGAGAGAGAGAGAGAGAGAGAGAGAGAGAGAGAGAGAGAGAGAGAGAGAGAGAGAGAGAGGTCCATAACTAGAGCTGTTTCTAAAGCAAGTCTGATCCTTCCAGAACAGAATCGACGACGGCATTCCCACCACCCCTAACGTACATAAATTCCACCAGATGAGTATCGGATATTCACAGCCACGACCATTCCTAATAAACTTCGAATATTAATTATTCATCGGAGGAAAGGAAGGCGGAAGGGACGGAAGTAGGGAAGAAGGGGAATGGGAATAAGAGAGAGACCTCTGATATAGCGCTCGCACCGAATTTTTCTCCTCTAATCTGTTAAGTAGGAAGAAACGACCTGAAAGTCCCCTTTTCTCTGGATTTAATTGCCACGGGAAGTAAAAGTTAAGTATATCTTAAGTTTAACCAGACTACTGATCTGATTAACAGCTCTTCTAGGGCTGGCCCGAAGAATTAGATTTTTATTTACGTAGCTATGAACCAATTGGTTTCTTATCATAGGGACCTACAGCTTATCGTGGGATCCGAACCATATTATATCGAGAAAGGAATTCTTAATCACCAGAAATAAATTCCTTTGGTTCTGCGTTGGCAGCAGCGGGGAGGAAACTTGGGCTGCCAGGTTGACAGGCGAGTACGCAACCCACTCGTCTAGTGAGGAACTTCCAACGGTAAGTGTATTAAAAAAAAAAAAAAAAAAAAAAAAAAAAAAAAAAAAAAAAAAAAAAAAAACACGTTTTTACCAGTTTATCGAAGATGAATCCGATGTTAAGGAAAATTCAGACAAAGGAAGTTCATCAACAGCACGTCGGACCACTTTCACACTCCACGCTTTTCATCTCCGCCTTTTATGTACTACCTCGCTTCCAAGATATTAAAAGCCATTTAGTTCCAGCATCACTATCCCTCCATTGTATCCAGAATTTGACTGTGTGTGCATGTCTAGGTATGACTGAAAACGCGCCTTATATATTTCGAAAATACATTAAATATGTGTTAACGAAGGCGTCAAGTAAATAACGAGCAGAGCGTATTAGGATAGAATATAAAACCTTCGAGACAATAAGGGTGCTATAAATAAGCACCTAGGAGAGTTGATTACGTGATACGAGACTCAAATATCGCAAGCCCCCCCTACCCCCTTCCCTCCCTTAAGACCATCAACACAAAATGTTGGTTGAAATGCCACACTTAATCCTATTCCACAAATCTATGGTGGTGGTGTAGTAGGTCCAACACGATACAATAACAGCGCCGTCCTTTTGGTGTCGGGATGTTTACAGTTTATGAACTTTATAAACGCAAAGCAGCAACCCTACCAACGGTCGGAACATATAAAGCGCTCACGGATAGAAATTCCTGGGGAATCCATTTCACGGAAAAGGAAGCAAAAGAGAGAAAAGTGAATTAAGAAAGTTTGCTCAAAGACTGTCACTTTCCAAACTCCAGACCTTGTCACTGCGGGCATATCTCACTTCGGTTAAGGATGGGGTTTTCGGGTTTGTGGTTCTTCTT
>NC_061107.1:132589755-132604755 GCF_015104395.2 Macrobrachium nipponense | reverse complement strand
TGTTTGCGCGTGGTAACACTGTATCCCGGGCTTTAAATAATATCCTATTTCGAATATTAACGGTGTAATTCACATACAGTAAATAATTAAAACACTTTTCAGTTGCAAATGTACACCCAGATATCCTTTTATTTACCTAAAACTTACACATAGCCTAACTATTTAAAGCCTAGACGCAGTGTTACCATGCGCGACCACCACAGGCAGATGGACAGATGGAAAAAGAGAGAGTATAGTTAGCAAAGATTCTTAAAATTCTACAATTGACATGCATGCACAATAATCAATGAAAGCCTATAAAACAGAAAGTATCTTTTGCCAGCCAAAACACAACCGAAATAAGAGACAGTCGGTAAAAAGAGCCTTTAAATTAGACTCAAACGCCCTTTTCAACATTTTGTACAAAATATAAACAAGCATAAAAAAGATAGACAAAAGCAGCGCCACTATAGGACCTTTCTCGCCAAATTATTCTGGCACATAAAGTCCCAATCCCCAAAATCACATTTGTGAGACTCCAAATTCCCGTGAGGCAACCAATTAGCTAATGACTCCTCAGGCATTCAGTCATAATTCTAATTACTGATAATCATCTTCACCCTAATCACTTTAGTCAATGAGGCAAACTCCTTTTCAACCATTCTCCTCCTGACTCGTCCCTTCACTCGAGGGAGTTTCTTTGATAAATAATCCTCGTGAGTCCCCGTCCAATGTAACTCATTTATTGTCCTTCGCGTGGAGATGCGGGTTCTGAAGAATAGCAGTCATAAAATACTAAAATCACGAACTAATCGTGTCTTAAATCTTAGCTTGTATGTGGAACGAGAGAGAGAGAGAGAGAGAGAGAGAGAGAGAGAGAGAGAGAGAGAGAGAGAGAGTTTCACGCTAGGGATAACTTGTAGAGGGTTTTCCGCTTTGATATAATACATTTTTGACGAAGCCATGAAGAATTGCATCTCGTGTTTTAACTCTCTCTCTCTCTCTCTCTCTCTCTCTCTCTCTCTCTCTCTCTCTCTCTCTCTCTACGCTGGATACATCCCACAACAATCGACTAATATTTGTTAAGAATCACCCTCCCCGTTCGGTTTGAGAATCGAACACGAATCTCGTCTAGCCCTGAGCTAGAGGCACTGACACTATAAATATACACTATATATATATATATATATATATATATATATATATATATATATATATGTATCATTATGTAATGTTTTTCAAGTCGATTTTTTAAAATTTCACTATGGTGGTCGGAACGTCAATCAATTTCTTTCGATTGCTGGATATACCTGAAGAAAAGAATAACAATGATAGGCGAGCAAATTAATGCTTTGGTGAAACCACAAGCATATATGGGAATATTACATCTACACACACACACACAACTCTTTCTACTAGCTCTGCAACTATGTTAGTGTTAATAACATCCCTTTCATGTTACTGATAAAACTGGCTATCATTCTTTCATTCCAATAACCATATTATGCGATATTTTAAAAGTCATTTGCATTTTTCCTAGCATACAAACCTGAAGGTCTGTCCTAACAGGATTGAGATCGTGTTCGCAAGCTAAACCGTAAGTGAAGACCGAAAGTTTGTATTTCTGTAGGAACAAATGTAATTTTACAAGCTATCGGAGTGATAGCGTGATAGCCGATGAAAATTATAATATATACTAGCTTCAGCATCTACCTACTCAGCGTGCCTCGTCAGCGGCTGGATATTAAAGCGAAAACAAGTTTTTTTATCACCATGACACCTTAAAAAAAATAAAAAAAATAAAACCTTCTTGAACCGAAGATTTCTCGGTAATTAAAATCCCACACTGTCGCCCGATCTCGGACATCAAGCCTTGAATGCTGTCATTGCAGTATGAAAAAATGTAACAACGAACACCCCCAACTCCACCGTCGTCGCTTAAAATTTAACCGGGCCGTCCTTCAATTGGTAATTTATAGCCCATAAACACGGAAACTGGCGGACAGGTAAGAAAGACCGTCACAAACTCTCTCACAACGGAAGGCTGAGGCAAAGATGGGGAGGGAAGGGACGGAGGGGAACTTTTTGTGGGTTACACGAGGCCAGTGGGACGGGACGGGACGGGAGGGGCCACATCTTGGGAAAACGTAGCGACATCACCAAGTCCTTGTTTGAGGATCAAAATTCAGCACATTATGTCCCGCTGGCTCTGGATTTATGGCAGGGGGTGAAAATAAGCGGGGGAAGAGAGAGAGAGAGAGGAGAGAGAGAGAGAGAGAGAGAGAGAGAGAGAGAGGTGCGTGTGTGTCCCTTGACGCCTAAGAGGAAGTGTGGACTCTCAGGTGGGACGGTGTGCGTGTCAATTAGATGAGAATAGAGAGATCACGTTACTAGAAAAGTAGAAATATAAATCATGCTGTAGGCAAGAACTGTGTAACATGTACTATACGTTACTCAAACTAACGTCTCTCGCATCTTTTTCTCGGCGTCGTATAGTTCACTGCGAAACATAAAAATGCATCGCACTTCAATCAAGTTGGTTAGACGAAAGTCATAAAAACGTGGTAACAACGAAGCCCTACATCCAACATTGTAAAAACCAAACGTGTGTCTCCACAACCCGTGGCGACGAGCAATCATGGTGGCAAACAAAATATATAACCCTTACAAACAAAAAACGGCAATCAACGAGGCCACGTTTCCTTCTTCATTGGATAAGTACACAGGAACACATACCGAGAAAGTCATTTGCCATTAATAATTTTCATTACGGAGAGAGAGAGAGAGAGAGAGAGAGAGAGAGAGAGAGAGAGTGAGTTTACAGCAGTTCTTCGCTACTCACCCTCAAGCATTTCCAGTCACGTCCCGTGAACACCTCCAAAAGCGAAGCGAAACATACCTGTAAGCGAAAAAAAAAAAGAAATTTGAATGTTTGAAGAGAAGGCATCAATTTTATAGCATTCACAATACCACAATAGCCTAGAGAGTAAGGAAGTCGTCAATTCATATGTCACCGCTACCACAAAACCTGTGTTTCCCCGCATGGCTTCAATTACTCAAAACTTCGAACTATTTAACGAAGTGCCTGTCGTTTACATTTAAAAGCCTCTGTGAAAGAGAAACGCGTTTTCGCTATTAAAAGAACTCTAATTTTCAGCTTCTACGGCAACAACTAGAAAGTTAGATATCAACCACTAACCACTGCAAGAAACTCTTCAGACAAGACATGATTTTATAATGACTAACTTCACTTTATTTTTCTTTTTTCTTGCAAATCTTGAGTTTAAACGATTCGATCACATTATAGACAGAATTTAAATACACAAAAATTATGTATTGGGCTGATCACATTACTTAATTGCCATGATCTACATAACGCATTGATTAGTATACTTTAACTAGCTATAAAATAATAACAGATCGTGAATCTAATACGTCTCAATTAGAATATACGGTTATTATGAATAGGGACTTCAAATATCGAGGCAATATATATCATCATCTACCACAAAATACTTCTCGACATCACAAACACTCTAGTAACTAATGTTGATAAAAATGCATGATCATACATAATAAACTTTAAGAAAAATTGTGCGTAAGGCTTCCAAGGTTACATAGCACTATGGTGCTTTATAGATAGATTAATATCATAGGTTCACCTTTCAAACATGAAATGTCTGAGGCTGCCTCCAGCGACAATTCAAGAAGCCTAAATGGAATTCGCGTCAATGATCACAAGGAGTTACCTAGTACGTCCATAAAACCCATTACATAATTTATTAAACATAATTCTATATTTATACTAGTCTCTCTCAAATATTCTCATTTTTAGTATACTGAAAGAAAACGAGAAAATCGAGCTACTAGGAGACACAGCAGAGCACAAAACCGTCCTTACCCAAGTCAATCTTTATTCCAATGCACGTTAACACCTCCACTGTAACTGCTGAGTACATCATATAAAGAGGCTCTATAACATCCAATAACATCCTCCCCAAGGTCGTCCTACTAAATAAAACGAACTATGAAAGCTCTTTCCACAACACAATAAAGACTACCTACCATCCAGTGACTTTCATTTACGACAACTTATTCTTGAACACGTCTTTTGGGGGGAAAACAAATTTGGGTCAGACGACGGGACAGATATAATCATCATTACTGAAAGAACGTTAAAAGTAGACTTTTTCTAAGACTGACTCAGTCTTAGAAAAAGACTTTCACTTTCTACTTTCACCCAGTGAATATACCCTTTCCAGACTTTTCGTTCTAGAGAGAGAGAGAGAGAGAGAGAGAGAGAGAGAGAGAGAGAGAGAGAGAGAGAGCAAGCAATTACACGAGAAAGTCGAGCATAAAGCTGTTACCATTGAACCAATCTGAACACGACCACACTACAGTGCCACTTAGGAGTCCCGAACAGCCGCAGAGCCCACAGAGTGGCACTTAGCAACAACTAACGGGCAGAGGCTAAACCAAGTGACAAAGAGGTAACATCTGCATTCGGAAATACAAGACGCTCACGATAACTGCTTGTGTGCTTGTCATTACAAATGAAAGTGCTATTGTGATTCCCTCTGACATACTAGCGTTACTCTACTTCCAAAAAAGAAAGTCGCGTGGATACAGACGGGATATAAGGACCCATTAACACTTAACGTCACCACACACCCAAATTACTCGATACAAGCAATCGGTATTTTGTATTTATCTCTCCTGAATGACACAAAGCCTCCAGGCTTCAAAGCACCGTCTTTTATAGGTCGAAAGAGACCAAATAAACGCGAAATGAGATGTCTAATAATAAAAATGGCCCAACTAAAATAAGGTTGCCACCTCCCCCTAACCACTCACTCTAAACTTGTCTAATACCCCTAACAACCTTCCTCATCACTCTATTAGGGACCCATATACCCACATCCTCACTTCACCCACAAACTCTAACTCGTCCCACAGACCATTCCTCACCTTTCCCAACTCACACGACAGCCCAGAGGCCTTCCTCGAAAACTCAGCAGGAGCCATTTTCGTAGTGGTCTTCGTTTGCTCGAAAAACAACAAAATGAGTTTACAAATGATAATTTAAAAAAAAAAAATTACTTTACAAATGATAATTACAGAAATAAAAAATTTAGTTTACAAATGATAATTACAAAAAAAAATTAGTTTACAAACGGTTACAAAATAAAACTGTCGTTTACAAATAGTTACAAAAAAATTTAGTTTACAAATGATCATTACATAAAACATGAAGTTTAGAAACGGTAATTATAATAAAAAGCATTGCAGTTTACAAACGATAATTACAAAAGTTGACAAATGGTTAAAAAAAATTGTAGTTTACAATGATAATTACAAAATAATTACAAACATGGAAGGATCCACTTGAATTATGCGCTGATTATTTTCGTGCCGAAACGCACTTCCTTGGAGAAGTCAAAAACAAATAACAAACAAATAACAGACTAAGATAAGGAGAGTATTTCTGGAGCCTAAGTTGCCGGAAAAAATAAAACATCATGAAAACGGAATCCCCTTCAATAGTACTAACTTCCTTTCCGGACGAGGCAATAAATTTATCGGTATCATACCTTCTACTTACGAACTATTGGTTTTAAAAGCAACGTTCTCAATTTTCAAACTGAGTGGGGGTAAAGTGACTACCATTGTGAACAATATTCGTCATCAGCCTATTACAAATGTCAAAGAAACCCCGTTTGAGATAGTTCACAGAACCATGAGCACTTTAGTGACATTTCTCATAACAATGCTAAATGCAACGCATCTTCAAGAAACGGTTCTCATTCAAAAAAAATAAAAATTACATTTAATCACAATTTAACAAATTTAACAACTGACACGGAAAATACTTCGAACTAGCACTCAACGCAAGGCAAAACTATAAAAAAAATATTAATTCTCAGTTTCTCAGTGCAAGATTAGCTATCACAGCACAAAACCTTTTGCTGTATGCATACGCGCAGTCCACATAAAATAAAAACTGCGAAAATAAGAGTAATGCAGAACAAGGTCTGGCAAGACTTTTCCTGTGCATTGAGCATACGAGACGGAGAAAGAAACTCGAGCCAATTATCTCGGAAATACTGCTGCAGTTTTGGCATGGAAGGCGGGACGAACCTTTAACGAAATACAAATAGTTTTCATAGTCCTGGCAACGTGTTGCAGTTCCCCTTTCTTTCTTGCCAATGCTAACAAGTTCCATGATATTCGGCTGTTAAAATAAAAAAATAAAGACTTTCAAAAAATTATCTATACCTTTTCTATCAAATCAATGTTACCTCTGATTGCGCACGAGATTTAATCACTATAATGATCATTACCTTCATACCAATCACAGCAAATGACAACATGTTACCACAGCAGGCAAGATTTGCAACTCCAGATACTAAGAAAAAGGAAATCCTATCTTCGTACCTGGAAAAAAAAGAAAAAAAAAAACTATTTCTGAGGCAGAGACAGAATACAACTGTCCTGTACTCCACTTTTATTTACCAATCACATGCACAGGATATAGTCGGTATCATCGGAAGAGAAAGGATTCCTCTTTATCATATAAGAAACTGTAACTGTGGCTGGCACAAAAGAATGGTTCAAAGCTAACTTTTAATGATTGTTCATAATGCTTCTTTATTGTTTTTTCAGATATTTGTATTTCTTACCCAGTTTTCTATCAAATTTATATCTGTTAATCATATGATATAAGGACGTTTTTACATCACCTGATATTCAGATGAGCATTCCTTTCTCTAATTTATGGAAATGAACAAAGAACCAGTGGAAACATCACTATTAGTATGCCACGAACTCAATACAAGTTCAAGATAAGTCACGACTTATCGGGATTCCTTAGAAAAACCTCAGTTGTTGTTGTAGTATTAGTACCAATAATTCATGTACGTTATTGATAAGTTTATCCAAACCACTGGATTAATATCACCCAATCTTTTAAAGATTTTTTAAGTATTTACAGAAATTCTATTATTATTATTATTATTATTTGATCACAGTCCTCCAATTAGACTGGGTGGTATTTATCATCATCATCATCATCATCATTATCATTATCATTATCGTTGTTGTTGTTGTTGTTGTTGTTGTTGTTATTATTATTATTACCGGCTTTATGAAGTTGGGAAAAATCATGATTATTATTATTTTCATTATGTAATAATAAATAGAGTATTTTCAAACCTATTCATCAGTAAAGTCCACATAGGCCAAGCAAACTCGAGGGAGACTAAATACCCCCGTACTCGAGTTAATAGCCAAGAGTGATTAAGAAAACAATAGTTGCAGTAGCATTTCTAAAGCAAAAATCTCTGACCTCAGCAATGGGAATGACCACTCCCACACGAGAAAAATGACGAAGAGAGTCCTTGTACCGTCAACTACTCAAGGGTGAGGGAAGGGGGGGGGTGGGTGGGGGTGGGGGGGTGGGGGGGGGGGGGGTGGACAGAAATTGTCTCACGGAAGTGCGGCTCCTGTCTCTTCTTTGGGACAAAGACAAGGGACGTGACCATAGCGATATGAGATTCACTTCAATATTACAGTGATTTCATGTTATTTATATACTGTGGCCTCCGGGCAAACATCATTACAAAGTTAAAAAAAATAAAACTCTTGAGAACAATGACACCAAGTCATAATGCAATGTTTACGTGACGGACAAAATGCTACGTATGAGGATAAACTACACATGAATCACACGGAAATACAAAAGCAACATTACTTGCAACACGAGGAAAACTGCGTAAAACCTTCACAACGACACAATGATCGCATCCGTATATCACAAAGATGGGAACAACTAAATAGATCCGTTCTGGACACAAAAAAAAACATGGCCATTGAGTCAAGTTGAAAAGACATGGCCTCCCAGATCAACTTTAGATGATGACATCCGTAAATCAATTAAGAATCATAATAATATATATAACCGTCAATATAATTTCATTACAAATCATTGTCACAAATCACACGCCCTTCATCGTCCCTTCACATTTTCATTTTATGCTATCTCCTTCAAATATACTGAAAGGCGCAAGAGAAGATTGTAGCTTCTGATATTCTTCCTCATTCATACTAAGTCGCAATTTTCCTATGTCCCTTGAACCCAATTTGGACAGAATAACTGTCGAAAGAACGACATCACAAACATTTTGAATTAGGATACGAAGCTAACCTACAACATGAAAAACATGAAACCTTTTCTTCTACAGTCTTCTGGGAATATGACTGATGTGTGTGTAGAGAGAGAGAGAGAGAGAGAGAGAGAGAGAGAGAGAGAGAGAGAAGAGAGAGAGAGAGAGAGATGCAACTTCATGCATTGTTTGACAAACATCAAAGAATAGCGTGTTTCTAATTTAAGAGATTCCATGGATGCCACTGCGAGTGAAGAAAATCTATAGCTGGATGAGTTCAGAGAGAGAGAGAGAGAGAGAGAGAGATGAAACGAAACTCGCAATTCTCATGATGCAAAAAAAAAAATTTCTGCACTGTAATAGAAAAAATGTATACTGAAGTGTGCGTTGATTCTCCCCCTTTCCAGCGCATTAATGCTAGACAAATATGCAATTATGGTGTACATAATTCACCTCATTCTTTGACACAACTTGTTTAGCAACCACCTGAACACAAGAAAATTACATTAATAATGAAAGATTAAGGTCACAACGAAAGACTGGCCTCTCGGCAAAGTCAAAGGAGATATTACCACATAGCCTTCTGTTCTTCGGAGAAACTCGAGCACTAACACAATAAGACGAGCCAGGCTTACAATTACTTAAAAATAAAATCTTAGAAATACATAAACAATGAACCAAATTACTAAAAACAAGAGATAAAACAATAACAAAATACATGTAGTACCACTGGATACAAATTCCAGCGTCTTGATTTACTCAATAATCAGTTCTCAACACAGACATCTCTTTGACTGGGAAAATATAACATGAGAGTGACTTTGACGCCATGATTACCAACTACTTCAAAAGAACCATCAACGTTTATCGGGACCCAACAACTCCAACCCCCCCCCTCCCCCCCCCTTCCCTTCCTACTTCAATCTCCCACTCCAACTCTTACTCTGAACCTCCACGATATTGCTTATCTCCAGAACACTTGAGAGAGAGAGAGAGAGAGAGAGAGAGAGAGAGAGAGAGAGAGAGAGAGAGAGAGACTCAAGAAGGCCATAGTACAACCCCCTTAGCTTTATCTCAAATTCCGAGAATCTTTAATGACATTCATATACAAACCGTTACCGTAGTAATATTATCAGTAATGTTACTGAACTTGCCACACAGTAGTAGAATAGAGTACAGAATTTAGGCCAAAGGCCAAGCGCTAGACCTATGAAACTAACAGTAAAAAGGTGTTAGGTGTAACTTTTAGGAAGATCGAAGAAAGAAAGTATGAACGGAGGTACAGTAAAAGGAATGAAAGGGGTTCCAGCTAGGGGCCAAAAGGGACGCTGCAAAGAACCTTTAGTAACGTCTACAGTACACCGCATGAGGTATAATGATGACACTACCCCACTAAGGGGGCCCAGCAGTATGCAGTAGTAAATTACACTGAATGTAATAAACTGTGAATTATCCGGATATATCAACAAAAATAAGTTTTTTGTTCATCAATCAAAGATCTCTAAGCTAAGACAGGGGTTCTAACAAGGGGTTTCCATACCCCTTGGGGATGGGTATGAGAACCATATGCTTGGGGTATGGGACTTGATCTCTGGATAATTTTTATATATTTGATTTTTATGTGTTAAAAGTATACACGGGTAAATTTTTAAAATAAATAACTATATAAAACCATAAATGCTTTTGATTTTATTTTATGCTCTATTCCCAGCCATTCATGCCTGAAATATGTATTAAACTAAATATATTAAAAGTTATATTGCCTACAATTAGGACCTGAGTGGCCTGGGTAAAGGGGGTACGTAACCATATTGGGCAACTCTTTTGAGGGTATGGAGTCATCCAAAGGTTGTGAACCTCGGGGCTAAGATGAAAGTTCACTTTAAATAGTAATAAATGACGCTCACTGTAACGGAGACGCGAGTAAAGGAATTGGAGTCACATTTAACCCTACGATGTCGTGTTTCTGAAAGCAATGAAGACTACAAACTTTAAAGGATCTTTCATCAAATAAAAGAAAAATAGCTCAAGAGTAAACGACAAAAAAAAAATAATAATAAAAGCACACGCAATGCGAGTTTTGGAAGATTAAAAACAAGAACAAATACGAAATCGACCTATAAAAATGCCTTGTGTTTAACAAGGGCTAATGAATACCACCAGGGAAGAACGACTCACTTTTCAGACCGCCATTCAAGTGTAAACTACTCCGAGCCAAAATAAAACCGGGCTTTTGCTGCCGCTTCTGTTAGCGATGTGACACATTCCACAGATTGTTATTATTTTTCTTCTCTTTTCTTTTTCCGAGGCAGTTCACAACGTCCAAAGCTTTCCACCCCATTCTCATTTGTGTCGTATGACATAGTCATGTTCTTAGTTGAGTTTCTTACCAGAACCCTGGATTGAATGTAGAATTTAGGCCAAAGGCCAAAGCACTGGGACCTATGAGGCCATTCTGCGCTGAAACGGAAATTGACAGTAAACTATCTGAAAGGCTCTGAAAGGTGTAAAAGGGGGAAAACTTCAATTGTTAGTTACGAGAGGGTGGAAGAAAGAGAATATGAAAGGAAGTATAGTAAAAGGAACCAAAGGGGTTGCAGCTAGGGGCCGAAGGCACGCTGTAAAGAACCTTTTAAATAAAGCCTGCAGTGCACCGCATGTGGGGCACTGACGACACTAGTCCCCCTACGGGAACCACAGCCATGTAGGGTAAACCAAAGCAACACCACCACCTCATTGCCGAGTGCACTCCAGGTCGAACGAATACTTGTTTGTACTCCCACCGGCATTTCCTCCTCTAAACCTTTAATCACAGTCTTATGCATCTTCACTCATCTCCGCTCGTGAGACATCTAGCCTTGCAATTAACATAAGGCAAGCGTCAGGTTAGACGCGCGGGAGAGTCTGAAAGTCTCTCTCTCTCTCTGGGTTAGCGTCCGCCTACGGCTGCGTTGATATCAGCTTAAAATTCGAGAAACTCTAAAACCGAAATCTCTCGCAACAAAAAATAAACAACCACTCCCTCCCAACAGCGCGACAGGTTACTGACTCAGTACACTAGCAACAGAAGAACTCGGGAACCGAAAGCGAACGTACTACAAACAAAATATTGGCAGTAATAACAGAGCTGGGTATCAGAAAAGACGTTTCATAAAATGAGATCAGAAGGATACTAGTCTCTTGGGTGTTATAAAATACACCGAAGGCGTCCACGACTATTGACAAGAGGTTAAAAAAAAAAAAGACTGACTGAGCGAGCCTCGGGAGGATCGTGCAATCTACCAGCCAGAGAGCGAAGGTACCAAGTGACCCTCGGGAGATGGATGCCCCCAGGGGAGTAATGGGGAGTGACGACAACGCAGGGGGCTGGAGGAGGTCGTGATGCCTGGGGTTCATGTGACCAAGGCCATGGAGTCGAGTTGACGTTATCGTTGTATGGGGAATGTTGTGAAATGCGTTTGATTTGTGATGTTGGATTAGGTCTTGACGCTAAATGGTTGTTTGTACCCCGATACCATTTCTCCTCGGATTTAAATACAGCTTTATCTATTTGTTCATTTATTTATTTACTTTTTATTAAGTGGGGTCTCTTCTATCTGTATCTCCCTTCACCTCGTCTTACTTCCAAATGAACACCATATTCTTTGGAAGCTTGAATTTCAATTCAATGGCCAATGGGGCTTGTTCCATATATAGTATAGGTCTGACCTTCTGGATATAATAATAATAAAGTACTACAAAGCTACATTACAGCAGAAAAGGGAATAACATCAAATCACTGACACAAACAAACCATAAACGGGAAAAGGCTTTGTATTACTTATCAACAGCCGTAATAAAAGTAACGGGGTAATAAAATATCTCCATCTTAAATAGAAGAAGAAAAATAACTGCAATCGGCAACATTCTAAATGAATCCCATGAGAAGCTGGAGCCAAAACTTATCTCAACACTTTTGTCTTGCTGAAGTTCACTCCATATCAACCATGAACTCGTCATAAAGCGAAACAGACAATAACAATGCTCAAAGTTACTATACTTTGTTTTTTTGTTTTGTTTTTTTATCTGTCCACCCGCCTGTGGTGATTGCGTATGGTAACACTGCGTCCCGGGCTTTAGATAGTTACGCTATGTGTAAGTTTTAGGTAAATAAAAGGATATCTGGGAGTACATTTGCAACTGAAAAGGGTTTTATTATTTACTGTATGCGAATTACACCGTTAATATTCGAAATAGGATATTGTTTTTATTGTTGAATATAAGCTGAATGTAACTATCTGAAGCCCGGGACGCAGTGTTACCATACGCAAACACCACAGGCGGGTGGACAGATGGAAAAAAACCGAGTATAGTTAGGGAGCCAGCAGCGAAATGTTACACGCCACTGTAGTGTTTTTGTATAGAAAAGACTAAATATAAAAAGATTGGAATAAAATAGACAATTTAAGACAAAAGCCAAGCTCTGGGATCTATGAGTTTATTCAGCGCTGAAAACGAAAATGACAGTCAGTAAGCAAAGTTGAAAAGTGTAACAGAAAGGAAATCGCGTAGTTGCACGATTTTTAGAGAAAGTCACATTGGAAAGAATATGAAAGGAGGTACAGTAAAAGAAATGAGCGGTTGTAGCTAGGGGCCGAAGGGATGTTGCAAAGACCCTTAAGTAATGCCTACAATACACCGCTTGAGGTGCACTGACGGCACTACCCCGTACGGAGCTAAATATGAAAAAAGAGCAAGCATACAGAGTATTTGCAAAGTTTTTCAGGATATTTAAAAATGTTAAAAACTATAGAGCAATGAATGTGTTCAGATCTTGTTTTCATTTTGAAAACATTTCTAATGTTCTGCAGGAAATCATCGTGTTCAGTGTCACTCTTCAAAATGGGATGACTCCAAATAAGTTTGCCAGTCAGTAAAGTGAAATAACCTTCCAACTAAAATACATATATTATCAACTTAATCTAACAAGTAAAACATTGCGCATAAATTTCTTCGGCGCAATAAGTTTTCTGTACAGCGTATAACGCTGTTAGAAACTCTCAGCCACGGCCCGGAGGTGGCCTGATTTGTTGGCACCTATAGCGGTGCCAAAAGCACGATACTGGCTAACCTTAAACAAAATAAAAACTACTTAGGCTAGGGGGCTGCAATTTGGAATGTTGGATCAATGGAGGGTGGAAGATCAACTTAGTAATTTGCAGCCCTCTAGCCTCAGTAGGTTTTAAGATATGAAGGCGGACATAAAAGGTGCAGACGGAAAGACATACTCATCTCAATAGTTTTCTTTCATAAAAAACGAAGGAAATGAAATATGTGAAATGTGAAGTTACACCAATCAAGCACCAAACATTACATCAGAATAATATCTAACAACTGTATTTTATAATAAAGGTTACATTTCCCCCCACCCCTAAACTCCATCATCGACTTCCCCTGGGTCGAAATAGGCTTCGCATACGAAGACACTCGATATTTACACGTGACGTAGGCGGAGAATTAACAAGATACGCCTTCGATAAACAGGATGTGATGGATAAGGGGGTATACTGGATAACGGCTAAATAAGAAAGAAGCTTTTTGAAACTATACAATAAGCACATTATACCAAATCCTTGATGCACATTGTGGCAATTAATTTATTCATATCTCGATCATATTGTTTTTTTTTTATTACTTTTTTTTTAAACTTTGATACCTGATTTTTGAGAGAGAGAGAGAGAGAGAGAGAGAGAGAGAGAGAGAGAGAGAGAGAGGAGGAGGAATTTTCCGTACTAATTAGGCTTAGACTTCTAACCGAGAACAATTTCCAAACTAAACAAATTTTCAAACCGGCGACCCAAGCAGATGCCGTCGTTTATATACACTTTTAAAACATGGGGCTATCGCCTTCGTAAATATTTAGGCAAGCGTTAAGGCCTGGCTCGGCTGCCACAGTCCTCCACTGATCTTTATCGTTCTTAATCCATGAAATATAAACAAGTCTTACCGGTGGTGGTGGTGCTCTCTCTCTCTCTCTCTCTCTCTCTCTCTCTCTCTCTCTCTCTCTCTCTCTCTCATTAAAATATATGATATTAATATGACATACACTAGAGTAATAAAAACGTAACATGGCGGAGTGCCCTGAAAACTACAGGGCACTTCGAGTCACAGTGAAATAAAATAAAAACAAGAAAAACATTCATCTTTATAAATTAATATCCACCGCCGCGCTGTTAGGCCCCACAAAAACCGCCAGCCATACTAATCTCAAACGATCACCTCAACACCTACAAAAAACCAGTTATCTCTTTGGCTTTACAAATAAAAAAAAAATTAAAAAAAAAGACCTTCGCCACTGAACCAGCAGTAGAAGCCAGACGCAAATAAGCGAAGATGAAATGGGATGTCGAGAGATGATAATGAATTTCACATTCTCTCTCTTGCGCAGATATTGATATTTAATCAAATATGACTGTCATAATCAAAGCCACCAGGACAAGACCCACTTGAACATTGATATAAAAAAGATACTAGAAGTTCTTTTATAGCACAACTATATGAAAATAAGCAAACGAGATTAAGATATGGCACGCGGAGACAGCGAAACGGGGTAAACAAAAATTTTTACCTCTGGGGGGCTGGTTCAATCAAAGCCAATAGAACTCTCTCTCTCTCTCTCTCTCTCTCTCTCTCTCTCTCTCTCTTTAGGGGGGAAACAATCCTACAGAAAAGGGTTCAGGGTAGGCTAATCTCTATAATTTCTGAGCCTTAGAATCAGCATCAAAAGTTACAAGAATAAAAAAAAAAGACAAATTTGATTACTGCCATAATACTTTTATAAGGCAGAAAGGTTAAAAGGTCCAAGAGAGAGAGAGAGAGA
>NC_061107.1:132552255-132584755 GCF_015104395.2 Macrobrachium nipponense | reverse complement strand
CTTCCTGAAACGACGACGCACGTACGCATATAAGCATCAGGTATTGGAAGTAGTAGGTTGGTGGGTGTGGTGACGGAGGGCGTTAAGCTTCTTGATGCTGATTTTTATGGGATTAATATCCAATATATATGACCAAGAAAAAAAAAAAAAAAAAGTCCTATCCCACATGATATGACGCACAGAACGTTCCTCTCCTCTTCCTCTTACGCTTTTATGGCGCTAAACCACAAAAAGCTCATTAGGAAGACAAGGAAGACAAAATTTCAAATGTAGTGAAAACTAATTCTGCGCACCTCTGAGAATAGACGCATCAGGAAACGAGAGGAGAAATGCTGACAAAACGAAAGTTTGTGCGAAATGTCAGTGTTGGCGGAGTTTGAAAACAAATATGGACGAAGAGAATGAGCGATTCTCGAATTGACAGATAAACGCCCTAAAGTGGAATTGCGTCCATGAAGATTAGAACAAACTAGAATAACTATGAATACGTGATTTTTTTTATATGGTCATGTCAACAGTGGTCAAGTTTTACCAGATATTTGAAAATCCTTCATAGTAGCAATTGAAACTGTTAATGAAAACATCTTTCCAGTGGTACACGATTTCTCCTAAGTGTCTACATCTGCAGCAAGGCATGGAACACGGTATTTCTATTCAAATCAGATGATCTCTACCGGAACATAAAAATAATTTCGGTGTCCAGATTTTTCTTGAAAACATGGCATAACAAACCAAAATTTTTCGACCACTACTGAAACGCAAGATGGTGCAATCTAGGTTCAAATATGTGGATGGACTTGCCTATATTTGTGCATCATCCTATTTAATTTGTGAAATACTATTTCATACGTTCCCTTTTGTCTAGTCTGATTTCCCTTATCGTTGTGTTAAATGTAAATCAATGATGCTGACCACTTTTCCCTGTATCGGAACATGCATGCATAAAATAACACTACAGGAGGAACTACATTTAAGTCTGGATGTAACCGACCCCAACAAGGAAGACTTGCATTTGAAACAGGAAAGCTAAATTTGGACTGACTTAAAAAAACACCAAGGGAGAGAGAGAGAGAGAGAGAGAGAGAGAGAGAGAGAGAGAGAGAGAGAGAGAGAGAGAGAGAGAGAGAGAGACCTAAATCTGAAGATATATGTTACCACGACAGTAGGACCAACAACGGCCACTGGGTCCATCAAATCCTCGAAATACCACAAGAGCCCCAAGGATTCTAGGTCTGTTTTCCTACAAACGAGGACATTCGGAAAAAGAAAAAAAAAATATTCCCCCCTAAAAACTAGTGAGAACAACGACAGGGCGGCATTTACTGAACATAATGCATGGAAGCCTTGAGGTAAATGGCTAAATGTCAATAAGTTCCTGGAAGAAGGATTTCGACATGGCCAGCTACTCAAATAAAAGATGAATTCGTCAAGCTGGGAGGCGGAAAACAGAAATTGGGTCGGAATATAGTTGGCTAGCTAATCAAATCAAAGATTAATTCCTCAAACTGAGGAGGGGGGGGGGGGGGGTGAAGAACAGAACTTGGGATCGAATAAAAATCTAAATAAATTTACGGACCTTTCAAACGCTGGACAAGACCTCAGAGTACCTCATGATTCGTTATCTCCAATTAAGATCTCTCTTTCTCTTTTCTCTCGCATCTCCTCGAACAACAAGCTTTCACGAAACGAGACCAAGACGACCGTTAGTATTTATCTCACCAAATCAACCTACAACGCCTCTCACCATCGTTCCAAGGCCTCTTCCATCGGAATTGGAAAATAAAATTTAAGCCAAAGGACCAGCGCTAGGACCTATGAGGTCATTCAGTGCTGGAAATTGAGAATAAAAAGACTTTAAAGGTGTAGCAAGAGGAAAACCTCGCAGGAGCACTACGCAACAATTGTTAAGAGAAAGTGGAAAGTAAGAAGGAAGAGGTACAGTAAAAGGAATGACAGGAGTTGCAGCTAGAGGCTGAAGAGAAGCTGCACAGAACATTAAGAAATGCCTACAGTGCACCCCGTGGGATGCACTGATTGTACTACCCCTGCTATGGGGCTTCCAATTGAATTACATTCTTAAAAGAATATCATACTCCATACTACCCGGATCTCCCTAAATTCGCTCCCGAACACTTAAAATATTGTTCGCGATTACATCGACAAGGATGCTCCTCTTGAGCACACATGACATAAATAGCAATTTGCATCTTTATTTGCGCAGACACGCTTATAAAAAAAATTTAAAAAAATAAAAGATTGTATATACTACATAAAATATTCCCAAGAATAACTAAAATCAAAATCTCTCCTATCAGAAATATATCAAACAATCCGAAATCAAAAACTTTTTCATTCACTGAGAACCGCGATAAAGAAGAGGACAAATAAAAGTTTCCACTTTTAACTCGGATTTAACTTTAGAGAAACTTATCAGGCGTACACTCGCTAACTACCCATGTGCCTCTTGGACTACATCAGAGAGAGAGAGAGAGAGAGAGAGAGAGAGAGAGAGAGAGAGAGAGAGAGAGAGAGAGAGAGAGAGAGCAAATTTCCCAGTTTTTATTTTCGGATAATCTTATATTATTTCCTGCAGCAAGGGAATTCTACAATGATTAACCATCTCAAGCAAAAGCATGACATAACCTTGACATAAAGCTATGCAGTTTCATCCGTAATATTCAAATTGCGCCGCATAATAACAATGCCATTCACTTTTTATTCTTTTTTTTTTTTTACGAAAGTTCAACTTGGAGGCCACACCGCTTCTTTTTTTTTTTTTACGAAAGTTCAACTTGGAGGCCACACCGCTTACGAGTTTTCTAGCTTTCCTTTCCGATTTCTAACACTCCTTTAACACGATCTTCACAAGTGGCAACAGTACTGATTTACTCAATATCAAGGTCTTCACGTCACGAAATGAAGTTGAAGATCACGGATTCTTTTTTTAGACACTCCATTTAAATACTGTTGCCCCTACACATTATAAGTCTCACTTCGCATGCGTGTGCAGGGTTTTTCAATATGGCATTTTAATTTCTACTTCCAGACTATACATGGAATATACGTCGAATATACCACAATAATGCCTCAGACAATGGCACAATAGGGGTCTTCTTTATATGCAAAACACCTATGAGAATTCTCGGTTAACCACATTCACATGTCACGAATTGCAGCATCGAGGAATGGAGAAAAAAAAAAAAAAAAAAAAAAAAAAAAAAAAAAAAAAGCAACATCTTTCCATGTATAACCGCCTTTACGTCCGTAAGTCATTCTATATTCTATTGTTTCTACGCATTCGGTTTCAATGAAGAGAAACAGCCCGAAAGATCGTACTTACAACCTTTAGATTTATATGAGAGAGAGAGAGAGAGAGAGAGAGAGAGAGAGAGAGAGAGAGAGAGAGAGAGAGAGAGAGAGAGAGAGAGAGAGAGAGAGCCGTTCCCAGCACTAAGGGTGACCTCCTCTCCCTGCTCTTCTTCCAATTGCTCTCATATCAACAAATGATGGGTTTGGATGACACATAAAACACGTTCTCGGAGACGCCGTGTATTCGGCGAGGTCAACCATACAAAGGTCATGGCGAGCTGGGGAAGGGAGAAGAAATGTATTTCCATTCTTTACGGACGTCTCAAAATGAAAAGAGGATCATCATCTACATCCCATTTCATCAAAAGGAACTAGATACATGTTTCCATATTTGCATAAAATCCTGACTATTTCTTACGGAAAAATACATTATATAGGAGACATTTATTTCGCATCTCTCTCTCTCTCTCTCTCTCTCTCTCTCTCTCTCTCTCTCTATATATATATATATATATATATATATATATATATATATATATATATATATATATATGATAATATATATATATATATATATATATATTATTATATATAAAATCCTGACTATTTTTTGTATAAAATTATAATAGGAGAAAAATATTTGTTTTATCTCGTCTTAGGCCGTAATAAAACCTCTAACTATACCATTAATAATATTATAATATATATATACCTATATATATATATATATATATATATTATAATATATATATATATATATATATATATATATATATATATATATATATATATATATATATATCATAAAGGCGAAAAACACTTCAGGTTTTTAATCTCTTCATATTATTAGTATAAAATCTTGAATAATTCTTATGAAAAACTTACAATACAGAATAGTTCTTATTTCAACTTACCAATAAAGGATTTCATATAAATTAAAAATCAAATTACACCCGAGACGGAAGGAATATATTTCTGCTTCCACTTCTGGTTATTAGGTTCCAGGAATCGCTCAGATATTACCGTACAAAAGCAACGGAGAAAATGCCAAGGTAAATCACTGAAACCTATCAAAACTCTTGAAAATACCTTCCGAGGCTGCCCCTTATGACCCCTAGGTATTTCGAGAATTCCGCTGCCCGACCAATCTCCATCGCAGGTCACGCCGCACTGCATGAGAGATCGGCCTGCAAGCACAAAGGTCACCCAGGCGACAACATTGGGAGCTAATGGTTTCCCAAGGAGAAAATTATCCTGCCAAACCAGTTTCCCAATCCGCCATTAAAAAAAAAAAAAAAGGTACAAAAAAAGAGGTCACAGGGATGAACACACCTGCGTCCGGAGAGAAATCAGAAAATGGGACAATCGAGAGAAAAAGGGTGAAAGGCTCGTTCAAAATTTAACAAATGCTCAGCCCTACTAATTATTGCTAACGTTTGTTTGAATTTCCGAGTCACTGATCGAGAGAGAGAGAGAGAGAGAGAGAGAGAGAGAGAGAGAGAGAGACAGACAGACAGAAACTTTCCTTCTTAACCTAATTACCACATGAAACAGCTCCCGAGAAAATAGTCTGGAATGACATTTTGTATCAGACGCAAAGAAAGAAAAATCAACATTTCCTGACGCATAAAACTACAAGGTTAGAAAATATTTCCAGTGTAATGGTTATTTCTAAAAAAAAAAAATAATACAACAACACACACACACACCACCATATATATATATATATATATATATATATATATATATATATATATATATAATATATATATAAACATATATATTACATATATATATACATACATATATATTCCATTATATATATATACATATATATATACATATATATATATCATATATATATACTACTACATATATAATATACATATATATATGCATATATATATACAATATATATATATATATACATATATATATATATATATATATATATATATATATATGTGTGTGTGTGTGTGTGTGTGTGTGTGTGCCTATTATTTTTTTTAGGATTAACCATTACACTGTAAATGTTCTATATATATATATATATATATATATATATATATATATATATATATATATATATATTAGTAACCTATAAAGTGCACACTATAACATAAAATAACCACAAAGCTTATTAACAAGGTATGCGTTAATATCCACATACCCGCAAATTCTACAACGGAGGATCCGAGAGACGACAAACTATATAAAACCATTCGACTAAGCAAAACCTACACACAAAGGAACCGGAGTCACATCAATCAGAATTTCCAGGGAACAAAGAAACACTGGGTTAACCCAGAGGAGAGAAGCAGGGCTCGCTTGCCGTGAAGACTCCCGAATGCATCAAAATACTGTAATCCCAAACGCTCACAAAAACTCACGTCAGTCAAAACAGTATTCCCGCCACTCTAGAGAGAGAGAGAGAGAGAGAGAGAGAGAGAGAGAGAGAGAGAGAGAGAGAGAGAGAGAGAGAATCTTTTTCATCTTTCCAAATAGAAGAGAGTCAAATGCAGGCGGCTATATGGAACGGTAAATTTTTTTTAATGCATTCGTGTATGAATACACTTTTTATACAGAAAAAAAAATAAGAAATCAACAGGAAAAATACAGAATAGTGTAGTGTTTTTATTTGACTCCACTGAAGGCCATTTGAGAAATAAAAAGTACATTAGTACTTGACGAAGTTCAACGAAAGAGGAATGTGTAAGAGGGTATTTTTTTCGAAGCACACGGATACTCATTAAAAATGCATATTCGCACACACTGTACAGGGATCAAAGCAACTCGGATAAATATTCCCGAGAAACAGAGATCAGTCATCTCCGAAAGGCGCTGGGAGGATACGAGGCCTTGCCAACTACGATTTATCATTTCTGCGAAATAGAGTAAACTGCGAGATGTTCAATATGACAGCTAATTGGTGTAAGTTCGACGGGAATAGTCTACTACTCACGCTCGTATTCATGTTTACCTTTCCTCACCTATAACAGTTTCGGCCTTTTTAAGAACAGCTCTTTAAGAGGATGGAAGATCTGCCTCTTGCAATAACTCCAACATTATTCGTTAAAAATATGTGAAGTGGGGATTAATTCTTTCTACGAAAATATTAGCGAAGTTTTCGGTCACATCTCAAAAACTGAATGTCGAAGATTCTGAATAACAGGAAAATTCCAATTACAAGCCAGATTTAATGCTGGAGATAAACTACACGATTAAAAAAAGACAAAAGTCATATCGTATAAATATCATCAATTTATCTGCCTGACATCTAAAACACGTTGAACTTGGGTCAAGAAAAAATATTAATATTTTTCAACCCTTCTGTGACAATACAGATAAGTTTATCTCGACTTGCAATTTCTTCAGTTATATAGGGCTGCTCTTGGAGAAAGCCCAGCTCCCACACACAAAAAAAATCAAAATAAAACTAGGCCGAAGACTAAAAAAAGACATTATGTAACACCGCAACAGAATATGGAAATATAATTGATTTAACGTCACGAGAGGTAACTCTTACTTTCCCGTCACAAAAAAAAGAAAAGTGGACTTTAGGAGAAAAATCTGTACACAATGCACATCGTGCTGCAGGATGTACTCAATAACAATGAGATCTCTATCTGCTTCGGGATCTTACTCATGATGATGCCCACCTGACGGACCATTCGAGACAATTAGACGGCCCGAGTAGTGATTAGCACCCTTTTCACAACCTGGTACAAGACAGAAATTGCCTTTCAACCCCAAGAAGCAGATGGGCATATTCATAACTTTAGCACGAAAATGTACCCCCTTTACTTAGTGACGTCAAGGCAATGTCTCTATAAGAAAAAAGGATACGTTCTCTCTCTCTCTCTCTCTCTCTTTTTCTTTTTCCCCTTCGTCCTCTCTCTCTTCCTCGTCTGCTCCTCAGCCCCCTCTACTCCTCCCCTTCTCTCTCTCTCTCTCTCTCTCTCTCTCATCAGTACTCACCCCAAGCGACGAGTTCCTTTTCAATTCACCGTCGTGGAAAAACTCTTACCTGAAAAATAAAAAAGAAGACCCATTACCGTCCATCCTCCAAAGAAAAGCACATTACAATTAGAAAAAACGTGAACTTATTAATGAACGATACTTAAAAAAACTACCAATACCTTACAGAACACTTCAGTGCATTAACGGCACTACTATTCTTCCATCCTTTCCTTTAAAAAAATAATTTAAAAATACATCTGTCAATCTAAAATTAATAAAATTAGAGAGGATCTGATCTTGTTTGTCCCCCGGGTGACAAGGAGGGAAGACATGACTAAGCCACCCACCCATGCAAATCTGTATGTTCGCCCCGGATGGGGGCGGGGTAGGTAGGGGAACGGAAGGGTAAGAGACATCTACCCTCCTCCCGCCTGATAACTTGTTTGTCTGCCCAGGTTGGGTACGGGTAGGTAGGAATCGGGAGGGTAGAGGAGAAAGCAGCCACTGGTTCCACCGTGCGTAGCGCGCCAAAAAGCTCGTAATAATAATAAAATAATCTATCAAAGTTCTCGAACAACATACTTCCATTTCGGAAGTATGTAATTAGCATGCCAGACATGACTAATACTTATTGTTGAACAAATGACTTCGCTCTATACAACACCAAACTCTTCGATAAAAAGTTCCGTAGTATCTCTACCTATTCTTCAGTCTTTTATCCTCTTGCAATCACAATGGAAATTTATTTTCATGCCTCCACATAAACATGCAGAGCTGCGTTCACATCTCCACAAAAACCAACCAGTAAAAAGGTTTACAAAGAATGTTCCATAATCCAAATTATGTTGCAAAAAACTTTCGGGCCGAAGCTTCAATATTAACTAGAGAAAAATAAGGCTCCTGTATCTCCTCATTAGCCTAGTTTATATTCAGTGATGATTATCATCAGAAAATTAACATACACGAATAATAAAATAAAACAAAAATAGGAAAACTAAATCCCATAACCTTTTCGATGACCATTCCCTTTAACCTGATCCTAATTTCATTCTAACAAGTTTTTCTTTTCTTACCCAATATAGATAATGAGTTTACGTCGATCAATCTTCAATATTTTTTTCCAAGCTAATCCTTGTTACATCTAGGCTTTGGTTACCGTTGCCCACGGGGAGAGCCACGACTATCTGAGGGCTTCCGAATATCGTATTCAAGGTCTGTGGTCGGTAGGGCAGCAAGGGCTTGACTCGACTGCCCGTTCCTTCTGTTCTCGAACCTCCTTGGGTCAGCCTGGCAAGATCCGGCAAGACCCTGCAACCACACACCTACAACCCCCCATCCCTTTCATCACATATACCATCCCACCTCAACATCTAATACTGTAATCCATTCATGCATCTACAGCTAACATTGCACTGCAACTCCCGTATTGAATAGGTTTGAATTAAATGTTGAACCTCATATCGCAATATCCTGCAATCATTTATATTTCCATATCTAAACATAACATCGAACTCCTTTTTACATATTGCACTACAATCCCATTTATATAAGCATATAATGCTACAATCACAATGCCGCGACCCTTTGTATTCAATGACCTCACTTATGGCTAAAAACACACCGAAAGTTCTAATCTTCACCATCAAAAAATTTACATCAAATCACTCGCATTCTAAAATACTGTGAAACGATTCGTTTCTCGGGGAAGGGGAACCAACAAATATATAGTTTTATTTACTGCATTTTGGAAGGTCCATAAAAACCTCTTCATGTCCGCCAAAAATTCTGAGAAGAACTGTCAGGAATAATTAAAAGATTTATTTCCTTTTTAACGCACCACTTTCAACAACAAAATTAAGATACCTTCCTAACGCTGCTACAATTGATAGCTACACACAAACGGAAATACGTCGAGAGAGAGAGAGAGAGAGAGAGAGAGAGCCGGTACCACCCAAGGGAACCAAACTACAATATGCAGCCGTTGGCCATCGCCACAATTACACTTCTAACCCTACCATTACGCAGAGGGGGCTTGCTTCTCTGCGGACCACACCAGAGCAACCACTGCTCTTTACTTAGGGCAAATGAACTTTCATTCTGCACTTTGTTTCACCTAACTTTGGAAGCAAAACGGTTCACCATCAAATAAATCAGGAGGAAGCGCTAACAAAAACTAATTTTGTCTTCTTTGCTGGATGTTATCTAGCAGTTGTAACTCTGGTATTATTTTCCTTCAAATTATGTTTCAGATGATTAGATTAAATGAACCCGACCGCATTATGAACCTATCGGTTTATATTTATTCTCTCTCTCTCTCTCTCTCTCTCTCTCTCTCTCTCTCTCTCTCTCTCTCTCTCTCTCTGCACAAAATCGTACATTATACACAAGCACACAATGATTATATATATATATATATATATATATATATATATATATAATATATATATATATATACTATATATATATATTATATATATATAGTGTGAGAGAGAGAGAGAGATGAGTAGAGAGAGAGAGAGAGAGAGAGAGAGAGAGAGAGAGAGAGAGAGAGAGAGAGAGAGAGAGGGTTCAACCTACGTTACTGTCGAATTCATTCGTATCTCCTTAAAATATATAAAAAAATCATTCTTATTGGTGTAGCAAGCCATGTTTCACCGTGAGGGAGGTACCACGGACTGTGACTATGAAATAGTTTGAAAATGACAATTCACTTTCTAAGCATGACTGAGGATTCTTCTAACCCGCAAAAAATATAAATAGTACTGAAAATAAGAAAACTCACCAGCAGACTTCGGAAATATAATAAACAACAAAAAGGATTCCCTTTGGGACTTAAATACCAAAAGATTAGGAGTCACAAAACATGAATCAAAACGTCATGACAGAATTCTATTAGCAAAGGACTATTTATCAACTATTCATCTAAAAACAATAAGAGATAAAGTAAAAACCACACAGAAAAAGTCTTTGTTACACATGCTAAACTACAACGTAACACGAGGAAGAAGAAGAAGAAAAACACTGACTACGTCATGAATCCGTTTTAATCCATTAGGCCTTTCTGTGAAAACGTGAATGATGATAATTCCCCCTTGATTATCATGAGAGTTAACCACTATCTTGATCTTGCCAGTCTTGGTCTTTCCGAAGCAGTCGAGAGATGGCGCCGCCTAACTGCAACAAATCTTGAAAAAGCTTGTAAGACCTACATTGCAGTCATCTGGCGATGTCGTTCTAACCCTTAAACACACTCGTCCTGCTGCCTAGAACTAATGAAGCCCAAAACACAGCCACCAAATTCGTGCCTCAAGAACACCAAGTGAAGCAATTAAGGGTGAATAATTGTCATAATTGTTCGGGACTTTGAACCCCCCGGGCATGCCATGACCACAAGGTTTTTTTCTTCCTTCCCTTTCTTCGTCCACTCTCATTAATAATTCCCTCGGGAAAGACAAAATGGGCATCTATTCGTCAATGACGCGGAGCGGCAGACAGAGCAAACGTCTTCGCTGAGGGGTTGTTCTAGTGTTCATCTGCTTTAGTCTTGCAAAATAATTAAATACATGTCAGGAATGTCTGTGGCCACCACCCAAATAATACCTAAAAGCTGGCCCGACTATGCCTACACCGAAGTAATGGAAAGGGGGAGGGGGAGAGAGAGAGAGAGAGAGAGAGAGAGAGAGAGATTTCATAGTCAAATTCATTTTTTTCAATTTTTTCAGATGGGAGTCGCAGTTTGCAGACGTCGAGACGACTAGATTCCCGAAATGGACTCCAAAATAAAGTTATGACAGGGTCCGAGCCAACATGCCTGACGAGAACTTCCATGCATCATTCATTCACTTCCACGTCCTGAATTTCCCTCCATCCATCACAACTCGATTTCCATACTGCCACATCTGGACGATAAGAGATCTTAAAGAGAGATTACCTCTCTCAACTACACACAACGTTGGCTGGTCCTGTTACTTCCGTACGCTTCTTAAAAATAGCATATATAAACAAGTGTGGGTGAGCAATGCGCATGCGCAACCACATTAAACACAATGAATACGAAAACTATACTCTGTTCATCTGTCCATCGGCTGTGGGGTTTGCGCATGGTGACACTGCGTCCCGGCCTATAAATAATCTCCTGTTTCGAATATTAACTGTGTAATTCGCATATAGTAAATTATTAAAACACTTTTCAGTTGCAAATGTACACCCAGATATCCTTTTATTTACCCAAAACTTACACATAGCGTAACTATTTAAAGGCCAGGACGCAGTGTTACCATGCGAGAACACCATAGGCAGATGGACAGATGGAAAAAAACCGAGTAGAGATAAGTAAAACAAGACACTGATGTAGAAAACAGAATACAATCTAGGACGAAAGTCAAACGCCGGGAACTATGGGGTCATTCATTGCTGAAAGGAAAATGAAGAGCAAAAGGTTACAGAGATGGAGCAGAAGGAAAACCTCGCATTTGCACCATGAAACAATTGTTAGAGGTTGTAAATTATGATGGAAGAAAGAATATGAATAGAGGTGCAGTAAAAGGAATGGGAGAGATTGCAGCTAGGGGCCGAAGGGACGTACGTAGAAAAAACTAAGTAATTCCTGCTCGGTTAACTGACTGCACATGATCTTTGGTGTGTAAACTTTAAAAGAAGTAATACCTACAAAGCCAAAACAAGTACATACATAACCTCCGGCATATGCCCAACGAAGACCCATTCTTCATGTTTCAATAAACAAACATTGCAGTCGTCGAATAAAGAAACGTCTGCCGACAAATGCCGGGATCAGTTACGCCTGGGATATACGACAGAAGCCACAAAACATGCCAAGAGTGTTTCCCGAGACCAGTTCGACTCGAGACACAAAAGACAAGTGATACTGGGAACGAGGACACTACTGACCATCTCCGTCCCTAGTTCCCAAGTATGACGACTAATTATTCAAATTCCTTTGATTTCTCAAGCACTTTTTTTTAGTGTGTACGCATACATACAATATTATACAATCAAATAAATGTACGCATGTATGTATATTATATATATGTATATGTGTGTGTGTGCATTCAAATTTCTCTTGAACCTGAATCTAGTGAAGACTGCAAATGGCAAACCATACACTGAGAAGGCTGAGTAAGACTTAAAATATGATTACACACGTCCAGTACGATCTGTATTGCTACACGAACATGAATAATGGTATGACACCGAATACATACCTAAAGATATTCTGTCACTCTGAGAAAGCTATACGACAAATAGTATATTAGGAGTCAGATGGCAGGACAGAGATAGAATTAATATCTTATGGTTATGGGGAATTACGTAAACTGCATATGCTGATGAGATAATGATGAAAGGGAGGTGGAGATAGGTTGGGCATGTCCTGCGGAATGCATGCACTGTGTGTGTGTACAATTATCATATATATATATAGATAGATAGATAGATATAGATAGATAGATAGATAGATAGATAGATAGATAGATAGATAGATAGATAACTCCGTGTGCGCGCGTACAAACATACAAAAAAGCTCATATAAACTCTGAAAAATATAAAGAAAGTATAGCCAACAACGCGAATGGCAAAAGTCCCGAAATGATTCAACATCAACCCACCCAGTGGAAGAATCGGATCATGTCGCATTAATCCTTCAAACTTTCGGGGCATTAGTATTACATATACAAACACACGCATTGTGTTGCTGGCACTTCAGACTTGCGAGATAACGACCAAAACCACATGGGCATTCTGTGTCTCTCCTACGTTTGCCAAGGTCAATGCAGAAATTCATTTTCTTTATATACGAGAACATATTGCTAGCGCACAGACGATGTATGCATGAGTAACAACAGTCTAGTATACCACTTTGGGATCTATAACAGCATCATGGCGTATCATATAGTAACTAGCCTAGCGCCTCAGCGGCGTGGTTGGTATGGTATTAGCGCCCCACTTCGGTGGTCGCTGGTTCGATTCTCGACCATTCCATTGAAGTGAGAAATGTGTATCTCTGGTGATAGAATTCACTTTCGACGTGGTTCGGAAGTCACGTAAAGCCGTTGGTCCCGTTGCTGAATAATCACTGATTCCATGCAACGTAGAAACATCATACAAACAAACAAAAACATATAACTAGCCCGAGTTTCTTTTTTTTTATCACCCATGTAAAAGGATCAAAAGCAGCTTATTAATTTTGACTGTTGCGCACTACTAATGCGATAGTTTCATTGGTTTGACAACCTTCCCTCTATCTATAGGCCCTTCTAAAACTAATGCATCTAATGCCATCTGCCAAGTGTATAATAATGATCGTTCCAGTGTTCCTTCGTGGCCTTTCGGGAGTTTATGGTAGGTGGTTCTTCAAAGACAAGAATGTGCCTGAACGTTTAATTATAAATAGAATGAAAGCTTCTATTATAAGAAACCAAAGAGATATCAAGGCCATTTTGAAATTAAAAGCAATGTATTTTAGATGAAAATGTATGTAGTTCTGGATCTGTTGTAATGCTTTGTAAATAATCTATTGAATAAAAACTTAGAAAAAAATTCAACAGTAAAACTTTTAAAAAACACACATTATATATATATATATAATATATATATATATATATATATATATTATATATAAGTGTGTGGAATTATGTCTAAAATTATATTTTCTTTTCTTAAAACAAAAGAGTAGCTTTTAACTAGAAATAACCAATTACAAAATAGAAAATATACTAGAACACGACACACACGCTATATCTACCCCTACTGATGTTAATTTTAAAATACTAGCATTTGTGTCGTTCTGCAAATAGAAGACATGTATGTACTTATTAATCCTCTTCATAAATAAAATTAACGACGTTTCAGGAGAGTTTGTATGCTTTAAAGGAGAACTCGCCTCTGACCAACTCGAGGGTCCAAGATCCACGTTTCCGAGTTTTCAGCAAATCAATCTTATGGACTAAGATTTTTTTTTTTTTTATGAAGACCTTTTCTATGCCAATGCTGTTCATGGATATTTATCGTTGACTGTCCGTGTTGCTTTTCATTTATATGGAATGGAATATAGAATTTGGGCCAAAGGGAAACAGACTAACTAGGTTTGAAAGCCTTGTTTTTTTTTTTTTTTTTTTTTTTATAATCAGGAGAAAATTCTCTCTCTCTCTCTCTCTCTCTCTCTCTCTCTCTCTCTCTCTCTCTCTCTCATACACAACCGGGTGGATGCACACACAGAGAAAGGTAACCTAAGCCTGAAAGACGCGAATCACAACACACAATGAATGACGGCCCCGCCACAGACAATGAGAGAAGCGGTCAAAATGGAGACACTCAAACAATTACTCAGCAAAATTAGATCGCCTCCCCCTTCACTCTCCGTCGCCATCATTGTCGCCGTCTGTTCGTCTGCCGGGAGAGAACTCTAATCCTTCCCGCCACAACCACCATCCAGCATCTTGTTTCACCCGACACCTCACCTTTCTGAAACTCTAGTCCATCAAACCCCTTCCGATCGACATCGCCATGCCCGCTCTCCTCCTCCTCCTCCTCCTCCTCCTCCCCAAAGCCTCTTCTCGTCATCTCGGTCACAATTCAGCTGCTCAGGCAAATCACACGCGTATTTATATAAAAATATGCAAGTACAAACTTTAGTGTCGGACAAACATACGTGGTTATATAAATACACATACGCTAAAACTTATCAGGCAAATCATACGTGATTATACAAATACACACAACCACTAACTCGGTATCAGGCAAACATACGTGATTATATAAATACACATACGCTACAAACTCGTATTGGGCAAATCATACTGCATTATACAAATTCACTTAAGCTTAAACTACCAGTACCAGGAAATCTTATTTGTATTAAATGAATGCACAGAAGTACCAACATAACATCAGCACATAAAGTAAGGGTAGAGCGTCTCCCATGAGGACAAAACCTTTGGCTTTATTTCCACTCACTAAGAATAAATTAAATTACAAATACTTTCCACACACTACCATTTCTACGATAAGTTTCTAACGTGAAGTCATAACCATTATCCTACAAAGTCAAGTTTTAAGTACCAAATGACTGCAATGCAAAAACCAATCATAAAATTCCTCCCTACCCCACAACGAAAAAAAGACAAACGCCCCCCCAAAAAAAAATCAAAATGGAAAAACACTGGGCCCTGGTGTCGCGTGGTCTGAGACCTGAGGCAGCAGGGCCCCCGTGTTCTTCAATTAACCACCATGTCGAATTCTGTTCCGCTCCCCTTTCCATTCGCTGGTTCTCTCGACCACCCTTCGTATTTGTATTCCCTAACACACCCACAGTTTAACAATGCACTCTTGCCATTCTCTTCTTAAATATCTCGAATATGGAGGTTCCTCCTCCTATTCGAAAAGGCCACTTCACGCGCAATTCAATCCGAATTAGCCCCCTTGAAAAACGAAAGGACGCCCGGAGAGTGAATCTGGAGTTGACCTGTCCTGTTATGAAAGTGAAATGTAGACGATAATCTGATAAAACTAAAATGCTAAATGGTAAGAGCAATACATACAGACACATTCTATTTCCAAATTACATACACGCAAAGCCAAAGATTTTTGAAAAAAGTATAGACGGATAAAAAAAAAACTAAGAAGAGGATAAAAATAATATAAAATACTTATAAAAATGCCCTGTACGTCAATTTTATTTCAATATGTCTTTAATTGGTAACATCTTTTAATATTCTTTTTGTTAATATTTCTACTTTTATTCTCAATTATATAGTCATTATTCTTTCTGCAATTGAGTACAAATTGCTAAATATAATTTTCATCACTTTAACTCGTGTATCTAAGTTTGTGTGTATCTACTGTAAGGCCTCTTCTGAAAATGATGATAATGTTAATGATTATTATTACACTTACTATTACATTATAAATGACAACCACATATAAGGAAAGATAAAGCCATAAGAGGCCAACATAATCATAACAGCAAGGACAACGGAGAAACCAATATGTGAGGGAGATGGTGAACAGGAGAGCAGATAGGAGAAATTAAAAAAAAAAAAAAAGTGGGAAGGTGAAGACGGCAGGGAGAAGGGCAGGATATTTTTCGCCCTCAGGGCCGATTTAAAAGAGAGGGACAGCGGATGAGTTTCGGGCAGGATACCCAATGGCTCCTCCTCCTCAACTCCTCAAACCAGAAAATCAACGACTTCCTTCGAAGAGAAATGGAAGTCCTTTCTTTATGCACATGATTTATAATACACTAGAATCGTTCGCAAACAAGATATTCAGACTCCATAAAATGCATACATAGATTCACCTTTCATGTCAAATATATTTACCTAGACATTAATAGGAAAATAAAATCTTGTTATGGGTGAGACAGTGATAAAGGTTTTCCATGGAATGTCGAAAGAGAAATTCTTTGCTCTCAACTATGTTAAGTGAAATAAACACCAAACACGAGATTTCAAGAAATATGTTCAACATCATTACTTTTAAGTTTACTTAAGCGTTTTCTCACTTCAAAACTGCTGTACCAGTTCCAATATCCCACCTTACAGCAAGATACTAGTTAACCAATTGAACTACCAACTACTATTTCGAGAGAGAGAGAGAGAGAGAGAGAGAGAGAGAGAGAGAGAGAGAGAGAGAGAGAGAGCAAGGGCAGAAGTACTGACCAAGGGGCAACATGACGGGGAGAAAGAACTTCCAGCCATTTTCCTCAAAACTGAAGAGTGCTTGAGTATTATATTTCTCTCTCTCCCTCTCTGTAACCATGCTGCAAAGAAAATTGCTGCCACGCCCCACTTTCCTATATTTTAAGAAAATGACCACAAAGACATAGTAATATATATATATTCCCAGTTTAAATAGTAAACCTGTTGCAACCACCAGCTTTCAACCAGCTTAAACTACAGAACTAAATATTAATCTTACCACAACACAACCTTCACTATTAAAAGGCCAACGGCTGGGTAGCAAACATACATTTTTTTCACAAACCTTCTAACCAATGGTATATGATGTCATTTCACATCCAATATTATTTGCCACTGCAAATTCTACGTGATATACGCCGAGCAAATTATTTCAAAATCCAAATGCTTTCCTCGTTGGACAACGGAACTGGTTGAATGCTGCGTGGCAGTGTTAAACGATTTATTTTAGATGTATTAAAGCTTAGGTTGCTTACTTTTTTGTATATTCATTTGAGTGACACAACAATAACAGAGAAGAGAGAGATGTGTGAGAAATCATATCTCGCAGGGACACCTCCAAAGTAACACTATTTAAATACCCCTGTTCCCTACTCTGCACATTAACCCAATATAAACAATAATAATACGTATATATATCAGAAAGACGCTTCTACAGTTTCATTACAACGGGTAATAACTAAGATACAGAATACAAAGCATGAACGCTTGACTGTCAGTCGATAAAGATGGGTCACCTATGCCGACTTCCAGCATTCGGTGATCACCTGCTTGAGAAGAGAGAGAGAGAGAGAGAGAGAGAGAGAGAGAGAGAGAGAGAGAGAGAGAGAGAGAGAGAGAGAGAGGAAACTCCTACCGGCGTTGGAGTGAGGCTACCTGCATCACTATATCCCCAAGCCTCATCCAACAACCCTCCTCCCCTCCTCCTCCTCTTCTTCCTTTACCTGACCGACCACAATAACCGTCGTCCTCTCCCCTGGGAGAATACACACTGCCTCATATTCTTCCCGCTCATCAGCCCCATCCTGTCTTTCTTCGCGCCGTATAGCATGGCTGTACGAGTATAGTAGTAGTGTGACTCTATTGGTAATTTACGAACCAATCCAACGTCAAGAGAACCGGTTCTAGCTGCAAAGCTATATCTGCCAAATACGCTACATGGATACGTTATTTGCGTCAGGTGGCTAAGCGTATTAAAAAGAAAACTACAACATAAATAATCGATAACACAAAGAAGTATCCACGAAGTCAAAAATGGCTTTTAAAAACTGCAGGTCTCCAAATTCTTATAAAAACATTCTGAAGCTTTTATCTAACGAGACCGCTATTCTTGAAGTGCTTGATTCATATTCAAATTTCGCCTTTACACTTGAACACATTCAATGGAGAATGCAAGTCATCTTGCTTAAGAGGGTACAACGAGGCAAACGTAATACCATTATGTCCAGGGAACAACTCGCATTTTCTTTTTTAAACTGGCGAAGTAAGAGAAGAAAATTCAACCCTGGAACCTGTTGATGGAGAGCAGAATAAAAGTGGCGGGAGACTCGATCCACCAACGGGGCAGTAAACGTCGTTCCAAACAAGCTCGTAAGACGAGGCAACACCATTAAATCCCGTGGCAGGGAGGCTCAACGGCAGGGCAGGAACACAATGTTCACGTTATTATTTTCTTCTTTGCACAGCTCAGGAACCGCCTGCTAAAACAACATAACCAACCAGCTAAAACAACAACCGATGACTTGTTTATGTCCTGTCCCCGGATAATCCGAAGAATTTTTAAGGTCTCTCGGCTGGTGAACAGACAACTTGTTAATCCCAGTCAGAAGACATGGAAACTTGACACACTTTCCTCGCCCATTTTTTTTTCTGCCAAAAAGGAGGGGAATACAAATCCGCTAAAAGAAAAGGAGAGGATTGAGCTTTACTGACCGCAATCTACACGATTATAGGCTAAGTTGAGCTGTACGTTAACAAAAAGCTACCACGCAAAGATCGAGTTTTGCCGAAATAATTATTAATAATAATAATATTCTTTACTTCGCCTCAGGGAATATACAAAGCAGAGGCAATACAATTAAGATGAAATGGTAAAAAGGATAAATGGCATTATCCATACAGTTGCTGAGGTACTAGTCAGGGTGATGGTAATGACGGTGCTAATATTGAGAATAATAAATATACCAAAAATGGTCATTATTAGGGATCTAAGTGGGTATAAAAGTCAGGTCCAGAGGGCCAAATACGAATAGTGAAAAAGCCATGATCTGCTCTAAAAGAAATATAATATCTTGCGTGTTTTTGATTCGCAAGAACCATCAAATACGGCTAAAACATGAAGAGACGAATAACATGATGTGGTAAGCCCACATAAACCAATATAAAAACAAGTCGGCAAGAAACCAATTTTTTTCACATGACCAAAGGAAAGACTTCTGAATGCAAATAGCACTTAGAGCAAGCTGGTTAATGACTTCCTACAAGCGAATTTGAAGAAACTAAAGCAAATGCCGTTCAGAGGGGCAATGGAGACTTACGTCCAGGAAAACGTCCTGGTTTAAGGAAAAAAATGAATTAAAGAAGGCTAAAGAGAACGCGCCCAAACACAAATAAATGAAAACGAGTGTTGCCACGCGCTCTTTCTGAATTGCCAGTTTTAATTAACAAGTCACTTCAAGTCGTCAGCAGAATTTTTAAATAATTGAACCTGCTACAGTCAATACCACCAGTATTAATACGCGCCCCTCACGCATTCTGTGTACAGAATGAGACATTTTCAGCCATTAAGGCTTGGTGGGCAGTCCTTGATATCATCGCTACTTCCAGACATTGATGAATAATTTTTGGGTGCACCACCTATTGCGCCTCGCCACTTAGGCAACCGATGTCCATCGCGACTCATTCATCATCATGCAATAGGACTAATGGGGTAGTAGGGGTGGAGGGAAGCGAAGACAGACCATTAAGTAAATTGTCGCTGCCTCCATTATAATGAACATTAATCAGTTCTACTACAATCACGACTGCCGTTCCCGCCTTTGGCTTTATTAGAATCGTGGGAAAAGTACATTGTAACCGAATTGGTTACGAGGCATTTTTTTTTTTTCTTTTTTGGACACCTTAAGGGCCAGTAGGCATTACTCAATCCACAATAGCAAATCTCACACCTTTCACTTTGGTTCGGTCGGGGGCTGACCTTCGTTCTTTTTCGGCTTCGATTTCACAATAAAACATATAACCTGAATTGCCCATTCTCAATTTCATAAAGTTCGCTCCGCAAAAAAAGATTCTGCAATGTCAGCCGCAAACAGCACGCGAGAGAGAGAGAGAGAGAGAGAGAGAGAGAGAGAGAGAGAGACAAACTTGTGGGTCATAAACCCCAAGAGAACTCATTTTTCGTGAGCACATTTAATGGATGCGATAAAAGGGTCACTTTTTTAGTATATAAAAGCACCAATTAAGACATGTATGAACGAGTGGCAAATTAATATGATTACAACTGCGCGTACAAAGAGGAACTGAAATCATTCTCTCTCTCTCTCTCTCTCTCTCTCTCTCTCTCTCTCTCTCTCTCTCTCTCTCTCTCTCTCTCTCTCTCATGCAGCACTCACAAAATTTCCACCAAGTCCTGCTATACAAAAAAGCTAAAACGCTAGTATTAAATCCGTTGAATACGAATCATTCAAACAGGACTACGAGAGTGGACTTCATTACTGTACGAGGACCTGAAAGCCCAAAAAATATATATAAAAAAATTGACAAATATAACCATTGCGAAAAATAAAATCAATCGAGACCAGATTGTAATTTACTTTATTATTTACAAATGTGAACAGCCTTGTGAATACATAGTTATGCCCTCTTCACAAATAATGATACATTGCAAAGAATCAATCTATCAATTAACGAAGTTACTAAAGCGATATCAACGTTATTTAAAAAGGCAGCTAACCCGACACTAGAGGGGAGGGGAGGGGAGGAGAGGGAATTCAAGGGGGAGAGGGCGACTGTGGGAAAAGGACGAGGGGTAAAGAGGGGGGGGGGGGGGGGGGGGGCAACAATCCATGCCCTTGTTCGCGGGCGCCCAAGGAGTTGATTATTGATCGGTTGCAATATTAAGACTAATCTAATTCTATGCAAGTTGCCTGCCAATGTGATTGGCTATTTGCCAGCATAATTCAGGTGTGACTGAGAGCAGCGAATATTGCATTAAGATTAGTTGTAGCCTAATCAATGTTTTGAAATTGCCTATTCCGACATAATTGCTTCCTGACAACCCAAACCCCAAAGACCCTTAGGAAGTGGAGGTAAGACAAGAGGGCCCACGAATTTGCAATGTCTTCCCGCTGGACGATGTTCATCATCAACTGTGAGTGATTAAAAAAAAAGAAAGAAAGAAAACCGCACATTGACACAAAAACCGACGCAAGGTGACAGCGAGCAGAAATAACGGGCGCCGTAGTGTGAGGACCTCATCACACAGGAGGCAATGCAGCGTTGGTGAGGTATGATTTTCGACACTAAGCTCAAGCAATTGTTGACGGCTGATTACTAGGTAGGGTGCAAAACAAAAAGTCATTCCTCCAATTTCTCCAAGATTGCGTCTTCCACTTTCATGTTATGGTCGCATTCATTAAGACTTCCGTGAATTTACCGCCGGTAAAATTATATTAGGCAACGCGCAGAATATGGTACAAAAGCGCCTCCGACCATAAAGTCTTTCGAAGTGAATGTTTCTGTGATTCCGTCAACACCAAATCATGATGACGAGGAACCAGTCCTTAGAGTAACATCCATCTAGGCCTCGCTTTTCCTCACTGGCCTATAAAAAACAAAAACTCTCAACTTTTATCTCACGTGTGATCTGCTACAACACGACTTTTATCTTACTACAGATGTGATAACACCGACAACAAACACTTACTATGAATGCGTCGTCGATATTAGACTCATCAACCATAACACTCCAAACTGTACTGGGCAATTTCACTTTGCGTTATTCTCAATAACGAGACATAACGTTTAACAATCTATGAGGTAGTAGGAATACTTTAGTAAATTAACTCACGTGACACAAATAGTCAATAACTATTGGAATTAATTGGATGTTAAGAAAAAAAATGGCTTAAAGTCATAAGTTACTGACAAAGAAACTAATTACTATTAACTTGTAAATTCAATACGGCGATACTCAATCAAATAAATATAATTTGCACGCATCAAACTATTAAATTCTGTAATTTAGTGATTATTTTAAGCTGTAACTGAAGACAAAATATGTGAAAGCAAAATATTAATTTCCTTGCCTATACATTTTACCTTCAATAAGGGATTGCATTTGATAAAGCTAAAAATTAATTAATTAAATTTTTGAATTATGTATGGAGGGTAGGATACCAAGAGACGATAACTGAACCCGTGTATGCACTTATAAACAATCCGAGTAATTATAAAGACACAATGATAAGGAAGCAAAACACTAACAATCGGTTGTCAGTTCTCAGAGCAACTGGGTATAACAACCAGCAACAGCTTTTGTGGCATAGCAAGGAAAATAATAATTGAAAAAGGGCGGCACAAGAGCAGGGTGCCCCCAACTTCAGACAGATGATCAACGATTCTTTAAGAACTGAAGCTGAGTGACCAGATAAGATAAGGAATTTCATTAAAAGATTAGATAACAGGAATATGAGATGCCACTTTTCACTGATAAAGAAACAGCCGAATGATCAGTCAAGGAACGAAACACTAATTAATACGCAAGAGTTCACAATTTTGAACGGAATGAAATAAAAATAACATTATTCGGTAAAGAAAGGTCAACTTACCAGAAATTAATATTGATAAAAGTCAAGATACTCAAATTATAACAGGTGTAACAATTTCAAATATCATAAGAGCCGATATGGAAAGAGACAAATGGGTAGAGCATAATTTTACATTTATGGAACCATTAACCTAACAGTGCTTTGAATTGGTTGGGGGTTAAGGCATACATAAAAACCTTTCTCTCTCTCTCTCTCTCTCTCTCTCTCTCTCTCTCTCTCTCTCTCTCTCTCTCTCTCTCTCTCTCGGGGGTAGGGGGTGGAACAGGGTTATCATTCATGAATCCATAAAAGCTTCATAGAGACGAAAAGGTTTGCCATAATCTACCACATCCCAGCAGAGGCCTTTGATGCGAACTGGCCAAAAAACAATCCTAACATCAATTTACGCCACAGATAACCGAATGCCATTTCCTTTTGCAGAGGGGGACGGACGTCCCTTTGAAAGCCACTGTAGAGCAATTTAGCTCCAGGTGCATTCCATTTCATCTCATATCAATTCAAAACTTGAACGACGACTCATTCTGCTTTGGTAATTTTATTTCTTTTTTTTCTTCTCCCTCTGTCTCTCCTATTCTTTTATGCCTATAAACCTCATGATGCAATTATCTCAGTCACAGTTGAAGCATGCTATATTTAGAGAAATATAGCATACTTCAAAGCTGTTACAACATCAACGACTGAAGGAAAATAACTGGGGGTTAATCTATATTTGAACTTTCAAATGGCAAAACTTGCCAGAAGCTACGTAACAGCCACAAAATCGCTGTAACCCTTGAAAAATAAGCGACCTCATTCCAAAGATCAACTCGGTGGAACTTAACGGAAACTTGAAAGTATAGTTAAAATAAACTCCAGGGGTATTAATAAATTCAAATATCTCATTCCACTAAAGTATATGAAGACCTCCCATCTTTTTTCGTTCATAAATACATACAGCTACGACTACTTGTATGGTTATCCTTGATTAGAAGCTAAACCTTTTGAATAAGAACAGACTGGTTACTCTCTCCACAAAAGCTGTAAAGCTCCGCTTCCCGTTTTCTGTTGGTGAATGAACGTGTCTAATATACCAAATTTACGAACATTTCGACTGTATACTACATCTGTGGTTGACATCACTGCATTTCTCTTCGTTTCACGTTCACAACTTCACACCCCCTCTCGACCACGTCGGTGACAAATTGAGGGTCCACGGAATTCCACTATAATATCAATATATACTGGACACGTCACGCACACGACAAACACACACACACACACACACACATAACTTTGTTATCAAACATGGCATTGTGAAGCTAACTCATTTCTGCGACTCGATTCTCACCTGGCCCGTCACTAGCTGTAAACCGTCTAACGAAGACTTACGAATCGCCCTGTAAATTCCACAGCAATGATCGGAGTCGTCCATCCCAATCGCATCCGTCAAGTCTGAGCTGATCCACCTAATTTAATGACAGCAGTGTCTACAGAGATAAGACACCTATAACTCCCGGTGCCATGTTTACTCGACCCAACACCCTCCCGCCTTCCTTTGATTGCATAGGGAGCGCCAGCGTGAATAATGACAGTCGGCACTACCCTCTACAATGGCAATTACCCTTTGATCTGAGAAACTTAATGGCATCATTTATATTGAAATCCCCTTTGCTGTGAAGCGCCATCATCTCTCAGCATCCATCTTCCGCCTCCTCTTCGTAATTAACTGCACTGGGCAAATGGTAACAAATCTGTTAACTGACTTGAATCCCAGTGCAATACTCGGTTCATGAGATCCGGTAACGCTGGAACGGCATGTAAAAGCCTGGGATTACCCACTAAGCCTTCAACTTGTTCCATTTACTTTGCACACAATGACCTAATAGCGTTTAAAAATATATTATCAAAAATAAAAGCCTCCTGCTCTATTAAAACCGTAATCTGCGGATTGAATGAAAAGGAACAAAAAAAAGTTATCAGTTATGTAAAAGCTAAAGCAACGATTTATTCAATGTCGTCCGAAAAGCCCACAATTAATGCCATGCACTATGTTTCAAATCATTTACTCCTATTAACAAATAGTTAAATTAAATTCAAGAGAAGATATACGCTTACTTACATTGAAATTACTACACACACAAAAATGTGGTTTCTCTTAATAATAATAATAATAATAATAATAATAATAATAATAATAAATAATCAAAGATGCTTCAAACAATGAAAGATGATAAAAAAAGTAAAGATATCCCCCAAATATGCTGGAACTTCTAGCACCCTAAAAATATTTGTTTAATCACATTACCAGCAAAACATCTGTTTAAAGCCATCCGGTTTATGAAAAAAAGCCAACGGTTCACGGAAATTCTTTCAGGTGGGTTCTCTTTCAAACTACCCCCGTGCTATGCGATTTATATTTTGTGTTTAAACATCAGAGGAAACGGCCACGCTTTGTGTAATAGCATAAATTAACATTTTCGGGAAAACTTTACTAGGCCTTTCCCGTGCTCGACCCACCGTAGGTTACTCTTTATTATTCGTTCGCAAAATATACACGTTAACAATGTGAAAGGGTAATATATGCACATTGCAAAAGGGTGGTGAATTACATTCATCCACACACGCGCACACATCCATGTTCGCAAAGCTAAACTACAGTACAACAGGTTCTATCTAAAATATTAAAATTCTCTCTCTCTCTCTCTCTCTCTCTCTCTCTCTCTCTCGAAGCCAGGAGTACCGTAAGACGGGTCAAGTCAAGGACCTCCCACACAGCTACCTGGGACCTACACCAAACCAATGGAGTTTAGCACCCAGCTCTCGTATCGCAGTAGAAACTTTGTTTTAAAGGTGTCTATATAAAAATCAATTAGTTAATCTTGAAATATACGCCAATGGGTCTGCGGATGATCTCAAAACATTATGAAATAATACACCATACAAAGTATGAACACAGTCTTCCTAATTTACTACATTCTATTAGTTTTCAAGCCAATTTAACAACTATAGAAAACATCGGATTAACGTTAGCCTCGCCTAGAAAACTATATCGCCAGATATACTAAAATGACGCCGGGCTTATAAAGGCAGTCAGAAATTCATTTTGAACGATATGGCATTATCTTATGGTGTTAGCATGGTTGGGAAAAAATACAAAAACAAGAAATTTACAATAGAAAAGCTTAAAAAATCTTCGCTTCTTCCATTACTTCTCTTAACGTTAGGTAACGCAATGAATTTCAAGCAAAGCAATGTTGCGCGTGGCGGGGTGGGACTTGATACAAACAGGCGTTACATTACAACACCACATTCGCACAGTGGCTTTACGCCCTGTCACACAAACAGATATGAGAAAATGTGCTCAGCAAATCCTATATACAGAATGACGGGCTTTCACGGCGTTTTAAGAAATACATCATAAAAGTGGGTAAAAAACAACATTAAAGAACTCAGTCACGTCTCTCTAGATTGTTTTAAGCCAAGCCCATGTTGGTGGTGGCGGGAGCAGAGGTGGTGGTTGTGGTGGTGTAAGGGAGGGGACAGGGGGTTAACTGGCTTCTCTTCAACATAAAAAAAAAATCTCCTATCCAACTTGACCCAAACAGAAGAACAGGAGGGAGGGGGTTTCTAAACACCAATGGCGGCCATGTAACTTTTCAAAGAGGCAAGCAATTTGTTTGCTACTACTCAGGAAATAGAATTTCAGCAATATAAATAATAACCGACAAGCAAGAATAGTATAAATAAGGACTAATGCAAAGCTCACTGGCGGAAAAATCAACATTACCAACTATAAATAGTGTCGACCAAAATCGGCCGATAAAGAAACAAAAAACCTATCACAAGAGCACAATCCTAAATCCAATCTGCTGGAAGTAGAATTCAGGTCGATGCAAAAGAGATTCATGGCCGCTCTGAACCCAGCTGAAATGAATGACTGGTCTCTAATTGATATTGCCCCCTCCGGCGGCATTTAACGAGCTGCAAGCCACTGCACTGGGTAAACCACAGGGAAGGAGGCACGGTTACCGGCTAAAGAAAGTATTACACACTTGGCCAACCACAATCCTCTCCATCGGCCTTTCGACAACCTACAGACCTCAACCGAGGTCTTTCTTTGGACCACAGCAAACAAGTGCAGACAAAATCCCTCCCTGAATAGATTATATCGACTGAAAAAAAAATAATTTATTATTATTCCTATGAATTATGCCCATGGTGAAATGCCTGTCATAAAAAGCATACGCTTTTTCTAGCAAGCTATCATTTTTGGGAAGCATAAAAGTGCTACAATCTTCATCTTGCTCCATTTCTGGATGCTATGCTAATGGATCAAAATCTAAAAGCATACAAATATGACCTCCGCAGATGTACACCATTAAAATCCTGTAGCGAGTGCGTTTATAAACAGGAGCATATTCATACGAGGCGGAATGGTCTAAAAACATGACATTCATTCCGGGTTGAAAGCGCGATACCTCTACAGACTCGCTCAGATGAGAACGATGATGCTGGAAATTAATGCACAAAAAACGGAGGCTTTGATCTCTTTGCCAAGCAACATGGATTCATTTCGCTTATATGGAATCCTATCCGCCGCTTCACTACATACGTTTCAACACGATCGATGGCATTCTAGGCCGGACGTCTTTCCCGTGGGAGTTCTACAACAGAGCCCAACCTTTCTCTGACGCTGGCTTCTATGAAGGGACAACGCGCACATCCGAACACACCATCTCTGCTTCGAAGCACCTACTATAGCCATCCAAGTTAAGTCTGAGCTTGGGAATGAAGTGAATATATGATTTACTAAAAACCCACAAAATCCCAGAGAAGTTTTGGTTTGGTTCAATAGAATTTACTCCAAAGGCCAAGCACTGGGACGTAATAGGGCATTCAGCGCTATGGAAATGCCAATAAATGGTTTGAAAGGTGTAACAGGGAGAAAACCTTGCAGTTGCACTATGAATCAATTGTTAGGAGAGGGTGGAAAGTAAGATGAAAGAATGAGAATATGAAAGGATGTACAGTAAAAGGAACGAAAGGGGTTGCAGCTAGGGGCGGAAGGCAGGCTGCAGTGCACCGCATGAGGTGTACTGACGGTACTAACCACCTGCAGGGTCTACGCCACACGTTAGTCGCACACTAATTAACATGTCAACAAACGCCTTAGGTATATTTGTCAACCAAACGTAACGTCTAAGCACAGAAAATCGTTTAAGTTTCACTTCAAGGTTTTACATAAAAAATGACAGAGTTTGTACTTGAATAGCTATTCAAACTAACACATTTCAACAATGTACACGCAGCTATGCTTTACATTTACATTCCTACACATTATAAAGTAAGAACTTCAAATGCAAACACAAACACTTACATGTACGTGTACACGAGTGTGAGAACACAATCAAAACACGGACATTAAATTCAAACAGCTTCCCCTATAAAGTATACCCATGTCAGTGCCTTCTGCGATTACAATATTATCAAAAAACGGTCCGGTACACAACAGGCGGGACGGTAATGCCCCTTTGTAAAGACTCGCTCGTGTACAAAGCATTCCATCACCACAACCGCGTACGCAACTCGAGCACGTGATTTGCCGTCACTCACCATTGCCAACAAAAATGTCAACTATGGTCATTTCAAACGACTAACCTAGAGGGGAAATTGTACACAAATATCACGACAAAACATTTCTATATAAAAAAAAACAAGATAAACATTTTAATCGGCACTGTCCCTTTGCAGTGTCGGATACGTTCACTTAAAAATTAATATATATATATAATATATATATCTATATATATATATATATATATATATATATATTGTCGTCTTGCACATGGAAACTTGAGTAAGTATATATACATATATACATATATATATATATATGTATATATATATATATATATATATATATATATATATGTGTGTGTGTGTGTATATATACTTACTCAAGTTTCCATGTGCAAGACGACAATATATATACATATATATAATATATAATATATAATATATATATATATATATATATATATATATATATATATAATCATAACTAAATAATGATGAGAGCCATAATAATTTAAGATTCTCAAAAGGCAAGAACCAGAAACCAGTATTCACTATCACCACCACAAGACTTCATGAAAAAGATACTCTATAGCTTACTAATAAACAAAAATAAAAAGACACGAGGGATGATAACATTAGAGAAAACGGTGGGAACTAAACATCTAACGTGACAGAATTTCACAATTTCTTAAATGTCATCGACTAAAAACGCAGATTATAGAAAAGCCGAATGTAAACTGAAATTGCTTTAACAATCAAAGAATCCCACGCCTGAAATATGAAGAAAAAACTTTTAAAAGAATATAATTACTCACAAACAAAAGGGTCTTTTCACATTCACCTTTGTCTCTCTATTCAGCCCTGTAATCTGTAGGTTACTTGATTTACCAGAAAAGGCCGAGGAGGAGGAGGAGGAGGAGAGATATGGGGTGAAATGAGTACATAGTAAATAGCGAGTGTGAGTTTAAACCATTAAAAAAATCATTTCTGATTAAACTTACACATCTGAATTAATCATCAAAACAACCTTCATCTGAAAACAATCGAGTTCTTACTGACACACTTGGCAAAGGAACAAAGCCTTACGAAGCCTAGATTAGGATAAGAAAGAAAGGAAAAACATAAAAAGTCCAAAATCTCGAAAAAAAAAAGATGCGACTACGGACTACGACATTGAGAGTCAGGATCAATATGGCAGACTCTCCTTGTTATTTCACGCCCCGTATATCCTGAAGAAAGTCATCAAAGAGGACAGCCCACACTCCGAGGATACTGCAATGATCCATCGAAGAAATATTTACGTATCTTTCGAGAGAGAATAACAAGGCTCCTTGAGTGACACCTTTCTCCATATACGTGTCACATGGAGAATAAAAGCTGAACGGATTTTATGTGGGAAAAGCGACCCTAAAAAGGGGAGGAATCCTTCTCTGGATAGCCTTTAAGGGGGAAAAATATCCCACTTTAAGCTTATGTAGACCTTAACGCCTCGATACAAGATCCACACACACACACACACACAAATATTATACCATTTAAATTTTCATCCATTCAATCGATGTTATTTTCTTATACAATAAGTCCGGCCCCCTCTCATCCACCTCTCTCTCTCTCTCTCTCTCTCTCTCTCTCTCTCTCTCTCTCTCTCTCTTTGAGATTATTAAAAAATGAAGATGATAAGAAGACAAACTTAAACTGAGGCGCTCTCTCTCTCTCTCTCTCTCTCTCTCTCTCTCTCTCTCTCTCTCTCTCAAAGCCCATCTGTGTAGCCTGGTGCAAGTATCATACCCAGATGAGTCGTAAATCTTTCGTGCCCAAACGACGAGAGCTAATAACTCTTTGAGCCTGATTCTCCGACTCCGACGATAAGAAACAGAAAGATAATGAAATTTGCATTACCGACAACTACCCAAATATCGCCAATAAACAAACCAGACATGAAGAACAAATCACGTAGTCTGAAGACGGGCTGAAGACGAAAAGTTTTCCAACCTTCGAACTTAATGACTCATTCACTTAAGATGATAAGCTTTTCATCTTAATGACCGTAACATGCCGGCAGCTAGGCTTATCTCGAGTCGCTCTCGACGGAAAAGTGTAGTCATTTAGACCAACCGTCGTTGGAAATATGCTTCATCCATTTTAACTCTCTGGAAATGTGGGTAAGGCGTTAACAGTGAAAAAGAAGCCTGGTGTAGATCTCTGAAGTGGTCCAACCAACCGAGACATGCATGGAAGTTGTCGTGGACAAGACCAATTTCTCCCAAATCTTTTCATTTTGACGGAGCCAAGTTTTGTTTCATTTTTCATTTTTCATCAACCCGCATCTCTTCAATATTGAAAAATGGAAGGAAGACACATATCTCATTACGAGCGATGTCCAAAGAACCTTTGGACCTTGATTACGAAATGCCCGATTATCTCTGTTACAGATTCGAACGCTTATACTTTTAGCTTTTGTATTCCTCTCTATACCGTAAATAAACCTACACTAGAACATCACTTTGAAAAATTCACGGTAAATCCATAAAAATGATGGCGTTATTAATAAAGCTGGAAGCAACTCCAAAGCATGCTTGTTAGTTATCAAAACAGCGAGCATCAAAGGTTTCTTATCACCCAGGGAACGATACAATTACATACCGACAGAAAACACACACCCACCCACAATTACGGGCTGTTCTAAGCAAAAGCCCGTGCTGGCATAACGCCAGTTTAAACAATAACAGTATACACACACACAAGGCCGCGCGCGCTCTCAATTTCATGCTCGCATCCCAGTTAGCTCGAAAAAACACCGTCTAGACTAAAGACAAGGGAGGTCCTGATTCTTATGAGAGAAAAAAAACAACGCCGCGTGTAAGAACCTCTGATGAAAGGCCAACAATAACCAGTCTCTTATCATTATCCTTAGACGAGAAGGTTCTCTATTTAACGTTCCTTTTTCTTACATCTAGAAAAAAAAACTGCTGTAATATAATGAAAAAAATCATATACCATGAATAAGTTTGTTTATTTTTTAACTGTTAATTTATCTTATGTCTAGTAAAAAAATTTCAATATAACATGTAAGAATTCATATTCCATGAATAAGTTTTACCTTTTAACTTGTTAATATTCTTACGTAGTAAAAACGGAGGTAATATGACATGAATATCAAGACTCTTCAATGTTACAAAAATTGCTTAACAATTTTTGCAACAATAACCTCAATTCAAAGGTGTACGAACTAAATCTATTTCCCTTTAGGAGATGAATTAAACCTGGCCCCTTTTCAATATTGTCATACAACATGAAGTGGAAGAGAAATAATGGCCCACACGATCGTCGAGTCCTATTTGACCTCTGAACTTCAAGTGTGACCTTGACATCACTGGATCCATGGCAAGAATTTAATGTGAAGTTTGTCTCTTGTGATACGAAATTCATGATTCGAGCTCTGACCACTATATTTCTGACCCTGAAACTGAATCTTGTATCGAACAAAAAAACAACATTTTCAGGGCTGGGCAGACCGAAGGACATGTCAGTTACTAAATACCACACGACAGTAAACAAAAGGGGCGAGAATACTAATTTTTATTACGAATTTTTATTTCCATTACATTTCATTGTGGGAAAGTTTCCATCTTTGTAATGAGTTTACTAACTGTTCATGAAGACAAAATCTTAAATTACTATAAGAATGCTTGATGAGATAATTTCACTTCCTCTTCCATAATAATGATATATATGTATTATATATTATATATATATATATATATATATATATATATATATATACATATATATATTATATATAGTATACATACACATTTGTATATATATATATATATATATATATATATATATGCACTGCAATCTTTGTATTTACAAATCCTTCGCAAAACACAATCCTCTGAAGGGTCTTTCGAAACCCAAAATAACCGCAAAAGCACACTGCATATAAATGTATCTCGCACATCGATTTGGAATTAAAAAAAAAAAAAAGCCCTACAGAAAAAAATTCCAGAAAGAAGATTAAAAGCGGACTAATACCCCAAAGCCATGAAAGTAAATAAAACATTTCCAGAGGAGCGACTCCAAACCAATGCAGTCCTGGCTATATAAATGTCTATGAGTGAGAGACAGAGA
>NC_061107.1:132542255-132547255 GCF_015104395.2 Macrobrachium nipponense | reverse complement strand
AGTCAAGGTTAAGATCCGATGCCTAACGTTTAACACAGAATAAACAGTAAAAAAAAAATATATATATATTTTTTTGTTTTTTTTCATCTGTCCATCCACCTGTGGTGTTTTTGTATGGTAACACTGCATACATTCAGCTTACATTCAACGATTATAATAATATGATATTTCGAGTATTAACGGTGTAATTCGCATACAGTAAATTATTACAACACTTTTCAGTTGTAAATGTACACCCAGTTATCCTTTTATTTACCAAAAACTTATAAATAGTGTAACTATCTAAAGTCCGGGACGCAGTGTTACTATACAAAAACAGTAATGCTTGCTTCATGTTATGACCCGATGACTAACGTTAAAAAGGAGAATAAATCTGTAAGTAAAGAAATATCTACTAATATTGCTTCAGGTTACGATCTGATGACTAATGTTCAACACAGAATAAATCCATAAGCAAACAAGAAAAAAGAAATAGTATTCCCCCGGGTTACGATCCAAGGGCTAATGTTGAACGCTGAATAAATCGATACAAAAAATATTTACTAATATTGCTTCGGTTTACGATCTAATGACTATCGTTAAACTCACGATGAATCGACAAAAAATTACTAATGTGATTAAAGTCTTTTAATGCATTGGCCATAAAATATCAATTCAGTACTAGCGACGTCCCCAAGACAAGATCGTAACTTTCAAACGAATGCTTCAAACGAGGGCAGGCAAACGAATGTACTAAACTAACTAAGTAAGGACAGGACGCCCCAGCGCAATTCTGCAGTGCTGGCAATATCCTCTGAAGTTACGATAAACCTTCGACGTCAAGGACGGAGCCCAGTATTGATAGTTTAGGACCGGACCTAAATCGAGGTCCTTTTTCTCTCTCCTCCTCTTCCATTAGCCGCAATAGACGCCGCTAAAAGACGTTCGTGTGTCGAAACTATTTAATGCGATACATTTTCTATGTATTTTGTCGTCTATGGATACAACATACAATTTACAAAGACATGTAGAGCGAGGGGTGAGGGAGGGGATACAGGCCGCCCCTAATCCATGTAATGGAGGCTCGCGTCGATGAAATATGCCGGGTCCAAATATAGAAATGTAATTTAGCACCGCCGAGGTCCAAAATAAGAATGCAACCGCAACATAATTGTCCTGCGACATTGTAAAAAGCAGGAAAGGGACTCACAACACAAGATGAAAACGTGAACACACTGCAGACAGCGAAAAGGTTTGCGAGAGAGAGAGAGAGAGAGAGAGAGAGAGAGAGAGAGAGAGAGAGAGAGAGAGAGAGTCATGATTTCAATAGGAACTTTACGCTGGTTTTTTTTTTCGTGACAGACATGCACATACTACGTTGCTTAGTGATAATTTCGGGCTCCAGTTTGTAGAATTACATAATTACCGTTATGAGATTAAGTTGAAAATTAGGATGGGAATGAATATATATATATATATATATATATATATATATATATATATATATATATACATATATATAAAAAATATATATATATATACATATACACACACACACACACACACACATATATATATATATATATATACATATATATATATATACTACATATATATATATATATATATACATATACATATCACACACACACATATATATATATACATATATATATATACATATATATATATACATATATATATACATATATATACATATATATATATACATATATATATATACATACATTGTATATATATATATATATATATATATATATATGAGAGAGAGAGAGAGAGAGAGAGAGAGAGAGAGAGAGAGAGAGAGAGAGAGAGAGAGACTTTCGACTCTTAAGAACTTTTATTTATTTATTCATTCATTCTTTCGGGACGGGACAATTACATACCTGGCTTAGTGATGATCTTGGGTTCCAACTCGGTGAGGAACGTGGCTGTGTCTGCACCAGCCTGAGCCGGGAGCAGCAGCAATAGTGCAACGGAGAGAAGGGATAAGAGGCGTGAAACGAGGGGCGGCGCCAGGGTCCGGCTTTGGGGTGCCAAGCCCTCCATGGGGAGGGGCACCGCGGATCCTGGGCCCAACATCACCAGCTATGGATCATGGTCCTGCAAAGAAAAGAAATACAGTATGTATTAGTTTGTATGCATTAATATATACATGCGCATGCAAGGGTAGACGTTACATTTTTCAAAATTTATTCTTCGCCATCCACCAGCTGTTCACATAAAACACAATTTCTAAAACATAATTAAACGTGGTTTATACATTTTAAAATCATATTTCTCCCATCATTTCTGGGTGAAGATCAAAACTACAAAATCGTGATACAGAATCAATACATAAAACTGTACCATCAGTCCAATCCTTCGATTACTGACATAAAAAATCGTAATTATAGTCCCCCCCAAAACTGAAAATTCCACAGAACGTCAAAGACAATGATAACGCAATTTCTTCCTAATCAAATGATCAACAACATAGTAGGTCTCGCAAAGAACTTGACATCGAAGCAGAACGACTCCTACATGCACTCTCATTTATTGCAAGATACACTATTATAAACCTATGTATACGTGAGTGAATTTACATGATCGGTTATATACATATACCTATCTATACAAACAATCTAGTTTGCGAAATTCATTTACTACTCTATAATACATGATACAAGTCAACCTTAGTACACTCCAAAGTATGTATAAACACAAATGAAACTACATGTTAAACTCCAATTTGTTTCGAAATTTACTGTCTGAGAGAGAGTTACAAGGACTAGGATGTCTCAAAGACCTGCCAGTCCATCCGAGGAGACATCGTGTGCTCACTTATCTCTGGGATCAGGTTTTACTGTTCATTCACAGTGTCCTAATGATTTTGTCTAGCTTTCGTTTAAACTCTTCCACACTGTTGCTGTTTACAAGAGAGAGAGAGAGAGAGAGAGAGAGAGAGAGAGAGAGAGAGAGAGAGAGAGAGAGAATTTTTTTTTCATAACACTGGTTCTATGTCACACTAGCCAAGTACTGTTATAAAGCATTCAGTGACGATAGACTATTTCTGAGACGAAGTCCGAAGTTGGCTCCAAGTAGCCAAAAGTGACGCGTCTTAAAACAGCGATGGAACAAAATTCCCAAGCTTCACTCCAGTGTTTACAACGGTCATATATCTTTTTATTCGAGCTGAATGTAGATTGAATTTTCAAGTGTTACCGTTTCCCAGCTATATTGCTACTCAAGCTCTGAAGATATTCTCCATCTGACCAGTGTAAAGAATAGCTTTGAGACTACTGACCTGGCGTTTGGGAACAGAAATATAAAACACTGAACTAGAGAGGTCTACTAGCTACTTCAGCAGTACCAAATGTTCTATAAAATTGGCTGCGTTGGAAGAAAAAAACAAAAAACAAAACTCCATTTACAATTTTTGACGATATTGCTCTCGAAAAGAATATTACCAACCCCGACGACACTCTCTCTCTCTCTCAACTGAATGCATGTGATCCTTAATCGACTTTCCTTGAGATGAAATTAGCCACAGTAGCCTACTGCATAAAAAATTATTAAAATTCACTCTAAGAAACTGTCATTAAACATCAGCAATCACTTTTTTTCTTCTTCTTCCTCTTTGCTCCTTGTACTTTCTCTAGAAGAACTTTCACTAAACAACAAATCCCAGATTCCAGTCGGCTATTAGATTCGCCACCAAAACTCAAAGATTGCAGCTCTGAGAGAGAGAGAGAGAGAGAGAGAGAGAGAGAGAGAGAGAGAGAGAGAGAGAGAGAGAGAAAAGAATCATATGATGACTCCTAGCTAGTCAGTCGGGCTGCTCAGCAAATTGCCATTTGCGATGATGAGCAATTAAAGGTAACTGGGAAATGCTGATGACGCAACGCTATTACCCGCCATTACCATAACTACCACGAAGACGCTCGTTAAGGAAACTCTTAGTGCAGTCGTAAAGACAAGAGGTAATTAAATGCTATGGCCGTATCATTATATCTAACACTGACAAAGTATCTCCGCGCATCAACAGTTAATCAGCCGTTACCTTGCAGGAGAAATCATATTCCACCTCAAGAATAATGGCCTTCATTTTACACATCATCCACCTTAATGAATGTTGCCTGTGTGAAAACTCCGTAGCCAAGCACAAACAAAACGACTCCCATTGTGTGTACACACAACACGTCAAGGATACCCTTTCACACACTCCCTTTGAAACCGGACATTAGAAATGACAAATTAGGGCAGAAGTCGAATGTGAGAGCAATAAATAAGGAATCTTTTCCCAGTGTCGACATCGCCCCCGAAAGAAACGAATTTGGGTGTCTGCCCCCAGGCTGCGAGAGGTTGATGAACAGCCAATTTCGTGTTCATAATTCTCACATATTTTCCCAGAAGCTTGAAAGTGAAATCTATGCTCCTCCTTTCTGGCTTATGGCCCACCTAGAGCCAAATTTCATGAAGCAATGATGCAACAACGTGTTTCATCGTAGCCAAAGCATGAAAGATGATTGTGACTTTTGAGAATTAAAGCTTTGTAAAATTGGGAAAATATATAAACTTATTTATTTGTATTTGTTTGTATGGTGTTTTTACGTTGCATGGAACCTGTGGTTATTCAGCAACGGGACCATCGGCTTTACGTGACTTCCTAACCACGTCGAGAGTGAACTTCTATCACCAGAAATACACATCTCTCGCTCCTCAATGGAATGGCCGAGAATCGAACCAGCGACCACCGAGGTGGGACGAAAACACCATACCAACCACGCCACCGAGGCGCTAAGAAAATAATAAAAGGACTCACTCCGGAGTAAAATGAAAATGCTAAATAGTAATAAATCAGAGATATTATCCAAAGAGACTTTTTATTTTGATCTCTCCTTCCTTTCTATTAATTCATGAGACACAAATGACACATACTTCCATAACGGGAGTAAATTCCTTTCTTAATAGTTTACAAGTGGACGCGTGCTCAAGTACAGTGACTGGAAAACAGCCAC
>NC_061107.1:132522255-132537255 GCF_015104395.2 Macrobrachium nipponense | reverse complement strand
TCTTCGACCTTAGCACCACCTGCTGGCACTTAAGATTATTACCAACATGCAACGCATTGCTACCCTACAGGAATTCACCTTGTATTTTACCAACTTATTTTTTTTAATCTTATCTGTTCATTCTATCATTTATCTTTTCTAATAACTAATCTCTTCTTTCTGTATTTCATATTATCTTCTGTAACTTCTTTCAAATGAATACCATATTCTTTAGAAGTTTGAATTTCAAGACAATGGAACCTGTATGTTTGTTTCATATGAATAAGGATTTATTTTCTGAATAATATTACTTTATTTTAGTAACTGGAACCTATTCACGTGGAACAAGCACACAGAGTCCATTCGCTTGAAATTCAAGCTTCTAAAGACTGTTGGTTTCAACCTCCCACTGCAGACCCCACAATGCACTAGTAACTGATCATGATACAGAGCCAGTGATTTTTCATCGCCCTAGGGGAGACGCGAACCCGCAACACTTAAGAGTGCCATTGCACGACACTAACCACTATACCAGCGGACCAGCTAACAATAATAACAAATTAGATGGCACCACCATACGCACTTGCCTTCGTTCTCGCCAACCATAGGAAAGACCACCTTCATTTAAGAACAGCAAGGGAAAAAACCTGTTATTCCCACTGCATTCAGGAGATTAGAGGTAATGTCAGCCCCTGTGCCATTACATAATCGAGTCGGTGAAGACTTACTTGTCATTATGAAACTTGAGGAAACCTCATGGCTGGAATGTTCTAAATACTTTATTGATACGGTTACGGCTTTGGGAATGACCAGAGAGACGAAATCGACAACGAAAGGTTTAGTAACTTCGCGGAAAAGAGCCACTTCTGCCTTTTATAAACGAGATGCCTTAGGTCGACACAACGCCTTGGTATGGATTCCGGCATTCACTAAACACAACGCACAACGTAAAACAGAGATAATAAATTGTCTATATTTAGAGGTTTTCATAATGACATTTTTCGTTACTAACTTGTAAAAGTTAACCTGAAGATGATAAAAGATGAACTTTAACAATGAAACACGCGAAGTGCATTTCATATAATTTACCTAAAGGCAAAGAAGCAATTACGAAGTTCCCGTAACGTGATTTGAAAAAAAAAAATATTAAATTTACTTGGAGAAGTAACCGCAGCCATCTCGACTTAAACAAGTTTCCATCTCTCAAGAACTGTACTATGAGCTAGGAAAATGGCAACTACAAAACACCATGATCAGCCAGTAACTTTTCTTCTTCTTCTTCTTCTTCTTCTTCTTCTTCTTCTTCTTCTTCTTCTTCTTCTTCAGTTGGTAACTACGTCGAAAACTTGCTAGCGAAGCGAATGACACCGGAGCGTAATCGGCTTCACCTAAAGAATAATTCGGATAATACCGTTCTAAATATTGTTTGCTAAGGCTGAAGGGGAGTCGTGTAACAACGGTCGCAGTCATTTATATTTCCGCAATGTTTCTTTATCTCTCTCTCTCTCTCTCGATCTTTCCATACTTTCATATAGTAAATCAGTTTCCTACTCTTTCTCGAATTTCCATCTAATCCCATCACCCGCCTCTCTCTCTCTCTCTCTCTCTCTCTCTCTCTCTCTCTCTCTCTCTCTGTGCAACCACCATGCTGCTGGCACCATCCAACTATCCCCCCCCCCCCCAAAACCCGCCCCGCCCACCCCTCCCCCCCGAAAAAAAAGCAGCGCGGCAGCAGGAGGGAAATAGCCGCCGTCATGTTAGTGTCGCCGTTGTTGCTTTTGTTGATTTGATCTCCGTCATTATCATAAGCGCAATGTAATTACTGCCGAGTGCATTACTCGTATGAAACCATAATCCCTTAATATAACTAAGCTGCTATATCACAAACGCGTCATGTCGTTTACTTGTTTGTTTCTCGCTAAATTGTCTTAACCTCCGGTCCTTTTAAAATAATAGTCCAAATTCTTCCTTCATTTGCAGGCCGGGGTAATGTTATTTAAAACAAACTTTCGGAACGACTGCATTTGTGTCCAAAGGTAAAATTGCTTCCAACAAAAGACATCCATTACATGTAGCACGCCGGTCATTCCGGCGAGCTAATCTAAAAATCAAGATAACGTACCGGCTGGACACGTGGTTCCATCAACTTGAAAATAAAACCGAACTGATCAACGGGCATAAATAACTGAATGTATTTCAAAGTAAACCTGTGCATAAAAGCACTGTAACAAAAGGAAAAGAAATGAAAGAAAAATCTCTCAAATCGACAGCTAATAGTCTTATCTCTCCAGCCTTTTCTATTTTCCATCGATAAATTCGAAGCTAAACATAAATAGAGGTGATGTGCATACGTATTTATGAGGCCATATTTCACCTCCCAAGTATTATAATCACGAGGCAAAACTCACATACTTCAAGCAACCCCTCCATCCTCCTCCGCCCACCTGCCGAAGGTTGTGTGACGGGTGGAGAATAAAGCAAAAGAGTTCATTACACTCTTTCCACACGATTTCAGTCTCTGCGGGAAAAAAACGAGAAGAGAAATAAGATGTACTTATTTTCAATGTACTCGCGTGCTTTGACGCCGAAGATCTTTAATATACCTCCTCTTTTTTTTCAGCGTTTGGGGAATTCCTTCAAAATCCTCTCCAACCCATAAAAAAGTTATTATTCAGTTTATAACAGAGCCGCGTCATCTCCTTACAACAAGTTCCACGACCCCATAGATCCGGCAACTTTGCTGCTCAAGCTGTACAGTTTCATTTTTTCTAACAGCGTCTTATCCACGTCCAGGTGAACTCACCCTTTCAGGTCGTAGTTCCCAAAGGGCTTGAACAGGATACGCCCACTGTTGGACCAGTGCCTACGCGGGGCAGGAAGGCAGCCACCAGACAACCTCCTTGCGTAGTGGGACCCTCAAAAGGGTCGACTCCTAACTGTACTTTGACAGGATCCCCGAGATGAGGAATCGATTGTCTGGACTTTTTTGTCCAAACGCTCAAGTTCGCTGTACATCATCGGTGGCATTATATGACAGCTACTCATTTTTAAAACATGCAGGGATATCCAAAAATATAATCTATGAGGTCATACCATTCTGTATGTGCACTAACACAAATATTTTGCAGCTATCTCACATAAATCAAGTTAGTAAACTAAATACATACAAAACAAATACTGCATCCCCCACTGACAAGTGTATCACTACATAAATTAATATAAAAGATTCCAGGAAGTATGATCATTGCCACGTCGAATTCTAACGGCCCCCCCCCCCCCCCCGCCCAAACAAAAAAAACCCTACCTAGCGCTGCGTTAGCCAAGGCGCATAGTTTCAGCAGCGCCAGAACGTGCCCTTTAATCTTTATTATGAAAGCCACGTTGTGTTTACATATGATTAGCTTAAAGCGCTACAAAGACCCGTTTGGTTCATAGAAAAAGGCATTCTCGAGGAAAGCGGGAAAAATTGATAGAAGTGTGTGTGTGTGTGTGTGTGTGTGTGTGTGTGTGTGTGTGTCAGCTCCCAACTTCCTATCACACAACAACAGACCCGAGCACTACTATCCCACGGAAAGGAAAAACACTTGAAACCATTTCCCGACAAATTAATTGAACCAATGTTGACCTAAGCAATGAATTATGTATCTGACGGTTTTAACTGACTGTATTGCAAACGCACAAGAGTGGGAAAAAAAAAGGCATAGGTCTTGCAACCTCATCCAAATATTATGAATGCAAAACCAGGTTAATCCTCTCAAAATGGGGAAATTTATATTATTAATACACTGTAATGATGAACCAGTGATGAATCCAGTCACCAAATAACTTCCACATCGCTTTTGGCTTCATACACCTATACATAAAGTTCGTTAAGTACATAAAATCCCCTACAGACATTGTGTCGTTCACCTGATCTCTTAAGTATCCTTTTCGCATTTGCTGAATCTTCAGACATTACCTTTCAATTCTTTCAAAATATTTCTTCTCCAGCCATCATCGCAGCACTTTCTCTCTCCCTCCCAGTAAACACTTATAAAATACAAACTATTCCAGTTACCTACTGACCTCCAATGTTTCCCTAGGATCAACGTATATAAAAACTCCCCAATCCTTCATCTAATCTAACCCTTTAACCATTCGGTTTCTTCACATTTTCTCCCTTTCAACTCTCCTTACGCCACTCGTACTATATATCTTCATCCATGGAGGCGGGTTGGCTCAACAATAAATAAATGTAATCCACCACTGAAAAAATATACACTTACCTAATGTGTGTGTGTGTGTATTGATAGGCTATTTATTATACATTATATGTGTGTGTGTGTGTGTTTATATATAGATATATATATATATATATATATATAATATATATATATATACATACACATATCTATATCTAGATAGATATATATATATATATATATATATATATATATATATATATAATATATATACATACATATCTATATCTAGATATATTATATATATATATATATAGATATATATATATAATATATATATCTATATATATATATAATTATTATATATATCTATTCTATATATATATATATATATCTATATATATATATATATACACATTATAAATTACAGTTACCATTTCAATTGTGTCATCTCTCTTCCCTTTAAGGAACAAAGATAGACTCCAATGAATAGAAACGCCAGCATACTACATCCCTCGGGAATCAAACTGAAAGGATTCTGATAGGACCCGGGACAGCTTTCCAAGGATCTATTTGACATGACGAAGGTCACTGACTCCATTTCCCCAGTCAAGTTTGACCTCCTCACCCTGACACTTACACAACCATGGGAGGAGGAGAGGATACTCTTGAACTCCCTTGTCAACTATTTGTTTCATTGTGCATGCTAATGCCAGCCAATTACTTTCCAGTAAAGGGAAATTTCACGATCTTTGCCTCCTTTCCATTCACTCTCGTTTATGGTTTTTGGAATCGATTTCCTTATTGGTGGTGCAAGACATACAGTGCAACACACAAATTCGGAATTTTTTTTTATCACTTCCGTACAAGACAAAAACACCCAATTTCCGACTTTTTATCTAATTTTGTGAAATACAACAAACCTACATTCGGACTTTTCAAAATTGTGTAAAGTACAAAACACCCAAATTCGGACCTTTAACCTATTTGCGAACTAACCATTTACAATTCTCAACTCGTACCTCGAATGTTGCAACTCTTCATCTTCCCAAGAAATTACAAATGAGAAACAATCCCTTCAATGAAATAAGAGTGGTCCGTGAGCATTTATGCCCTACCTCAAATTCTTTATCTACAACACATCATCGTGACGTATGGTAGCCATTACTGCAACATGGTTGGTCTCCCTGGAAGATTCCCGAGCCCCATTAGAGGATGGCAAGGAGTAAATGGAGATACATTCAGCCCCATTACGCATAACTCCCATCTCTTAACAGTGGTGGTTGTAGACTTGAAAGTGGGTACACCTCCGAGGTACGTTTTCATTTTAGGCATCACCCACACTCAGCCTAAGTCTTTCGTACTTACGTATCGACCTCACATCTCAACACATTCAATTTGGCTTCTAGGCTGAATCGAGGAATGACCTCCAACCTTAGAATTAATAACAAAACGTCTTACGAAAGGTACAACATCACAATTTCACTTCAGGGCAATCCTATATGCGGGTATGGACAAAAGGCCTCACTCTGCAGAGCCACCCAGCGAAACTTGGACTGAAAAGAAAGTGAGTCTGTCCCATTTTCAAATCGTCTACTATCCTCCGTTTTTTTCTCTCCCAGTCAGACTTTCCATAAATCTCGTCCTCTCACCAACTAAATAGGAACCAACCAACAAACAAAATTCAAGTGCACAAATGGGTGTTACCTGACCATAGTACGTATTACTACGTTAAGAAGATTGGGCGTTAAAGATAAGGCAAGAAGAATGGGCGTTTGTGTGGCCATTATATAGATATATTGGGCGTTTTTGGTGTGCATATATATATATATATATATATATATATATATAATATATATATATATAGTATATATAATTTTTTGGTTAAGTGCTTTGGCAAGTGTAGTTTCGGGTAATGTAAGTTTGATTGCTAAAAGTAGTTAACGTGGATGTGAGATCTTGATCTTGTATAAATAGAGAAGAACTGTAGAATTTTCAGAATTATATTATACATATACGACACACACACACATTCATATAATTTATATATACATACACATATAATATATATATATATATATATATATATATATATATCTAAAATATACAAACACACACACACACACATATATATATATATATATATATATAATATATATATATATAAATTATATGAATGTGTGTGTGTGTTTGTATATGTATAATATAATTCTGAAAATTCTACAGTTCTTCTCTATTTATACAAGATCAAGATCTCACATCCACGTTAACTACTTTTAGCAATCAAACTTACATTACCCGAAACTACACTTGCCAAAGCACTTAACCAAAAAATTATAATTGTTCTTCACAATTCCTGAGAAACGTTTGGCTCCAAGTTTCTTAGGAAATCTTAAACCGGTTAAATAAATAAAAGACAGAAAACACACACAACCTGAAGACGCCCTCACAACAAAGACATCTTTCGGAGTATGTAGTCTAACTCTAGAAGCTCCAGGAAATTCCTAGTTGTTCTCGCTATTCCTATTCCTGGTTAAATATTAAACGCTTAATTTGCCACTACTGTCTATGGGAGCCAATTTTTAAATGCAGGATGCTTCTAAGGATGAAAAATACTTCAATACTTAAAATAACATTATGAATCGTGACAAATAATTGAACAAAACTGACACTATAGACAAAATGAACGGAACCCCATGGCATCACGCATTAACACTGTATAAACAAACATACAGCTCTCCAGCTTGGACCGTAGACTTTCTAAAAACTCTTCCGCTACAAAACATCGGCTTCAAACAAAGGGATTCTAAAATATGACCGATCGTAGAAAGAATGACAGAGTGAAATCTCTCTTTCCTCGGGAGGGAGGAAGAGGAGGGTTTCTTCCAGTCCTCAATCCTCCATGGGACCTCAACCTGTGCCCGCCCCCCCCCCCCCCCCACCCCACTTTACATACTATCCTTTTGTAGCCCCACCAGAATGACATGACCTACTCCACCCATGACTGAGCAGCTCTTGCCATCCGTTAACCACCCGGCGGGAAAGGTGTTCTCAAACTTTATCCTGTTCTATGCGAAACAACACCAACAATAAAAATAACATTACCTTGTTGGAGTATAAATTTCTCGATCTTTCCTGGAACAGTGACCCCCAGCAAAGTTCGGGGGTCGTTATCTAAGACTAACAATATTTCTTGGGTGTCATTATCTTTATGATATCTACAGTCTTTTGTTTATGTTTTTACGGTCATCCCCAATGGGCTTGTACTAAACACGCCGCGAAGGTGGATACATACCAGATTAAAACGCTCTGGGTTCACTCTCTACGAAAGATCAGAAATGTCAGAATTGGAAAGAAATACATTCTGCGGTTTCTCGTTTTCACTAAGCCAGGAAAATCTGTCTTGGTGGAGGAATTGACTTAACCTCACTGTTCAAGCTACTCACAGCTATTCAAGGTTAAATTCGAAAGAAAAATACGAATAATATAAACAATAGCGATACATCTAAGCAATTGGCGTGCAATTGTAATAAACTGATCTGATTGCAATAACCAAATTATAATGCACCGACACAAACACACACGCGCAATAAATATGGGAGAACGACAAAAAAATAGTCACTGAATAGAACGATACGAGAGATCAGTGACATGGAAATTGCTGAATATGAATGAAACTTGGTAACTGCTCGTGACCTTTGACAGTAAGAGAATACCCATCGTTAGGTAGAGCAAATGACTATATTCCCTGACATTGTAGTGGGAGGCAACGCTAAAATGAACAGGAAACCCAAGCACATTAGCACTGAACAAATGATCTCTTATTCCCTGGTTCATCGACCCTATATTTTTAAGCTCCCGGTCGTTGATAAGTCTAGCATCACATGAAGAACCTTGGAAGAACGGACAACAAATGCATCTGTTCGTTATGTTTCTAAACCAAGCGATCTACTTAGCACACAATGAAAACTTGAGACCAACACAACGCTCAAGAAGCATTAGTTTTCAATCTTTTTATTCCTCGCTACATATAAGTCTTCTCGAGAACTTAAATCTTCAAAGAATAGATTCTAAACAAATCTTTCTACTCAAGAATATATTCAAATCTCCCATTTGTCACTTTAAGCTTCTAGAGCCAAACTAACAATTGAGACTAAATTCAGGACTTAAGAAAGTGACATTTGCCTCCAAACACACAAACCGACAAGAATTAAGGACGGCCTTAAAAGAGGAGCCTTCCCTTCATTAGCACCAGAGTCGTGTGATCAATAAATCGCTCTCTGCCTTTTTTTTTCTTTTTCTTTTTTTTTAATCATTGGTACTTAAGCCCCGAGGCTTCATCCGATCAATACCCAGGACGAGATTGGGCAAGACCACCACCTGGAGACGTCCCCGCCTCTGTAGTAATACCCTTGACACGTGATACAGCCGGATGTCCTAATCGAATCACTTCAGGGATTTCGAGATCACTTCTAATTGATCTGTCCACTGAATCAACAAACATTTTTAACAGCTTATTAGGTCAACCGAAGTATATAGACCAGGCATATACGGCCGCTTGAGCTTAAGCCTAAGTTAAGTGACGCGTAGAAAAACTTCAAAGACTAAAGAGCTGAAACTTGTCCGCTTCAAGGCGAGGCTTTGAAAGGGCGACGGTTCGAACGGGGCTTCGATTAAAGTATCCCTTCTGGTTTTATGAAACCTGAAGCATCGAGTATCCAGGGGATGAGCTATTGTTTCGCGGAGGGTGGAGGGAAGGAAGGAGCTATTTCAGACCCATCCAATCATCTTGGCAATGCGATCACATTACCTGAACCACGCCACACCCCCCCCCTCCCTCCCCAAAGGACAAACCGGGGACCACCCAATGATATCAAACCATTGCACACGGGAGACGCATCCAAACTCTCTCTAGGGTCCCGGTCCCTTTTCTCGTCCATTCTTATCTACGGACAAAGTTACAAACCACCATTCTCCATTACCTATCCGACTTTGTCCCTCAGCGCAATCACCCCCCTCGCTCTTGTCATTGATACCCCTCCGCCAGGTCACACAAGCGTCCAACGACACCCCCCCCCCCCCCCCCCCCCCCCCCAAAAACACCTCCATTCTCAAACCTTCGCCTTAGCGCGTTTCCTTTTCCTTTTTTTTTTTTTCGCGTAACGTAACAGAAGGAGGCGGCTCTCCCGAAGAGATTACTGGATCAAGCCAGGTGAGAGGATAGAGCGGATGGGCGGGCGGGCGGGGGGAGGGGCGGGCGCGAGCACGGAGCGATATTTCCCACAGCCAGTCCAGTCTCTCACACTCCGCACCGGAAACAACGTGGTTAGGCTAAGCGAGAGAGAGAGAGAGAGAGAGAGAGAGAGAGAGAGAGAGAGAGAGAGAGAGAGAGAGAGAGAGAGAGAGCTAAGACCAAGAAGAAGTGTGACGCTATGCAGTCAAGGGAACAAAATATCAAAAATGTAACTTATCATTTAACTTTTCCTATTGCTGTCCAAATGAAATATCCTCGCGACTATCATCAGCAGTTCCTATATCAAGAGGACGAGCGGCTCCTCCGCGGTGTGACGCCATCAAATGAATTAGACTACTGTCACACAGCAAAAAGGTATTGGATACCGACAGCAAACAAAGTCCGGTTTAAGAGAGTTCACAGCAGGAGCTTTCCATGACGTGCCAAAGCGGTCAGGAAAGGAACAAAGAGAAACAAGCAGAAGCACCAACATCCAAACAAACGACCCAAATAGGTCACCGGAATAGACGTCAACAAGCAGATCAATAAACATCAAAGAGACACACACGAGAGACTGAGCGAACATTTAGCTACAGCGTTCCGTACAGTCAGTCCGTTTGGAATATTTACAACTGTTCTCTTGGCTTCCCGAAGAACAGATCACGTTCCTGACGGCAACACGTGACGCCTGGCCCGGTGCAGACCATCATTAACACAAACTTCAAAGTCGTGAGTTACATCAGATGGTGTAAGTTGCGTATCTACAGTATCAATCGAGCCTAATTGTGTTAAGCCATTCAAGATAAACACAATGATGTTGCTCTCGGCAGCGCAAATGCCAACATTTAGACGGTGACATTGTTAATATCAAGGAAAATATTTTGATTCTGAGAGAGAGAGAGAGAGAGAGAGAGAGAGAGAGAGAGAGAGAGAGAGAGAGAGAGAAATGCAAAACAAATTTCCATCAATTGTTAGTTCAAAGGTTCCTTCACTTCCTTAAAAAGAAAGTATATAATACGCATTACACAGTTCCCCTTAAGGGAAGCTACATAGACGTCTTGCAGTGCAATGCTGACGCAGAGAGAAATCCCAAGGTGGTTATTTCTCCTAATGAGTGAAAGTTATCTTAACTGTGAAGAATGTTTCATAACAGAGTTAAAAAAAAAATGAATCCAGCATGATGAAAATGTTCGCTAGGCTAATTGTGGATAAGCTCGCTTCAAAGAGGCAGATGTTTCCCTACAATAAAGGAGGTAAAGTGATTGAAGTTTTTTTTTTATTTTTTCGATCAGTCTGTATCTCTTTCTTATGGCCACGCAAGTTGATCAAAGCGACGGTTCTTTAGATGATGAATACCAAGAGGCTTAACAGCTTACCCTTCAAGGATGGACTCGACCTAATCTTCTCCGACCCGAGGTCAAGAGAGAAACAGACATGACAGAGGGAGACAGAAACTGGCCTAAACAAGAGACCTCTTTCATTCCTTTTGGTGTACCTCCGTTCATATTCTCTTTCTGCCCCGTCTGCCTTTCCACCCGCTCCTAACAATTTATTCATTGTGCAACTGCGAGGATTCCTCCTGTTATAACTTTCAATCCTTCTCACTATTAATTTCCTTTTCAGCGGTGAATGACCTTATAGGTCCCAGTGCTTGGCCTTAGGTCTAAATTCTATATTCTATTCCATTCATAACTCCTTTCCTCCGCAGTCTCACCTCCATGTGCTTGGTGTTGATGACAGACTGAAAACAAGGGGAACCACAAGGCACTCAACACCGCTCAGCGTCTTATCTGCTCTTTACCAATTACTTAACAGTACTGCTGAGAAAAGCTCACCAAACGTATAAGATACGAGGAGGCCGGGAGGGGAAAATAGGGTTTCTTACTAATACCGTCTCTGCTGAATGTGATACTCACGCACGAAAAAGTGGTCAGAGGATAGGCCAAGATCACACGTACTGTTTATTCAAAAACGATGCTTCTTGTTGGCGGCACAGGATTACAAGCCTGCTGGTATTTTCGGTGACCTAGACCAAGCCACCTTTATTTCTTCAACAGATTGCATTAGTCTGTTTTCATTTGACAAAAAATGGGATAGTCAACAGATTGATTCTTCAGTGAACCATGTTATACCAGTTTGTCATATGCTGTAAGAAAGCGAAACGAGAGAGAGAGAGAGAGAGAGAGAGAGAGAGAGAGAGAGAGAGAGAGAGAGAGAGAGAGAGAATTAGCCCCATTGACGGCATAGATCCCAGCAACTGCAGTCAATTGCTCTGCCCTTCGATAGCTTCATAATCATATTCACACACCACCACTTCTCTTTCTCACGCTCACTTTCACAACCCGCCCCATTCACAGATCACTATCACACGGAGGGGGGGCAGGGAGGAGGGTTAGGAAGTGCAGAGCAATAAAAACGTCCAGTACTAAAATCGCCATGACGTTTGTCTCCATCACAATTATGGGAACATGTATGGGAGAGCTGATTGTCTAAGACCCTGTACTACCCACAATAAAACTTGAAGCTTTGGCAAGCTATTCGAATGGCCGAGACATTTCTCCCTCCCACCCGACAACGGATGGTTGCTCTAACCAAATGAGATTACGGAGTTTGGAAGGGAGAAGGTTGTTACTTTTCTTAAGCCACAGTGATCCCATTAACGTTGTTAACATTCTAAGACATACACAAAAGGAAAACATTTAAGTAGAGGTGACGGACGAGGCTTCGAAAGCAAATATATGTCAAAGAGCAAAACCGTACTATATTTGCTGGTCACTACGGAAAAAAAACCTGTATTTCATCTACGACCCGAACTATCGCTACTGATATGGCGGAAGTAACATTTGACCAAATAAAGTAATTTTTTTTCAATTAATTATAATAATAATCCAACAAATATTGTTAAGTCAAAAGCAACTACAATGATGGGAACCTCTGAACTTCATAAACCATGAAATCCAACATTAGTTTAATTTCCTGAGAATAGTCTCAACCTCAAGAATGAGTGAATGAATGACACGAATTTTTCCTTCGTTTTCTCTTCAGCAAGGTCACAAAGCTGCTACACAGAAATTAAAACCAAACATTATGTTTCCACTCCTGACATTCCCAGATACTGCTATAAAACAGTGGATAGGGTTTTAGCAAACAGAATCAAGGCAGTTTAAGATCGCCATAGAAAACATTTTGATATTTGGTTCTCGGTCTGACAACCAAATGAAGAGCATAGAATGTAGAAAATAGAATTTTGGTCAAAGGCCAAGCGCTGGGATCTATAAAGTCATTCAATTCAGCGCTGATGGGGGAAAATGACAATAAGAAGGTCTAAAAGGTGTAGCAGGAGGGAAACCTCGCAGCTGCACTACGAAACAACTGTTAAGAGAGGTGGAAAGTCAGACGGAAGAAAGAGAATATGAAAGGAGGTACAGCAAAAGGAATCAAAGACGTTGTTGCTAGGGGCCTGAGGTGCAATGATGGCGCCAGTAACCCCCAACGGAAAACAACCAAATGAGTTTGAACTGAATATGGAATTCAAGCCAAAGGCCAAGCACTGGGACCTATGAGGCCATTCAGAGCTGAAATGGAAACTGACAGTAAAAGGGTTGATAGTTGTAACAGGAGGAAAACCTCGCAATTGGTGATGCAATTGATAAGAGAGGGTGGAAAGTAAGATGGAAGAATGAGAATATGGAAGGAAGTACAGCAAAAGGAACGAAAAGGGATGGCAGCTAGAGGCCGAAGGCACGCTAGAAAGAACCTTAAGTAAAGCCTACAAGTGCAACGCAAGAGGTGCACTGACAGCACTAACCCTCCACGAGAACAATCAATTGAGGAACCAATACATTACAAGCCAATCTTAATTCCTTTTTACTCTTTAACGAGAACAAAAAATTAATATTAAAACTATTTACACACGACGATTATAATTACTCTCTACCGTTTCGACCACCCCTGAGTCATCGCTCACCCAATCAATATTAACGGGGCGAACACCCCGAACGGGTCCTGTCCGTTAATAATAATGCTCATTCATGTCGCCTTCTATAATAAGTAATGAAGCCGGGAATAATAAATGACCTGTGGAAGCGAGGCTTCCTTAACGATAGACTCAAGACAAATGACTAGCAGCGCCGGGCCAAAAACGATCACGATCCCATCAATAACCATTAGTGGCCGGATCCATTTTCATATTCTTTTCCCTTTTCCTTTCTAACACAGGATTCCAAACGTCTTCAGAACCGCACATCAGTGGTAGAGCTATGGTACCGATTATTTCAATACAATGCAAAAGATGACTTCTGAGATGCGCACTGCTGGTGGTCATTGTGACGTAGCTAATCATGATCGCACGTCAGTCTCGAACTCTGAATCTTGAAGAACAGAACACAAATCGAACTGAACTGAATATAGAATTTAGGCCAAAGACCGAGCACTGGGACCTATGAGGTCAATGAGAGCTGAAACGGATACCGACAGTAAAAGTTTTGAAAGGTGTAACAGGAGGAAAACCTCCCAGTTGCGCTATCAATCAATTGTAGGGAGAGGATGGAAAATAAGAATGGATGAAAGAGAATATGAAAGGAGGAACAATAAAAGGGACGAAAGGGGTTGCAGTCAGGTTCCGAAAGGACGCTGCAGAGAGCCTTTCGGAACCTGACGACATCCCCCCCACCCCCAACCCCTACGGCACATACACAAATTGAAGAGTAGCGATTATATTCAACATATCCACATAAAGTTTCGGAGTGTGGAAACACTAAAACCAAACTACATTTCACCATGAATGAAAACGACAATTTGAGAAAGAAGGAATAACAATCAATAACTAATAAAACGGGCTAATTTCAAGGGAAATGCATCGTAAAATCTAAACAGGACATTGAAGAAACAATCTGTCAACTTGAGCCCCAGTTACTGGGAAGTAATCCAAGTGAACAACATCTGGACGAATCTTACTTGAAAGGTTTACGGGCTGCTCTGTGAGCAAGAGCCCGTGCTGACACAAGGTCAGCTTAATAAAAAACAACAACATACTTGAAAGGTGCAGCTTTCCATCTTTGATATATTAGTGATAAATAAATGACACAAGGTCATTAAGTTATACCGAAACTGCCAGGACACTAGAACAAACAAGCAGGCAAACGTCAACTCTGCCCAGCCAATCGTTATAAATCAAATGTCACAACAAAATTAATCAATAGAGTCCTTTTATTACTAATCATGTTTGGCTGACCTTATTAACAACCATTAAAAATTTCGTCAGTGGAGACACACCGTTCATGTTTAGTTTACTCATTTCATTTCCATCCAATATAAATGACTTGCTGTCTACAGAAAAAGTTCCCGTTTAATATTAAATTGAAGCTCTAACATTTATACTTAACACCTAACATACTGTCGACATTTTTTTCACAATCATGTCTGGTTAAACTAAGATATACTGAACTTAACCCCTTCCTTAGCCTTCCTCTAGATTCTAGAAGACATCTTATAAAGTATAGTACTTGCTCTCTATCGATTCATCTACTTCCTAGATGCGTTGTTCTTTTTAATGAGATGCTCAAACAAAAATTTATTTGCTTTTCATTGTGGAGCATCGTTGGCATC
>NC_061107.1:132485980-132521755 GCF_015104395.2 Macrobrachium nipponense | reverse complement strand
GAAAATCTAAAATCAATATGAAAACAGGAAGAGTTATTATAACCTCAAGGAAGCGCACATGTACCAAATAGCAAGGCGAACCTCGGGGCGAGACGAGAGGCAGTGTCTATGTGATGTCAAGAGGGGGTGGGAGGGAGGGGGGGGCAAGACAGCATTCACCAAAAGGAGAAGACGCTAAGGAGGTGGGGGGTGGTGTAAAGGTCGTCTCTCTTCTTCTTCTTCTTCTTTCTGCAGCTCCTCCTCACTCGACATGAGAGAGGGTATTATGGGAGCTTACCACGAAGCACCGAATGAGGACGGCCTTCGTCGCAGCAGCTTTTCAAGGCTGGCTCTCTCTCTCTCTCTCTCTCTCTCTCTCTCTCTCTCTCTTTTCAGATTTATAAATGGTGAACGAACGATGTCTATACTACCACTAGCCATGAGGTACGTAACTAAAACTAGCTATAACGAAAATAATAAAAAAAAGTAATAAAATAAGATCTAACGTGACAGGGCACAAATGGGTTAACTCTTGAGTAAATCTACTTGGCAAAGAAAGGCTGTCCCAGTGTTACAATTAAACCATATCAACGTCAAATCAGTATGAGAGTCCGACACTAACTATACTGTAAAATAACCATTGCCAACATAAACCGTAATTCTTCACAGCAGTCAAAAGCTACTTCATATAGATGATGAAATTCATCCCACTCCAACGGACCTCAAACAACGAATCTGTTCCTAGTCTGGAAAAATAAGCATCCAGGTAATTAATTATTACACTGGTGCTTTCCTTGGTCCGTTTGTCAATCATTTCAATCTTATAAAACCTCCGTCAAAAACCGGTTCTCAAAACTTGGTCTGTTTGACCAAGGTTGGAACTGCAAAGTTCAGTTTCCTTCTCTCGCGGGGTGCAAAACGAAAGAGGTAAAGCCACCACTGAGAATACGAGGCCTTTTATACCAAGTTCTGGTTAGAAAGTCATGAATGTAAAATGGCAAAAGTTCTTTCTTTTCACGTCCGGGGGGAAAAAACGCCAGACAAACGTGGAAAGCTGTATCATGCCTCCGACTTCTGTCGCAGAGTTCGAATACATTGCTGAAATACTTGACATACAAATCAAAAAGGATTCTAATCACCCAAATACTGGCTCACAATTTTCAGTGACAGTACCAAAGGTCTAATGCTAAACCATGCTGATATCCCATCAATGGCGCTCTCTCTCTCTCTCTCTCTCTCTCTCTCTCTCTCTCTCTCTCTCTCTCTCTCTCTCTCTCTCTCTCTCGGTGTGTGATGTATACGTATCACTGGAAAGTGTAAATCGAAACAAAAGGAGGGCAAGCCTCAACAATCGCAGTCTGGGATCACAGTAGGGAAAACAAATAGGACGAAATACCACAGGCCATATACAGCAATCTAAAACCAATAAACTAAATATAGCCACCCGCATGTTTCTATTGTCAAGTTCTCCCTCACAATCCACTCCAAACCTAACCTGACGAGAGTGGTCCACCCGATCTGAGGCAAGAAAAAATACAATGCATGTTTAAATCACAAACTTTTACCTTGCTACACTACGACCTTTCCTACAAAAAGTGAGAGTCAACATTTGCCAGGACAAGAAATTACTTTTAAAAAGAGCGAGGAGTCTTGGAAGTTTAATGTCAATAACATGATTCGTATATATATCTTCATAAAAAACATACACTCTTTCAGCAAGCTAAATGCCTCTCCTTGAGTTCCGAGCACTGTTACATTACTGTAGGCCCTCCTGCTCCATCCAATGGGAAGTGAATCTAAACCGTTGCTAGTTAGAGAGAGTCATTTTTACGACTGACAGTAAAATCTCAATTTCCCAATTCGGGTGAAATGAAATCCAGGATACCCTGCAACGACCCTTTTCCTCTCCCTTCCTCCCTCTTGCCCCCCCCCCCCCCTCCCCCCCTTCCCCCCCCCCACCCACCCCGAAAGACTGCAGGTTCGCTTGTAACGACAATCGACTCCCGGTTGCTACGACTTCGTTTTACGACTCCATTCGTGGCGATTACCTACCAATTGCATTTCGACTAAAAGTCCCATCAGAGAGAGAGAGAGAGAGAGAGAGAGAGAGAGAGAGAGAGAGAGAGAGAGAGAGAGAGAGAGAGATGCAAGTCCTAGTACATTAAAAAAAGGGGGCCGATCAACGCCGGAGATTTGATCACAGTCCTTCACATACTTCAGCTTTCATCAATCAATCACACAGCCATCGCAAGTCTGTAACTGGGTGCTCATTCTACAAAGGATAAAGTTCTTTTCATTCTCATTAAATTTATACTTTCCATCACATAAATTTCGAAAAATACGGTCTAGCCTCAGAATTCCCCTTCTCATCGGCCTACACAAACTAGTTCGATGGTATACACTCCCTGGTCTGTCTTATAAAATCTGGTTTACATCAGGCTCTCTCAAGTTTTTGTTTGTTTGTAAGGTGTTTTTACGTTGCATGGAACCAGTGGTTATTCAGCAACGGGACCAACGGCTTTACGTGACTTCTGAACCACGTCGAAAGTGAATTCTACCACCAGAAATACACATCTCTCACTCCTCCATGGAATGCTCGAGAATCGAACCCGCGACCACCGAGGTGGGACGCCAGCACTCACACGTGTTGCCAACCAGGCTTTAGTTTATGTACACACCAAGTACCCTCCCTCAAAACGGTTTGGCAGCTACAGGGTGACATACACTGCGTTTCAACATTTACCCTTTTTTTTAAACTTTAACTTGTAGTGCCTTGGACAATGTCATAAATAAAATAGACATAGCGTTGTCATTCTTATCCTTCCACTTAAAATAGGCTACAGTAAAAAAAAAAAAAAAAAAAACTTAAAAAAAAAAAAAAAAAAAAAAGCACCTAACCACAAATTCAATAGTCTACGTTTTTTTTTTTTAATAAAAAGACTCGTCCATTTTTTCCTTGAAATAACGATATTAATCACACTATTATAATAGCATTGCACAAATCAAAAAAAGTTAATAACCAACACTACTAACGTTATGAGAGCATCATCTAGTTGAGGAAAATAAATATGAAAACGATTTGACACCTGCAGAAAGATAGATAGAAGCCATTCAGTAATGAGAGAGAGAGGAGAGAAGAGAGACGAGATGAGAAGAGAGAGGATGATAGAGAGAGATGAGAATGAAGAGGAGAGAGACGAGAGAGAGAGAGGTAATCCAAGAAGAGGGTCGTGCAACTGACTGTATAAAAAGTGCGATGCACATGGAGCCACGCCCCCTTGTCTGTGACAAAGTCATTCCACCTGTGCAATGCAAACCTAACCCTTCTGCAATACCCTTGGCCTTCTTGACCGCTTCAGTCTGCTTGTCAAGAAGTCATATATATTTATCTGTTCGGTATTAGGGGACCTGCCTTGCCGACGACACAAGCGAGACGAATATAAACCGGTCCCGAAATAATACTGGCATTAGCCCGTGACAGACAAGAAAATATACATAGAATGAAGCGCAGTTCCCTGTTAGAAGGACAGGGAAGGGGGTAGGGGGGGTAGGGGGGGAAGGAAGGAGGGGGTAGGGCCACGGGGTAACGAGACTACATCGTTTAAGTTGGCACTTCATTTTCCATTACAAAGTCAGCCGCCAAGAGGGGAGGGGAGGGGAGGGGGGGGGGGAGCACCATGGGAGGCCATAGGACGTTCGCAGCTGCGCATTCCGCAACACCAACTCTTAAACAATTGCATTCTTTTTCAATCTCAATCTAGGCTGGTAGACGTGCATTGCTTCAAAGGAAGCATTTCCGCTCTTTGGCTGGGATGTATTTATGACTTTCTGAGACCCACAAAGCTGCTCCACTTCCAAATAACTTCTGAGACACCTTATCCACGTGTGGAGGAGAATCCTCTGAGGCATCTTCACGATTATACCTGGACAAAAGCACAGTGAGCCCTTGAGCCACCACAATCTTGTGCGTGAAAATACCATTACTGTAAAGCATGCAACAATGTCAGAGTATCTGTGTAAGTACTCAAGTTATATACTAGTAGACAGACACATTAGCAAATAAGAAAGGGAAAAAAGTCAAGAAGACAGACGGTAAAGTCCAATTAATCGTCTTGAAATGCTTCTGACCAAAAGCATAGTATGGATAGGTCCTTTTGAAGTTCCGAACCAACGCTTGGTCCGATCTCTCTCCTTATCTGAACGTTGCTGGAAGAGGCAGAAAAGGAAGGAGGTCACGGGAACTGAAGGTGGGTGGAGGGATGAATGAAAGGAGTAGATAGATGGAAGGATCCTACACACATCATCTTTTTACCTGGCGCGCGATACAGGGCGGATCCTATCTACTACAGGATGTTCTTAGGTAGGCCATTGTGTAAAAAGGGGAAGGGGGAGGGAGAGGGGGAGGGAGATAATCGGACACACTCCTCTTTCAACACAGCATAACCCTGTAAGGAGAAGGCGGTGGATATCTGGCTGGATATGTTAACCAATCATTTTGTAACTCATACCAAAGTGAACCTCCCCAATTCGCGTATCGAATAACATACACAGTTCTAATGCCTGTAATCACACAACAGTACCCAGAGTAAATACATTTGTATCATTCAACGCTTCACTGCTTGCATTACATCTGCGAAGGTAATTTATGATGCTCAGGCAATGACAACAGACTTCCGCACACCGTTCTAACAAAACCAAGAAGGAACAACGAGATGACGATCGATGACCACGCTTTTGTTCAAAATAGCCTCAATTTCGTTCCGAAAAATATGCGAGCGCATGCCTCATGGCAAAAATGCTTTCATAATTGCTCTCTGCGAGCATAGCAAGCTAGGCTTGCCCAAGGCTTGCCCAAAACCACAATCATTTAGTATTTTATATATATCTAGTCCCCAAAATCACTAGGTATAGGAATCCTGCTTTACAAATTTCACAAAATACCAATTTATCGTCAAGAGACCCACTGACCCTTATTTTTCAGGAAAATATACATTACTGCCTATGGACACAAATGCAGAGGAGGTCTTGCCATGAAGACGACAAGAGCCTCATTTGCAATATCACTGACATGGCCTACGGCAGTAAGCGACGATATTAAGGAATTTGAGGAAACGTCTGAAGTTCTGTACTGCCATTGTGATTATTGTTAGTTAATGAGAGAGAGAGAGAGAGAGAGAGAGAGAGAGAGAGAGAGAGAGAGAGAGAGAGAGAGAGAGCGTGTGTGTGTGTGAGAGAGAGAGAGAGAGTGAGGACAGACTGAGAGAGAGAGAGAGAGAGAGAGAGAGAGAGAGTAAAACGTCTTGGCGCAACGCACAGACCTAAAAGCTGTCACCCAACTAGTTTCATATTCATTGATTCAATGCATCAGTTAGAGACCCTCAGGATGTAGAGTACAAAATAAATCCCCCTCTTGTGACTCACGATATCAGAAAATCTTAAGAAATTTACTGAAGGAATAAAAAAAAAAACCCTCTAGTGACTCACGATATCAGAAAATCTTAAGAAATTTACTGAAGGAAATCACATAACTTTCGAATCGCAAAACTGTTATTTACCGAACCGGTTTCATACTTACTTTCTTTTTTTGAAGGGGGACGGAAAATTAAATGTTAGCTCATTAGGCAGAACTCTCTATTATAAGCGCATCATCAATTACTAGTCCCAAATCTATATAGGCAGACCAAGGTCTAAAGAATACTCATCTACAATACCAACAACCTCTCGTTCTAAAAGAAATGCACGTTCAGACTCGTAAGAATAAATCGTTGAAGACTTATAGGATATTTATTCAAACCACTAATGGGTTTGCGTAGGCTCCCACAGAGAGATAAGACTCCAACAACCCCATCCGGAATATGACTTATAACAACTTCTATACCCCTCGTCTTCTGAGCAAGAAGGCATTTGCGAAAAAGGAGGGCGGGATTATATATAAAGCATCTGTCACGGACATAAACTCAACCAGCATACTTTAAAACCAAAGAACGTATCCAAACCTTCAACCAAATCAACCTTAGCCTTCCCCCAGTCACACCAGTCCCAAGGACAACTAAAGAACACATACCAAAAAGAAAAACGAAACAATGAGAAACTTAGCAATAAAAAAAAAGTAAAAGTAAGAGCCTGGTCAGAAGGAAAAATGGTGCGAAGTGAAGTACAGAGAACAGAAAAAGTCTCATGACCAATCTGCATATGCATGAGTTTGCCATTACATCCAATTTGCAGTTAAGCTTTAATCCAATGAAAACTTCCAAAGAAGGAAACTTAAAAACTACATTTTTTAATAAATGTAATCTTGACACCTACAAGGAACGTCAGGTCATAACCAAACTGGAAAAGATTTCCCGTTCTATTATCATAACTTACACTTTGGGAAAATCAGGCCCCCCGATTTTTACACACTCCAAGACTTAAGTCTGCTACAGCAATGTAAATGTAAGTTAAATACAACGTGCACTTGTTCTTATTAAAGAAAAGAGCACAAACGCACTTGTAATAAAAATAACCATAATATTTTCTTGCCGATTAAAAATATTTTCTAACGTGTACAACTTAAAAGTATATATAGAAAAGAGATAGCCTAACAGTTTGACCATGACCCAATCTTAATGGCGAAGTACTGTACTAAAAATGATAAAAGTCGAAAGAAGTACAATCCTTTGTTGCTCAAGGGGTGAGACTTCAACTGTGTCGTCCTCTTCTTCCAGACTTGTAAAAGAAGCCGGACCCAAAGTGACTGGTCTTCACTAGACAAGACTGAAAAAGGCATCATCGTCTTTTGGACGAAATGATAAATTCATTACGTCAACAAAATCAAAAGCAGGGCGGGATTTGTTACAGGGATTACATACAGCATGGAAATTCTCATTTAGAATCCTGCGCAACACAATAACTGCAGGCGAGAGAAAAAAATAAAAAGTTAATGTCCTTCACTTTCACAAAGCCTTTGAATATTTACCGACATGAATGCTACCTCACGTGTCTAATAACCAGAGAGAGAGAGAGAGAGAGAGAGAGAGAAGAGAATGTTCAGTTTTAAATGTAGTATCCATACTTACCATATACTGTAAACTGCAACCACGGCCTGTTTTTTTCTTTAAATAAACCATATACGTAAATACTTGGGAAAAAGACGAGAAAGTCTCCAAAGTGTACGTACACACGTACAATACGACTACCGCTTATCTTCCACGCGTCATCGTAGATCACAAGACCCCCTGTAGCAACTATTAACGAACGAGACTAGGAACATGGGTCATAAACTTCAACTCTGCAACTGATATATACACAAGCGTTATTCAAACTATTCCTTAACACTTCCCTTATTTTTTTACACTATTCCCCTTCCCCTCGCGTACGCACGCTTATGAAACACGTGTATGTTTTAACCACTCACTACTTGGTGTATATTTCAAAAAGATAATGATGTACTTTGCATAATTACATACCAGTGGGTACCAAAAAATGTTGAATCCTTCTACTCCAAATAGTAATATAACTGTAAATCTTTGGTTTTATAAGTGAAAGTCAATACAGAGAGGACTTTCTCTATCTCTCAAGATACTCCACTCTTTCAAAATAAATTTCTGTCTCTGGGGATAATAACTGTCCTTACAAGATAAGGGAACTGACCCTTGAATTCTGAAAGGTGAAATTATAATTAACCTCAGCAAATGCCAAAGAACCTAGCGTATTATACGACTGGTTACATTTCATAAGGCCCAAGAGTTTCTCCATGTTCTTCACCTCTCTCTCTCTCTCTCTCTCTCTCTCTCTCTCTCTCTCTCTCTCTCTCTCTCTCTCTCTCTCTCTCTCTCTCTCTCTCTCATAAAAAAATGGAGGACTTAAAACTCTTCCCCTTTCGACGTATTATTTACCTAGAAATGCTCAAATCGTTGTAAAATCGAATAGAATATAGAAATTAGGCCAAAGGACAAACACTGGGACCTGTGAGGTCGTTCAGCGCTGGAAGAGAAATTGACGATCAAGAGGTTTGAAAGGTGTAACAGGAAGATGGTAGAATGATAATATGAACGGAGGTACAGTGAAAGGAATGAAAGAGGTTGCAACTAGGGGCCGAAGGGAGGCTGCAAAGACCCTTCAGTAGTGTACAGTGCACCAATGAAAGTGTACCGACGACACTACCCTCCAACGGAGCCTACTCATTGTAGATCATCATACCTGATGACTGGACTACTCGGAAAGACTATAGAAAATTCTACTTTCCCGTCGACTATCACCATGGGAAAATTGCACCCCAGAGGTACAGAACTATCGATTCGCCCCCCCCCCCCCCCCCCCCCCCCCCCCCCCCCCCCCCCCCCCCCCACAGGGAGAAATGATAGGCTTCGATCAATAAACAAGAGAGGATCCTAAAAGAGAACCAGGTACATTACTCATTAGGAGCTAAAAAAAAAAGAAAAGAAAAAAAACATTGGGACAAAATATTTTCCAATAACAAATATGAAACTCGGCTACTGTTGTCATCCTAAAATTAAGCCAAAAACAAAAACGGCCTTAAAAGTTCGTTGTTAACAAGTGCGTGGCAACACCAGACCATGTTTGCTAGAAGGCATAAATAATCTGATGACGACATCAATTCAGTTTTCCCTTGTGTGCCCCACGTCAGCCGCGCAATTTGGGTGTCGTCAGCACAATAACTGCAAGGTGTGAAAAGTGAAAACCTCGGAGAAAACTTCGTCAAAAGCTTCCTGAAAGGATATCTTGCTAAGCAGGTTAACAAGACAATAAAAGACGATCAGCTCGATTTTCGAACCGGAATGGTCTAAACTCTAAACAGCTCCTAATCGATACTACTGAGTGGTATATTATATATGTATGTATGTATGTATGTATGTATGTATATGTATGTATATGTATGTATATATATATATGTATATATATATATATATATATATATATATAATATAATTTTTTTTTTACCCGATATATACATAGCAATTGTAATAGCCACAATGCCCTCTTAACTTTTTGAATTCTTTGCTCTTTTTTTGGATACGCTTGTCACTACAAAGCCTGAAGATCCAAGTTCAAAGAAATTTGAAGAAGAAATTGTGATGATCAGTCCTTGGAAACGAACCCAGGTCCAATAATCATAAAGAGGTCACGTTGCCGACTTGGTCAGGTTGGCAACGTGACCTCTTTGTGATTATTGGATTACTATTGGTTCGTTTCCAAGGACTGGACATCACAATTTCTTCAAAAAATTTTTGAACTTGGATTTTCAGGCTTTGTAGTGACAAGCGTATCCAAAAGAGAGCAAAGAATTCAAGAAGTTAAGAGGGCATTGTGGCTATTACATTTTATATATATATATATATATATATATATATATATATATATATATATATATTATATATATATATATATATAAGTACATGTGGATGTTTATATACGTGCATGTAATGACTTTGCCTACTAAAATATGTTGTGCTGCAGACACCCCACACTATACGAGTGTTAACAAACATACACGGCTAAAGGAACACAGTACTTCTGAAGAAATGGGCAGTGTTAATAAATAGATAATCAGATACTGATAAAACTTAACTCACTCGTACAGTACACAAATTCCGATGTATCCCGTAGTGTCTTATGCCCTTATCGTCGTAAGAACTTTCACCTCGGTAGAAAGCAGCCGATGTCGAAATGCCCAGAGTAGCGATGGATATAACTGTGCTGGACGGCAAATCTCTTCCAAAAAAACAGATTCACTTTTGGTACGAGCGTGCGCGCTCTCTCTCTCTCTCTCTCTCTCTCTCTCTCTCTCTCTCTCTCTCTCTCTCTCTCTCTCTCTCTCTCTCGTTAAGAATATAGCCAGGCGTCAGAAGGAAAAGCGCGCGCGAATAAAAAGTCGCCGGGGTTCTACCAAAGTACCCGATGGGCTACAAATGCCACTTTCTCCACACACTGAACTGCAACTATGTTCAGCAGGTGGTATGGTAGGGCCAGCACGGGTCACTGCCCATTACGATCACAATACAACGTGCGAATACCCAATCGCCATCTTTCTAACTGCATGAGCTACACAACAGCTTCGAATTCGACTTTGTCCCGTTCGGTCAAATATAAGTATTCGACGCTTAGAAAATTCAGTCAGGTACTACAAGTCATCCATCATAATGGTCAGGTTTTACTTTTTATACTACTCAATAAGTTTAAAGTCACACGAACGCACTAACATGTAAAAATAATTAATGCAATAACTGGCAAAAGCAAAGATCAAAAGAGTACCTCTATGGCAAGTAAAAAAAAAATTACCTATTTACTGTTATTAATGACATTTCTTCAACAAAAACTTTATTGCTGGCCGCTGGGCAATCATCCAGATGACAAGCCTCAAATATCTACAAACTAGACGAACAGTAACATTATTTCTTAGGATAATAAGTTGGCAGTGTTTTTTCAACGGTTACACAAATCGCTTAATCACAAGTTCAATTAACTAAATACATACGGCCATTTAGCTTCATAATAATAACTAACAAACATATTCCCACTATTTAACATCTCATTCATATAAGCAACACCCAAGGCGGAACATGACGGAGGAAAACAATGTTTGCTTTCCAAATAAGCAAACCAAACGATGAAAACATAAACAAGCCATCCCCCCCCCCCCCCCCCCCCCCCCCCCCGGAATCTACCGTGCGTATCACGAGACAGGGAGTTGCTAGAGCCATAAAGAGGTAAGGGTCCTGCGAACCGGCATGACAGTAATTAGCAATCTGATCGACTCTACACAAAGGCTCGGTCACGATCCACTCCCTCAGTTATATCAGCAACAAAGCGCACACTACTATTTTTTTAAATTTCTTTGTCGAGTCTTGTAGGGGGGGGGGGGGGGGGTGGAGACTCAAGAGACAGGCAAGCAAAGCAGGGTAATAATGGAGTCACAGGCATACACATCTGGAACAGTGTCAGATCACAGGGCAGAACAATAGGAACACAAAAGTGTCAGGAAATTGAGGTGAACGGAAAAGTCCAGGGATCCAAGCCAACAGACTCCTCTTCAGCTCACCGACTCCACACTATGATTAACGAGAATGTGGTGCATGAAGCATGCAATCAAGAGGTCATACCATCGTGTACTTCCGGTCACGGCCCAGATATACTTCTGAAATTTACCCAAACTTAATGTAAAAAGTATATAAATATATATTTTTACGGGGCAGTAAGTCATGACTCATAAAAAAAAAAGAGCGAGAGCTCCTTTGAAGAAAAACATCTTGAATGTAATCCTAACGTTTCAAATCCACCCTGTAGTTTTACATTATCAGATTTATTCAATCAGCTTAACCTTCAATCCTTCGATCTGCTTAAATAACAGCCTGAAGTATAAAAAAAAAAATTCAATACCTGTCAACTAAAAGCGGACAATACCAACTGGGACAGTTTACAAAATACTTGTGCACCTTACTTTACAATTATAAGAACTTAGTAGACCTACTAATTATCACATTTCACAGTCTTTGATTTGGGTATCTCACATATTATAGCACCCATTATTTTTCTCTACTACTACCAGCACTACATCAGATGGAAATCGTTTTTCGCAAAATATATGTTAAGGAGTCGACTAAATCAGCATTTTCTCTCTCTCTCTCTTGTCGTTTGTGTTCCTATAAGCAAACTATACTGTTTCCTGTTTGCTAATATCCTACCAAAGTTTTTGCAGAAGTTTTGCTTCGATAACGGCTTCACTGTTCCTGTCATGGCAGTTGCAAATGGGGCAAGTCTATGCACCATCTCTCCCGTTTTCGTTTAGCGAAGTCATCCCCGCCCACGTAAAAAAAAATGGCAGCACCCAGCCATGAACAGTTAACAATTGAATAAAAAGGCTAATGCCCGCCTCGCGCCCTACAAAAAGAATAGCTGGCTGCGCTGATGCCACCTTCACACGCAAAAAGATGCCAACTGCAACTCCCATGAAAAAGGTGACCACAATACGTTTCACCTGTCTCTGCCCTGATGCGTAAGGGGCCAACCTGCCTTATTTAGTTCGGTACCGTTACGTCAGCAAAAGAGCGCCGGCTCCGGGAATTCTGCGAGTTTACGTCGGCGTTTCAGAAGGTTTCGTCGGCGATGGCGGCCGAGATGGTGTGTAAGTGATCGAGGGTTTATGGGTCAACCGAGGAGTCACATCACCTGTATGATCCGGAAGGGCGTATGGGGCAGGATGCTGGGTGTGTGCAATGTTTGTAGGTCGTGGCGAAGGTGATGCTCAAAGGTTGTAGGTGGTTTTGTGGGGCCAAGATGAGTTAAGACTAGGCCTAAGTAGGAGGAGTTTTGGCATACATGAATACATAAAATGAATGGGTTGGCCTATATCCTAAACAACATCTTTACGCTTAAGTTTGTATAAATAACTTGCTTGAGGGCTGCTGCTGGTGTTTTGTTGATGTAACAAAATAAAACTGAATTAAACTTATACTAGTAGTCTAGGAAAAATTGGGAAAGACAGAGACTAAAAGCAGGCCGAGGATTTCGAATCACTATCGACGTGAGAAACAAGCCAGGCATTTTGCCATTTCTGGGTGAAAAAAAAAAAAAAAAAAAAAAAAAAAAAAAAAAAAAAAAAACGAATCTCGGTGGCCCGCCGCAGCGGCGGTCCTAGACAACTGGATCCAATCTGCTAGACCTCATTCCCAAACACCAAAATCCATACCAGATCAAAGTCAGTGACCCCTGCAGTAGCAGCGGCAGTGGCAGACGATCACCACTGGCCGCTGTCTAGGTTACTGCCCACTAACGCCGACACAGCTGCTAAGAGCTTCGTGTTTCACCGAATACACAGCTGCGACCTGAAGAGCCGACAGTCTGTGTACGTATTAAGTGAGGTAATTTACATAGTTCGTTATGAATTTAGGGTGTTTACACATATAAAGCTGACAGTCGGACCATGTATGTAAGTACTTGTGTATGTTCGCTATACACGGCGAAACTACTGGATCGAATTCAACCAAAGTCGGATCGGACCATGAACGTAGATTTTATAGTGTAGCGTTTTGATCCAGATATCAGGCCATGCTAATTTCCTTATCATTATTTGCAGAGGAAAAAAAAAAAGGCAATATTCTGCTGAAGTTTTCACAAGGATTCCGAATATGTCCTTGCTTTTCTTCTCCGATGAAAAATAACGATGATATTGTGGATCACACAGGTAAGACACGCCGCCCTAGTCTGCTTGATCGTATGTATAGTATTATATATTATATATATACTGAATTGAGGCTGAAACATAGATTCAGAAATCTTCCACATTAGTTCTTGGAGGCCGATTAACTATCATGTTGCACACAAACTTCGTGCCTACTCAATACAAAATGTCCAATACTTCTTTCACCCCCTAGGTCTTCAACTCTTCCTTCTTCCTATCACTCCTTGCATTAACCCAAGAAACTAATCACTCTCCAATCTTTCCACAAGACCAAACCACATTTAAACACACTCACCTCCTCCAACCTTCTTTGACCTTTCAATTTCACTATTGCAAATCATATGCTTACAGTTCATCTCAACTTAATTTTTTTTATTCAACTGAACTGAACATCCACACTTAAATTTCAAAAGATTGTCCTTTCAATGAAACCCCACGCACAGTCTACCTTGGCTTCACAAGATAAGAGAGTACAGTATATTCAAGTACCTATAGTTTCAGATCCTAATGCATCACACCCTCAGGCTCCCTCCGGAGGGGTATAAACCCCTCTAGAATGGGAAATGCACCGTTGATGGTCAGCAGGTCTCTCTCTCTTGAAAGCGAACACAGCGTCCTGTACCTCACATGGCTGTCTTGTGCAGACACAGCCCTTTTAAGTGCTAATGATTTTGGGTATAGATATAAGGGTTGTAAATATTTTTATAGGAAATTTCCTTTAATGGCAAAATGAGCCTCTTATCCTAAGGTCAATGGCAACCACGTTTTTCATTTCTTTGGGATGCCAGGAATGAGAATAGGAGCGAATGGAGTTATCCTTCCATCTCTGCATACTGTACGTGAAGTTCGCCAAATATTTGGGGCATTGAGTTAACAATGTCATACTCTGTTTGTTTGTTTGTTTGTGTGGATTTTTACGTTGCATGGAACCAGTGGTTATTCAGTAACGGGACCAACGGCTTTACGTGACTTCCGAACCACGTCGAGAGTGAACTTCTATCACCAGAAATACACATCTGTCACACATCAATAGAATGCCCGAGAATCGAACTCGCGGTCACGAGGTGGTACGCCAACACTATACCGACCACGCCACTGAGGCACTTCATACTCTGTTGCAATATTTAGAAAAATAAGGTGTGTATATATATATATATATATATATATATATATATATATATATATAGATAGATAGATAGATAGACAGATATGAATGAAGTTCGTAACATCGATTTTCAATCGACGATTATAATAGCCACAGACATAAACACACGCAAAGCAAATTCAGGTTGGAAAAATGCTTAACATTCAGTGGACACAAACACAAAGCCATAAAAGGTGAGGAAAATGATGAATTCTCCACCACTAGAACTTTCATAACCAAATGTAAAAGGGCAAACATTTGTGCAACACGATTCGGTAAAATTTCATATTTAAACTTGAAGAGCAATTTCTACAACATGTGATTCAAACCTGCATTAACATTATTATATTATATATGTATATTTTTAGAACTTCAACAGCATAAGGATCCTTATGAGACGCTAAGATCTGAATATTACATAGTTGTAAATTATACAACATACTTTACAACCACAAGGAGTTATCTTGACCGAACTGAATTGAATATAGAATTTAGGCCAAAGACCGAGCACTGGGACCTTTGAGGTCATTCAAGTGCTGGAACGGAAACTGACTGTTAAAAGTTTGAAAGTTGTAACAGGAGGAAAAACCTCGCAGTTGCACCACGAATTTACTGTTAAGAGAGGATAGAAAGTAAGATGGAAGAAAGAGAAAATGAAAGGAAGTACAATCAAAGCAATGAAAGGGGTTGCAGCTAGGAGCCGAAGGCCCACTGCAAAGAACCTTAAGTAATGCCTACAGCGCTCCGCATACGGTGCACTGACGGCATTAACCCCCAACGGGGATCTTAATCGAAATCTGTGTATTTTTTTTTTTTATATATATAAAGAGGCAGTCTGCAAGCCATGCTCAAACTCGTATATACAACTTCCCAGTCTAGGAAAACCAGCCACAGAATCAAGTGACCTTTAAGTTGACTCCTACGGTCTCCGTTGGCTTCTCAATGAACCTTCCATTTTTTATTTTTTCCAAAAATCTATTGGTTCTAGTTCGTCTCTTAGAGATTTTCATTCACTTTTACAACTACAAATGCCTAGTAATAGAAAGTGGGGACCTTGAAGGATTGAAATCTTATACCACTGGGTAGACCCATGGGAAATGGGCATAAAGAAATAAAGAAATAAATAAATAAATAAATAAATCCAACTGTAGGCATCTCTCTCTCTCTCTCTCTCTCTCTCTCTCTCTCTCTCTCTCTGTGTGTGTGTGTATAACTCTGTATAACTACATAATTATTTTGTTTGGAGACCTTAGGAAATGTAGCTTAGATTTCAAGCTATACTTTGTTATGATCAATTAATGCTTCCCGGAAGTGCAAAAAGTCCCAAAATCCTCTTTCATCAAAATCTTAAAATACTAAAAAGCGAAATCTCTAGCAACATATCAGTACATCGGGTCTCTTGATTAGTAACAAAATCTAACCATAAACTTCTGCAGGACCTCTCAAATGGATTTAAGGAATCAAGGATTCAAGGTTTTAAGGATTCAAGAATTCAAGGATTCGAGGATTCAAGGATTTAAGGTTTTTAAGGATTCAAGGATTTAAGAATTTAAGGATTTAAGGATTCAAGGATTTAAGGCAAAACTATGGTAGCCAAGAGAGCTCAACACTGTTATATTTTGTATGGCATGATAATATATCCATGTCGTGGGCCGTATCTGTTGTTCATATAGCATTCAAAATTCTTGCTTTAAAAGAAACAAAAACAGCTTTCTTATTTTGATTCACGAGCAATTTACATTAAACATTTTATCCTCATTACAATCAAAGGAAAAAGATGGCTTATAACGGACTTTTATTAAACACTAATACCACTGTTCCATAAAAATCAAGGCTTATATTAATATTACCTAATTCAAGATTCTAAAATCAACATGTCACAAAGGTAAGCCCGTAAGACCAGATATATCTGAAAATAACAACGCATGCGCAATTACATCAGCAGTGCCAACATCTGAATAAAGAAATGTTCGTAAACTGTGTGTACTGTATCGCCTTCAATAAGGCTAACCAGATCAACATGCAACGGGATTATTTCGCATGTCCTTGGCGCCCTGTCTTTGTCGAGCTTCTTATCTGGGGTACAGTTAGGTTATTGCATTGTGATCATGTTCATGAACGGCTACTCATCCACAAACTTCGCGAGGTATATAGATTTGTATTTTTATTAAATCAAATGTCACCAATCTTCTAGCAATCTGCTAGAGTTCATCCTCTCTCTCTAAACAAATCGATTAGGCCATGAGAACAACAGCGAAGTCCTTTGTTTCTTTGATAACTGTGACATCAGGAAAATCTGTCGACTCCTGTCGTTTGCATAACTAATCTACACAGCTTAATCGATTCAAGTTTCCAAGACGGAATTACGAAAACCTCGTCGTAGCCCACTGTCTCCTTCCCCCCCCGATCAAGTGAAGCAACTATAGTCCGCGAACCGTAAAATCAAGTACTCGTCGCTACTGACAATACAGATTTAAAAGATCATGGTCACACAATCTGGCGCGTTCTATTACGACTGACCAACTCTGACCGCTCCTCGAGGGCCAACGTAACCTCAATCTAACTATGTCACAGTTGCTTTTGGAGGGCACTCGTTATGCTTTCGCTGCGTTTGATATCCAATCACATGGCGTAAGCAAGTTGCTATCGCAATATCATTCTAGCCTCGAGGAAAACTGGAATCATCTGACCTGACACCTTAATCAATGAAGACATGATTTGTGCATCCGCTTGACTTGAGATTCAAATACATACTATTTCTAGTAGCCATATACTGTGAGCGCGACATGGAGGAATAACTAGGTAACCTAGTTAAGACTACAGTAAGCGTGAATTAACTAGTGTGCTACGGTAATTCTCTTACGTCTGACTCTGAATAGAGGAATATGAGTAAATGCATTTACTTAATGGTATAGAATATTGACGCTTTTCAATTTTAAAAAGATTTCTCGTGGCGGAGAACTGTGACATCCAAGATGTGAGGAAAGTCATTACAAAACATAATCTGAGGAGAGTCATCACAAAAATTAAGAGAGAGACCAAGAGTGAGGTTCTTGTTGAACGCCTTAGACGAAAATGAGACATGGTAAATAAATCAACTTGAAACAACAAACAGTAACAAGACTCTCTCGACACAGAAAGCCTGAAACTTATTCAGAATTTATTTATAAAAAAACTTATCGTTTGCCACTTTAGCCATCTAAAAAGGGATCGACACAGAAAGCCTGAAACATTTTCAGAATTTATTTATAAAAAAAACTTTACGTTGGTCACTTTAGCCATCTAAAAAGGGACCTAACAAATGGCAGAATTCGAACTCCAACTAATTTCTGTAGCGGTAAAAACGACAGAGGAAGCCACATTTTCAGCAGCTCAATTAACACCCGATGCGAGCTGAGCTATGTACCACTTACACTTAACCACCACCTACCTATGGCAATTGCTTTCACTTAGCCATTTCATTTCCAAATTGGGAAACAACAAAAGGCGCTGGTTGGGTGATTACAGGGTCTTCTTCTTCTCACAACATCCAGCACGGGAGCGAGAGAGAGAAAGAGAGGAGACAGAAAAAGAATATTAATAGTCCCCATACCAAACATGATATAAGGCTGCCATCATCAGAACTGGGATTTGGGGGGGGGAAACAAGGTAAGAAATAAAACTCACATTTCCCTTTCAGAACTTCACTTTACAAAGAGAAAGAGAGAGAGAGGAAAAAACCCGGAGTGAATGAAATCGGAGTAGAGAATAACGGTGGTAAAAGGTTAAATGCGATCCAGTTACCACTTTCATCCACTGGCCCACCAAGCCCATGCAGCCCTTTCGAGTTGGAAAAAAAAAGAGGAAAAATTAACAAGGCCCAACCCTGTAAGTATTAGGCTCCATTTGATATCGGAAGCCGAGATTAAAAGCAAATTTCTATTGTCTAACAACACCGAACATGATTTACTTTAATTACAGTCACTTGTTCCTCCCAATCAAGGTTACCCATACTTTACAGTAAGCACCAGAATACAGCAAAACTAAAATAAGCAAGCATGCAGTAACAAACTCTGATCCGTGTTCAACCAACGCCCTCTTGAACAGTTCAAGATGGCATTGGTTCAACTATATATAAGTAAGATTCAAAGCTAAAATCCACTACGCTGCAGGAATTAATTAATACTTAGTCACATTCTTAAGGCAAATCTCCTCTGCACTGGCCGAGATTTCGTTACCTCGTCTTGAGAAAAAAAAATAATCCACAGTATTTTTACTAATGTCACAATTTCTATGTTTCATCTCTGGAACACAAAGTTCACTCTTCGAATAGTACTTCTGCAGGGCCAGAAAAGAATGTCTAAACATCCGAAACCCGAAATGTGATGAAAAAAGCAAGAGCTCTTAGATCAATAAATCAAGTGAAAACCGTCTCTCGATCCAAACACAAGACATTATTTAGAACTCTCGAGATAAACTACCAGCCTACGTTTCACAAAACCTTACCAACACAACTCTCAAACTCTATAAAAAGTTTATTCAGCTCGTGAAACAGTACAGGGCAAACATGACTTAACTATTTGTCAAGGAGGAGTTACCTAACCTAAACTTCTACTGGCTAATATAAATGAAGTTGAGTTGAATATAAAATTTAGGCCAAAGGCCAAGCACTGGAACCTATGAGGTCATTCAGCGCTGAAATGGAAATTGACAGTAAAAGGTTTGAAAGGTGTCACAGGAGGAAAACCTCACAGTTCCACTATGAATCAAGTGTTAGGAGAGGGTGGAAAGTCAGATGAAGAGAGAAAATGAAAGGAGGTACAATAAAAGGAACGAAAGTGGTTACAGCTAGGGGCCGAAGGCACGCTGCAAAGAACCTTAAGTAATGCCTACAGTGCACTGCATGAGGTCCACTGACAGCACTACCCCCCTTACGGGGAATAAAAATGAAGGAAGCATAACTTCACATACTGTCAGACGAGCAGCAAAACCAAAATTTACCGAAGCCGTTATGATATGAACAGTAGATGCTTGTTTATTTGTATGTTAAACAGCATCAACCTCCTGACCTTCCTTTGGCACCGAGAGATGCCCGTCTCCTCTCCCTCGGAGCGTGTGGCAACACCACATTTGCATTTCTTGATGAACAAGCTATTATCGAAAGGAGGCTCTAGTGTGCAATTTCGACTGTGAGTGGTTCTGTTGACATGAAGTGACTGCAGGTTCACGAACACTAACAATGGCAGCGTCATGAAGACCTAGGGGGGTAAAATGATGCTCCAACTTGGGTCATCCAAGTGATAAAAACCCAAGTTGTAACAATAGCCAGGTAGAACAGTGTCACTGTGTTGACTGTGAATGGAGCCCTTGTCTGAGATAGTTATAGAAAGCATAACTTACACTCACTGTTAAGCGGAGAAAAAAAGGGGGGTGGAGTGTGTGAAGAGGTTTTAACAATTTATTGAGACACGGGTATCACTTACTTAAAACTTCTAGCAAATCATCATGTAACGAACAAAACTAGTTTCTACCTTCCAAGTATCTTAGACATGAATGACTAACTGATTAGCCTATAAGTTATACTATATCTTGAGGAATTTGGATAAGAAAGCAGATTAAATTCCTCTTAATCGTATTTCTTCCACACAGCTAACTTATAAATAAAAGGACATTTTTAAAATTCACCACCTTGCGAGTACAAAAGGAACAGTATATATAATTTACAGTTGGAGTGGAATCTGCAAGATGATTCCGCAACTTCTGCATCTAAAACGAAAAAAATCTTACAACGAGGCTTCTGATAAATTTCAATCAAAATCTTTCACCCGGTTAGAGGAAATAACAGTATAATTGTAGAAAACGACGGGTGCCACGCTTTGAAGCCAGCATCTCTTATCTTTTTACGAATATCAGAAAAACCCAAATCAGACTAACCTTTTCCTTTATCATCATCAGTCAAACCAGCAATGTGGGAATAAAAGATACAAAAAATACACACCAGAAGTAGACTAGAAAACAAAATCATCACTTCAAAAGGAACCTCGATATGGTGCCCCAAGGATATTAATTTATGAACTTATAATGACTTGGGGCAACTTTCTAACTGGATATTCAGTTTTTTAGCGCGAGGAATCAGGGGCCTGTTCATCGTCTTTTGATCAACAGCAATAAATAACCTTCCAATAAAGGTCCGTAAGATAAAAGGGCTTAGCATACGACTTATAGCTGCCAACTAATGAGAGTTAGAAATACCCAAAGCCTTCTTAAGCCTAACAGAAACTAGAATGGACTACGAAGAGCAGAGCGAGGATTAAAGCTACCATAGGTAACAGACAGAATAGTTAATTAAAATTTAGTGGGGAACGAACCTGAGAACGATGACAAAGACTGGGAAATGGTAATTCACAGTCGGATAATTCCTAAAGAACCATACAAAGGTATTAGGGCAAGAACCAGGGGACCCACCGTCTACGGGACAAGAGCATTTTTCACCCAACTTCTCCCACCAGGGATCATCTTAGCCACTTCCATCCATTAAATGAGAAATCTCAGAAGACAGCAATGCAATTTACAACGTGAAAACCGAATTAAAAGTAATGTACAAATAAATTACTATAATCTTTCACTGGACGAAAATGTATTCATATATTTTACAATCCATTTTACGTTGAAGTAGATACTTGAAGGGGAATGATATGGAAGAACACCACCTAATTTTCTTAAAAATACAATCTTTTCTAGTATCGCTTTAACGCTTATTACAACTAGTTACTAAAGCATAATAAGGAACAGGCTAAACATAAATAGTATATAAACAGCATAGATCAAATAGAGGATCGGATTCAATCAGAATACGTAAAGCAACAGAAACTGATGATAACCCATATCATGCAGCAATCTTAAAACTTCCCCCAACAGAATATGTTGAAAATTAGAATAGTATGTCTTGAGGGCAACCCCAAAACAGACCTGGTTAACCAATTAAATTAAAGAAATCAGTCAATCATTTCGAACACCAGAAAAAAAAAAAAAAAGATTACCTTAATACCAACGATGCTTCCTTTTGATTCTTAAAATACTTTATTATTATGGCTGGCCAGTAAACTACTTTACCATATTATAATTAAAATCCAAACACTGATAGATCACATTTAGCCATAACACTAATTGTATCGTTAGTGAATGATCTAAAAACTTTGAAAGGCATTAAATATGTATATACTTTTATATAATTATACACGTACATATAGCCTATAGACAATGTATATATATTTTAAAATTATATATACAATGTATCGATATACTTGCAAATATATTCCTTATTCATGACTAAAAGCCAGTCCCAAAAGCGACAATTACTCTTAATAATTTTGACATTTCTCCAGTCTTTGCTGGGCAAATCCACATCACAGTGTAAAAGTAAGATGATGTGCTTTCGAAACGCGAATTAGTCCTTAAACGCCAGTATTTAATAACTACATCACCACTGGGACGAGAAAACTCAAGTCCCAGTCTGAGTACTTGAAGTCACGAAAACTCCTTTCTGACTTCACACGAAACAAAAATCGGAGATTTACCTAATTATTGATTACAGTACTATGAAAATTTCCATAACACACACTTTCACTGACGGATTAAGCTAAGTAAATTTTGCAATGATAAAACATGATCTATTCCTATAAAAATTAAGTTTTAAACTGCAGAAGATTAGTTATAAATCGTAAAATATGTATAAGAAGCCAGCGTCATCCACTTTGTGGTTCAATTAAGCGGGTTCATCTCTCGCGCCACACTGTCTGCCAGGAGTGGAAAATGTTGCCATATTTTTTTATATGTAAAAATATACCAAGATTAATCAAAATATAATAGTTTTTTTCATATTCCTCTCAAACAGGTAATAAAAGCTACCAAGATGTATAAGGAGAGACAATTTGTGAGTAAAAATAAGCCTAAATGAACCCAATATCATAAAATTTTACGCACACAGGTAAGACAGGGATAAGGTTTACAACGGAGCCCGGTGCGAGGCTAGCAGGGTTGCCTGCCGTCCACCTCACCACCATCAATAAAGCATTTTATACGCTATTGTTTCCTCCAGCTCCTTCCACTATCCTAGCGATGAAAAATACACCAGTAATACACACTTAACATCCTCGTTGCGGATTTGAATAGTTACATGGTTATTTATAATAACATCATGGAGGGAACCATGGATTTAGATGGAAACTCTGCTCCTTACGTTTACTCGAAGAGCTTTCAGCGTTCTCAGAGTACAGCCCCTCATTCAGTCCAGCGTTGGACCAACAGAGTTTTGTGCTTTTTAATTGACCAGAGTCTTGCATGTACCCTAGGAACACTCAAGAATAAAATTTATGCTATTTATTCGCCGAAATCATTGCTGACAAAGAACTCTCTCTCTCTCTCTTCTCTCTCAAAGAAATCCTTGACTTATCGGAAATTCTTAGAAATGGCGCCCAAGACTAAGTCATCCCATTACTTCCGAAAGTTACGGTTCTAGGAAGATATATCCTGTGAATTCTATACCCTAAGTGTCGTATAAAATTTAAGGAAAATAAGTTCCGCGTAATTTCAAGATTTTTTTAAAGGCAAAACTTGCAAGCGTATCCGCAATAAAAGATAGTTTTTAGAACCTTAAAAAAATTATTTATTAACTAACGTATATATGGGTATCATGTATCTATCTTGAATACTGTCTTGTATGGCATACCCTCACTATATTTCGATGAAATTAGACACCATGCCCTTTAAAAAATACATACATACGATATTCCCATAATTTTTAAAATTAACTTTATCAATAGGGAAATGTTTCAAACAAACAACGGAGTTATTTTCTGAGAGAGAGAGAGAGAGAAAATCTCCCACTCTATTCACAACTTTCATATATCTCCTTTAACATACATGTTTGTTGCACCTATCCTCAACCACTGACCTACTTCGTTCAAAAGAACAGTAATATAATATAATAATTGATAATAATAATAACAACTGGGTTCTACCAGCAGGATCACCATATAATAAATTAAATCAACCAGTATCTTAAGTTATCCAGAAAGACTATACATTTCGGAAAGGTTTACCGAATAAAGTAGAATAACCTACATGCAATAAAGTTAGGATAGGAACAAACAGTCACTTTCTTCTAGTGTTAACATCATCCCATCTATGCGATAGCTGCAGAGGGGCCTAAGAAAAAAAAATCGTTAATTCCGATGACCCCTCGCCAGGACTGTTAGCGAATTCCCTGCCATTACTGCCATCACATATAACGAAACAAACCAGTTACAAAATATTCCATGCAAAATTTTTATCACCTAACATGAAGAAAAGGTCACGGCATCAAGAGTTTCGAGGGGAAATGAAGCTCAATCATTTATACCACTTCAGGCTAAAGTTTGCTGAACAACGTATTCCTAACTTTCGTGAGATGTTTGTTGCTCACCATTACATAATTCATGAAAAGTCCTGTAATTAATGGAAATATAAAGTACCAAACTGAAAAATGGAATTAAAAAAAAAAAAAAAAAAACACCACATAGCCTAACAATGGCAAAGATACAAGAATTTCTAAAGTATCACTTCGCCCTGGGTATTTATTTTTTCTGTTTAGTATAAGAAATCCAACCGCTAACTAGCCTATAATCTTCACGAAAACCCTAGTTACATGTCACTAACACAACTTGAGTAGGAATAACATTATCGTGCCAAGTTAGGATATCGATGGGATTAACTTTGTAGACTACTAGTCAAATGTCAATCTATCCTATTCCCAAAGTTTGTGCGCCGTACCGGTAGTAAATTTTATCTATGAAGCAATAATCAACAGCACCTACAGCTTCGGTTATTTCATGGATACAAATATAAGTATGTTTAATAACTTTAATTTCTAGAGAAGCCATTCATCGCTAGCCACAAATCATCCTTTAATTCTGATCACACCTTAACGATAAACATAGACAAGAACTCAAAAATCTATTAACGTAAATTCTCGGAATTATGAACAAGCTAATAGTCTATTCCAGTCGGAAGCCAAAAGCATCCTATGACAAACAGGTTACTTAGCTAACCTTGTATTCGCAAAATCGATACATCAATGGAAATGCAGCTATATAATTTGCTGACAACTGTTTTATCTGAAACGCGTTACCATAAAAAAAGATGCAGACTTTTCTTGAGTTCAAAATTGTCCTCGACAAGACATAACACTGACAGCCTTTGAGAAGCTGGCGATAAATATGACTATTTTACAACATCGATTCACAATCCGATGCACATTTACAATTATTCCTTATGAAATGCCTCACAACGCTGAAAACTTTATGACGCGTCGCCCGCATTATGCCGGGCAGCAGCCTCTAACAGCAGAATGTAGTACCTCCGAAACCTCCCATAAGTAAGACTGAAAATAAAATACAACTCGTAAACTTACCTTATATTCAAAGTCCAAGTTAAATAATCCACAGTTAGATAAAAATCCTTGGGTCACTGACTAACACACCATGAATCACTTTTATTTTAGTAACACTTCATTATAAAGAGTCAAAAAAGACAACTTTACCACAAAGTATGAAAACAAACCGAAACTTCACTATTCACTAACACAGTAACTACCTTCCTCTCTCCCTGCTACCATATCACTGGCGCTGAGTTGAGTGTTGAACTCCTTGCTCGCAAACAGAGTCCGCCAAGTGAAGCTCATTGGTCCTCTCAGGGAGTGACGTCGCCAGCACCAACGCCATGATTGGCCCAGATCTGACGTCACATATCCCGCTTCGTTTTAACTCATGATCGTAACAACACCTGAAAATCCTGCGCAGGTAATTCTATATATCTTGGAAAAACTATTCAGATAAGGGTGTTGATCACTGATGAGTTCTCCCGCGAGGATGCTGAGCAACTACATTTTCCCTTTTGCCGTCGATAAGATTATCGAGCCACTTTATGGCTGAGATAAGGACAAGTGGTGAGCTGGGGAGATCACGATCTACCTCATAATAACTCTTTCGTTTAGTAGGAATCAGCGGATAATTCCATTTGGAATAATAAATCTTAGACTGGATTACCGTACGTCTGTAATTAGCGTAATAGCGGTTAACTGTTGAAACGATGTATTGCCCAATTGTAAAATTGTCAAGTTTGGTTCACAACTTCAACAGTTTAATCCACTGCACTCAGTAATTTTGCAACTGTTTATTGACGACCGATACATTCATTAAGCACTGCAATTACGAATACTTTGCAAGCAATGTCTATGAATAGAATGGACTGAAAGCGAAAACAAAAATCACGAATAACAACGTTGTTTTTCTCGCACTCAGGAACATTCTCGTGGCAGATATGAAACGGGCTCCTTTTGATAACACGAAATTATCATCAACGACAAAACTCCATTAATAGCGTTTATTGCTATTCTTAAAATGTTCTGAAAGCCTGCTCCCGTAGTCAATCAACTTAGTTATATCTAACCCTCTCGTATTTTCTTTAACGGTGTTGCGCGGGCATGTCCATGCTATTCTCTCTCTCTCTCTCTCTCTCTCTCTCTCTCTCTCTCTCTCTCTCTCTCTCTCTCTCTCTCTCTCTCTCTGTCTCTCTCTCTCTCACTCCTCTCTCTCTCTCTCTCTCTCTCTCTCTCTCTCTCTCTCTCTCTGATTGAATAAGCGCCGAGATGAATCTCACAAATACCAATGGTTAGGCGAGGCTGTAGGTTGACTTCTTTAAGATTCTAGTAATCAAGTTCGCGTAACAATTTTACCAACAATCGTGTCTAACAAGTAAACAATTGTTTCATCTGTTAATTTGTGCCGTTTTGTTTTCTAAAATGGTTACCTTTCTTGCTCTGGAGCATTTGGGGAGCGTAGCACAGTCTCTCTCTTCTCTTTTAGTCACGAGTGCCTGATTATTTTCATAGCAATAATGACACATGTTCTCCATGCCGTTGTTTGAATTAAACAACGTTGAGCCAGCTCACTGCTTGGATGGATGACCAGTAAGGAAAACCCAAACATTGTCGCCATAGAAACCCTTGTAGAATCCATGGCACGGGTTGGCTGTTAACATCACCCGGAAATTATTGCAGAAAACCGGACTGGTAACACGCCCGGTGAAAACGATAAAAGAAAAAAAGAAAAGAAAACATTCCCATGGTTGAAGGAATGGTAACATTACTTTTGAAAACAAGGTTGATTTATTCCAAACTATTCTCGTGGGATGGGTAGAAATCATTCTTGCAGTTTTCCGTGAGTCCTGCAACCTCACCCATTGCAGCAAATGATTGTAAACAAAAGTCTTTTATTTTCTGCATCATTGCTGTAAGGGTAAACAGCTGATAAAATAGTAACTACTTTCGCGTCGTTTATCTACAGCAGTCTCTATATAGTATCTGGTTGGTCATTTCCTTCTCTGTGGGGAAAGGTCAAGGGAGAGGTCACTTGTTAATCATTTCACCCAATGAAGGGAATTCTATATAAACATTTTATATTTGTGTTAATAAAAGGAAAACGCTCCAGAGTATAGCCATACCCTTCTGTGAGTGAAATGTATTGGAAGAAGCGTCATTTTCTAACCTTTCCCCGTACAGAGAAACGAATTATCAGAAAAATAGAGATGCTGATGCAGACATCGTTTTTAATGAGACAGGCAGAGGTACGAGAGGGTCTCCATCTTAAATGATAATGATAACAACAACTTCAATCTTTCAGAGTACAGTATTATCCTCGGCATCTCATTAAGGACACGGGAGAGAGAGAAAAAAAATCAATAAATATACCCCATGTTTAAAGTTGATTTACATTTTGATATTAGAATTTAGAGTCCACCTACGTTGCTGCCCAGTCTATGACAACGTTGCTATTTTTACTCTTTTAACGTCAATCAAAATATTAGTGTCAGACGGAAGGAAAGCTCATGACACGAGACACTGAACTCAAATCGAATTATTATGTTTAAGAATTTCGGAGAGCTATTTTTTTTTCCTGCTGGAGGAAGGGCCGTGAGCAACTGCAGCGATATATCAAGTGGTGTCTCGGATCTTCTATTCCCTCATTTCCCTCGTTTCTGTAAAAAAAAAAAAAAAGTATTCCATACATTTAGTTAAGTGTAATTTTGATTTGTTCTCGAGTAGCGTGAGCTACAGTGACTTAAGTGGAAATTTGGAGCTTTCGTTCTTGAACACAGTCCCATCGTGGAACAAAATTTTCTATAATTTCTTTCCTTAGCCATCAAAGTTACTCGAGGTTAAACTCCGCAGGAGAATCTATAATAATAAAATGTGAGTGGATCTTTCTTGTTTGCCCTGGGGGCGGGGTAGGTAATGGATCGGAAGGGTGGGGGAAACATGACACATCCACCCTCCTCCTTCAAACCTGTTTATCCACCCTGGGTGGGGTGGAGTAGGTAGGAGATTGGAAGGGTAGGGGAGACATGGTACATCCATCCTACTCTTTCAAACCTGTTTGTCCAGCCTGGGTGGATGTGAAGTAAGTAGGAGATTGGAAGGGTAGGGGAGACATGGGAGATCCATCCTCCTCCTCCTTCAAACCTGTTTGTCCACCCTGGGTGGATGCGGGGTAGGTAGGAGATCGGGTGGGTGGGGAGACATGTCACATCTATCCTCCTCCTGCAAACCTGTTTGTTCGCCCCAATTACGGCGGGGTAGGTAGGTGATCTAGAGGGTAGGGGAGACATGACACATCCGCCCTCCTCCGGGTTCCAACGCAGCGTAACGCGCTCCATCAAGATCGTAAGAATAAGAAAAACTGGATACAAATCAACACAGAGTGAGAGTTACAACAACAGTGATCGGATGATGATGATGGTGAGGATGTGAGTGGGTGTGAGGATGAGGATAAATAAGGATAAGGATGAGGCTGAGGATGAAGAGAGGTTTATATGGAAAACGGAATGAAAAAGTATGTTATCAGAGGTAATATAATATTAATATGTAGAATGTACGAAGGGGCCTTTACGGTCAGTGTCATTCGTGATGCGGTCGGAATCCCTTGTTTGTGATTTTACTTTTTACTATTTTCCATGTTTTAACAAATTTTTATGATGGTTACTAAGTAGAATGTATTCTCATCATCCATACCAATGTCGCAATATTACCGTTACTGTCATTACTAAGAGATATCATCAATTTTTTTCTATTTACAATAACTCTACGTTCTTAGCGGAGCTGCGTTGCAATTGCTTTCATTTTTAAGATAACATTTGACACATCTCTAAGCACTGCCTTCAAATCAGTTTAACAATTTATGAGACAAATTTTCAACTTCATTTCGTCATGAAGTGAAACAAAAACTCCAAGGTGACACTTATGCCACTGCAAAAAAACACCGTTTTCACATAGCACAACTTCAATTCTAATGAACGTACCCTATGAGATTCCAATCTGTACGTTAATTTCATAATAAATATTACATTATTTTTAACTATATATAAATTGATAAAACAATCTGCCTAAACATGGATAACCTCCGTGTCCTTTGCTTTTTCTTAAGCGGAAACAAAAAGTAACTTTATTAAACTGTGTATTTATCAATGTTGCTTCAGCAACTCAAAAACGTCCAATAATAACTATTATTAACATCAATTATGAATAACTGTGAGGCCTCATTATTACTTTTCGATTAAGTTCTTTTTCAGTGAGTACAGCATTTATGACTACCCGGTTATTTTAAGCGTCGCATCATATACGTATGTATGTTATTCTGTGTGGTGGACTAAGGCCTATACAAAGTATAGGCCTTGGGTGGACTCGTCACCAGTGGTCTTCGACGCTGCGCTGTGATCTCGCTCCTTCACAATGGCACTTCCCAGGATTGCGTTCGAGTTCCCTTGGATGACGGTCAATTGAGACATTTAATTATTTACTTGTTGTTAGTTATTTATACTCAATTCTGTGTATTCGTATTTAATCGTATCGATAGCTATGTATTTTACATCTGTATAGTTTTATATAAACGGTAAACACACACACACACACACACACACACACACACACACATATATATATATATATATATATATATATATGTATATATATATAGATATATATATATAGATATATATATATATATATATATAATGTGTATAAAGAGAGATCTTTGCATCACGTGGCGTAAAATGCGATGATGATGATGATAACTGGTTATGATATATATATGTATATATATATATATATATATATATATATATATATATATATATATAAATCATATCACATTACCGTGTTTCATATACATGCATCGAGCTACAAATGTCCCTTAATATCTAATTCGCTCTACCTCGGTAGTGGTGTGAGTTAAAGCTTCACTGTCGTCCTGGATTTGTTTGGTTTCGATGGTTCGCTCCCGGGAGCCGACAATTCTCTTATCGCCTAAAAATTCACCTTCGGCTAAGCATACATGAAAATATATTAATTCCGAGGTGGAGCGGATTAGATATTAAAGGACATTTTGTAGCTCGATGTATATATGTGTATATATTATATATATATATATATATATATATATATATATATATATATATATATATATAATTATACTGATATACCTGTGACCGGCTTCTAAAGAGGCTATACTTAGTAATAATAATAATAATAATAAGAAGGAGAAGAAGAACAAGAACAAGAACAAGAAGACGAATAATTAGCACCAGTTGTATATATCATTACTTTCACAACAAATATTTACCGAAATAAACCCTGTAGTTAAGATGGGATTCTCTTGATAACAGGAGCGATAGCAACATAGTGAAGTTAGTGTTAGATATGAAATTGATAAGAGCACCTGACTTAGAGAAACTCTGACCTGCATCATATTACTATATTTACTATAACGGTGATAACGATCGCAAGATAAAATGAAACGACAGTTCAATACCTTCTGACTTCCTAAAGCATCATTCGAGACACTGTTACAATTCTGAAAGGAAATCTCTTGTCCTGCCAGACTTCTTTCTACAGGAGCTTGTATACCTAAAACACTCGCTCCCTACCGACAATGACTTAATGGTCTGGTGGCTTCTGTAATGAGTGTATAGGTCGAACCCAAAACCGGGCGCTTATCGCGGGGGGTTTTTAGCTCGGGTACATCATGATAGCCCAAGAGTCTGCCACACTGCAAGGCCTCTACTGAATGGATGAATGGCTGGCGTGAAATGGCTGTAACGGGAATTCGGCTAAATTCGGGCACGTTCTGTTGAAAAACGGCAATTCAGTCCTGAATATCATTTGCATCGCACATCGTAATAGGTTATTGTTTCCATAATTCTGCCGTTCCAAAAGGTCACGCCGCTATCCACGTGAACTGAGTCGCAACGGACAAAACATGAAAATTACTCTGAATCAATTTGGTGAGACAAATTTTGAAGCAGCGCTTTCGCGTTTTTTTTTTTTTTTTTTTTTTTTTACTGCGAAATTATAATATCAAGGAAACATTTCAAATTCACAAGAAAGATTTTAACATTATTGTTTAGCTTGTTATAAGATCAATGATGTGTCTGAAACGTCAGAATAACAAATATCTAATTAAAACATCATAAAGAACAAACTGGATGAAAATAGAACAACCAAATTAACTTCCTTAGGGTGAACATATTCCTCTTTGGTTTGCATGATATACAAGGTTACGTAATCTATAACGCTAGATTTACCACGTATTGCCAAGTCACGTATTTTGTTAAGGTTAATTACACGATTGACCACAATAGGAACAGTGATCAGAACGCACTGGTCTACAATTCTCTTCGTCTCGTACGTAACATGAAGAAAAAGTGGCCTGACTGGTGTTATGTGTGTGTGAGAGAGAGAGAGAGAGAGAGAGAGAGAGAGAGAGAGAGAGAGAGAGAATTCACATCAGCTCTCACATACAGAGGTAAATTTAGTGTTAATTTGCGTAATGATAAAGTAAAACACGTATAAATGAAATGAGTACCAGAGATGGACCGACGGACAGACAAAGATTGTGTAAGTAATAATAATGTTCAGCTAAATCAGCTTGGAGAGAGAGAGAGAGAGAGAGAGTGTTAATTCACATAGGCTCTCACAAATGTCAAATATGATGTAATTTGGATAAGGTTGAAAGACATAAACGTCGTGTAAATGAAACGACTATAAGAGACAAAGGGACAGACACAAGAGAGCGTAAGTATTATTAGAGAGAGAGAGAGAGAGAGAGAGAGAGAGTAGAGGAAAGGACAAAATGTATTTCATCACGGGAAATCAACATGGGTAGAGAGAAAGAAAGAAAGAGAGCGAGAGAGAGAGGTTAGAGAGGTTGGGGTGAGGAGGAAAGGACAAAACCTATTTCATCATTGAAGATTGCGTGCTACGTCTATGTTGTGAGTGTAAACGGAGCAGGAGAGTTGATGTAAATAAAGTATTGCATGCTTGATAAAAATCTTACCTCATAGAGCTAAACCCACTCTGTTTGTGTGTGTGTGTGTCTGAGTGTGTGTGTGTCTGAGTGTGTGTGTGTGTGTGTATGTTTGCACTACTTTCGCCTTAACAAGGAAACTATATTGCTAAATCGAGCCTTGTTGTACAGACCGAATAACACCAGTCAGACAACTTTTTTTTTTTTTACCCAAGTAGTGGTGAAAATCTCGAGCCGCATACCCATTAAACTTTAGGGCAAGGGTTCTTAACAAGGGGCATGAGAACCACATTCGGGGGGTATGGGAACTGCTCTCTGGATATTTGTATATATTTGATTTTGATGTGTCAGTGTCTGCATGGGTACGTTTTGTTAATAAATATCTGTATAAAACTATAAATGCTTTTGATTTTCTTGTATACTCTATTCTTAGCTATTCATACCTAAAGTATGTATTAAACTAATTATATTTGGTTATATTGTCAATAAATAGGACTTAAGTGGACTTAAGCAAAAGGGGTATGGAACCATACTGGGTAATTCATTGGGGGTCTGGGGGCCAACAAAAGGTTAAGAACCCCTGTTTTAGGGAAAAATTTTTCCCTGGATAGAAAGCGCAGCTGCACTGATCTTATTTGCACCTAGATTTCACATTTCTCTGAACTCAAGATTTAATTGCACTGCCAGTTTTGTTATCGTGCTATTGTCAAAGAGGAAGAAAAACATAAATAGAAATTTCTTCACGCTCTTGATGGTTATTTCGTCACGGAGTGAGATTATTGCTTAATCGAAATAATACCATTTTTAAAGGAATAACTTATACGAGTTGCCATTTTTTTTTTCACCATTATTCTCACGCGTTCTTTCCGGTGTTTACAGATTACTTGTATCTTCAGTGAATTCAGTTCGAATATCAGTTCTGAGAAACTTATCTTTTGAGAAAAGAAATACACCATGTGCACGTGTACATACATTTGTATATATATATATATATATATATATATATATATATATATATATATATATATATACAAATGTATGTACACGTGCACATATATATATATATATATATATATATATATATATATATATACAAATGTATGTACAACGTGCACATGGTGTATTTCTTTTCTCAAAAGATAAGTTTCTCAGAACTGATATTCGAACTGAATTCACTGAAGATACAAGTAATCTGTAAACACCGGAAAGAACGCGTGAGAATAATGGTGAAAAAAAAATGGCAACTCGTATAAGTTATTCCTTTAAAAATGGCATTATTTCGATTAAGCAATAATCTCACTCCGTGACGAAATAACCATCAAGAGCGTGACGACAAAATTTCTATTTATGTTTGTGTTCCTCTTTGACAATAGCACGATAACAAAACTGGCAGTGCAATTAAATCTTGAGTTCAGAGAAATGTGAAATCTAGGTGCAAATAAGATCAGTGCAGACTGCGCTTTCTATCCAGGAAAAATTTTTCCCTAAAACAGGGGTTTCTTAACCTTTTGTTGGCCCCCAGACCCCCCAATGAATTGACCCAGTACGGTTCCATTACCCCTTTTGCTTAAGTCCACTTAAGTCCTATTTATTGACAATATAACCAAATATAATTAGTTTAATACATACTTTAGGTATGAATAGCTAAGAATAGAGTATACAAGAAAATCAAAAGCATTTATAGTTTTATACAGATATTTATTAACAAAACGTACCCATGCAGACACTGACACATCAAAATCAAATATATACAAATATCCAGAGAGCAGTTCCCATACCCCCCGAATGTGGTTCTCATGCCCCTTGTTAAGAACCCTTGCCCTAAAGTTTAATGGGTATGCGGCTCGAGATTTTGAAACGAAAATGAAAACGTTTCAACTCTTCAAACCTCTACAGAAGAAAGTGAAAAATTGCAGTGGACATGAAACTCAAATGTACTGTAGGTTTGTTTTGCGAATATTTTTGGTATCCTCTTCTAGAAATGCTTCTTTCCGCATCTTATTTATTAGATGTTTTTATAGTACTTACCTCACAACGGTGTATTTATGATCTGAATTTATGTAAAAGATTTATTCATGCTTATGCTTTAGAATTTAAAGTGAGAATGTGGCTATTGTCGTTGCCTGTTCTTTCTCGGGAGCCAACAATCATTACGGGACTGAGTGATGTTGACATTATATATATATATATATATATATATATATATATATATATATATATATATATATATATAAACGTTTTCATTTTCCTTTCGGGCTTAATACTGAAATGAAACAAGAGGGGAGGAGGTTTTAGCAAAAACTTATTCCAACAAAGGCATCCTTGATTTACCATTTACTAAATTACTCATCCAAGTTCTCTGAGTCCCTCCGGCAGTGTTCACGGCTTCCTCTTCCTGCAAACGTATACAACCACGCATGCGCCAAGGTTTTTCTTTGGTCGGAAAACTGTTCATTTTTTTCTTTTTAATGACGCTTATTTAACGTTATGCTTCGTCTACTGTATCCATTTGATAATGAGAAAAGAATTTCAAAATTCTATTGAACAGTCGGGATTAGATATAAAGCTGATACAAAGTATATTTACTATAATATATCTAAAAACAGCCTCCTTTTAACGTGCGACATTCGAGATCGGGTATTGAAGAGGCTGTAGCATTACTGACTAGAAATGCTTTTCAAGCTCGTTACGTATTCTCTCTCAACGTAAAAGGTTTTAATTGCGTAATTATGCTGAGATTGGATACAATACGTGTAATAATATTATTGTAACTACTATAATATTGTTTCTTTTGATAACGGAAAAGAGGTTGACGGACACATATTAAAAACTTTCTCAGTAATCAGCTAAAGTATATCTCTGTTTCAGGATATATTATGAACGATAAATATTCCCTACTTTTCATACGCTTATTTAGTACAAGCTGGTTAGCAAGACAATATCATACAAACTTAAGCCTTCGCTCTTGGGAATAAAAATAAAACACATCAGGAATTCACAGACAGAAAGCTAATCTAATTCTTTGTACATAGAAAACAAGCGTAAACAAAAGAACAAAGAAAAAGATGTTCCAATAAATAAAGCGAGTCCTTAATTATCTTTGTTTCATAAGTAGGTCCTACGTCACTCCTCATCTGCTTATCAACTGGTTTATATAACGCTGTCTCCCTTCCGTTTGTAATATTGGATATTGCCAGTAGATGAGAATGGATTGATCCAGAAAGCATCCCTTACGATTGGTTGAATGAATTTATATTATATTTATCTTCCTTGATCTTTGTTCTCAAGACTTCGAGACTTGTATGAGAACCAGAACTTCTTCATAACCATATTTGAACACTTAATTCAATTCTCTCTGATAAATGTAACCTTACTGGTAAATAATGAAATGATTACGCAACCCAAAGGGACATTTGGAAATCTGTTTTGCGCCTGATAAAACTGCTGCTATTGACATAAAGTTGAATGGCAAATTAATAACAATAAGCAACACTTATATAAAAAATTAGAAAGCATTCTCTTTGCTTTATTTCCAGTGTGTAAAAAAAAGGTAACTACGAAAGGAAAGGGAATTAAAATTATTTTCAACTTATCATGAATATGTATTTTTTTTCACATTACTACGATTGACGTTTAGTACGAATAATGATTGAACGTTGCGCCGAGAATTATGAATGATGTAATATTCTTGTGAAACAATTTTAAGGATTAAAGCAAAGAGCAGTTGACGCTAATTGTAAGACTGGAATTAAATGTATGCAATTTCTATTGCAAATCGTCATAAAAGACAACTAGGAGGAAAATTCTAAAACGGAAATTACATTTGACCTCCATATGGCATCAAAGAGAGAGAGAGAGAGAGAGAGAGAGAGAGAGAGAGAGAGAGAAACGTAGTAACTGCACCAAAATTCTAGCAAATTCTAGCATGCTTGGTAGAGACTGAAGATTCAGGCGATAAACAAACGGGCTAAATTTATTACGAGGTTCCTTTTACCTCAGCCACTTGGTAGGACAGGACCAGTTTTGTATATATGCAGTTCAACGCTCGGTGCAATCTATTCAACAACACAGCGGTAATTTACATCTTTTGTTTGCGA
>NC_061107.1:132465980-132483480 GCF_015104395.2 Macrobrachium nipponense | reverse complement strand
TTTTAAATCTCAAATTCTTAGCTTTATTGTAATTTATTTTATGGTATCTATTTTGTACAGCCCTCGAAAATGTAATGAAGACATTACGAAACGTCGGGAATAAATTGACCCTTTTATCAAGTCTTTATGTCCTTCTCCTCATTGATATATATATATATATATATATATATATATATATATATATATATATATATATATATATATATATATATATATATATATATATATATATATATATATATATATATATATATATATATATATGGCGACAGTCAGTCCCCAACGTACGGTACTGTGACTCATGATTTTTAGTGGATAACATTCCTGCTCTCGAGGCCATCACTGTCACACTCCAAACGGGACGTTATGTCAAATGTGTTTACTGGAATATCCCATATAAATGTAAAGGAAAGATAACAATAAACAATGTTAATGTTTCCATAAAAAAGTAACTTAAATACTGTATAGAATCGAGTTTAAGTGAAATATTTGAAAATTGTGGTTTTTGCGTCTTGACAACGATGAGAAATGCATTCAAGACTAAAAACGTGAATGTACTTTTTATTGTCTAGAGGTAACCCAATCGCATGCTGCATATAGAGGCCAAAGTATTCAAAGTTATCAGTTAAAAGACAACACCATAAAGTTGTAAAAAATATTGCGTAGGGAGAAAAGAAATTGTTTAGGTTTTGAAACTACTTCTCTCACAGTTTATATCAACGGTATGTGTGTGCGCTCGTGTGTGTGTGTGTGTGTTTTGGGATCTTGATCCATGAACGCAAGACATTCAGAGGCGTTACCTACCAACCTAGTGTGCTGTTCGTTTGCTGGGAGAGGACTGGAGAGGACTTACAACTGAGAAACTAAATTTTCCGATGCTGAAATTCAATACCATTTCGGTTTTTTATCTAATTAATTATTTTTTTTTTACAACCCCCAGCTATATTTAAATTCTGTCGATAGATAGCAAGACAGATCATGAGAAAATCTCAGGAAAGATTTATAATTCTAGAAATAAATTCTGAGCCGCTGACAGATGTTACTGACCAAAATCCATATTCAAATTTCCTTCAAGAAGGAAAGATTCTTAATAAAACGGTCGCTTACTTTTTACTATTTGAAATGTGGTATTTGTCTCGAACGGAAAATTCGAGCATCATCTTTGCTGTTCGTTGGACTTAATATATAAGGATTCTGATTGTAAGACAGTTCAAAGCTCTCTTAATTGCAACTGTATGAACGTTTAAAAGCATATAACATATAATGTTAATTATATATATGCAGTCATATGTACTTGTAATAACTACAGTACACTCTTGGTTTCCGGGTTTCCTCGCGCTTTTTGGATGCGCTTGTCTCTACAATGTCTAAAACCAACTACAATAATATGATGACATTCTGGCTTTATTAGCAGGATTTGAATCAGCATCCGGAGTACCAGAGAGTTTATTCCCGCGCATACATACATACATACATACATACATACATACATACATATAATTTACTGGAGTTCATCCTCACCATCGTAGCCAAGTGTGTAATTGTTTTTATTGCAATTGTATGTGTAGTATTATACAATAAGCGATAAAAAAACGCATGAAATACACACACACACAAGTATGGTTGTGTGACACCTCGCTCTTTCGGAAGTTATGATATTAGACTACCATCATTATTACCGGTGTGGTTATCCCATAGAATATTTGTCTTACACTTAAAAAAGTGTGTTGATGCTCATTGATATTTTTTTGTACTAGAATTAATAGCTGGTTGTAGCCTACAATAACTTTCATAACTTTGAAGGCAAAACTTTAGAAATGGCAGTACAATATGATAAAGAAAGAAGTACGGAATCTATAAAGTACTCCCCACCTCAAGGCAGTTCCTCTTTCGCCAGTTTAAAAAAAAAATCGAAAAAACGAAATTTGTAGATAAAACAAAACTACAATTCCTCAAAAATATCACAAGATGAATTGAATTACAGTGCACATGGGACAGCTTTTTGATTTCGTCCCTTTGAACTTCTCATCTTGAGTAACTCAACAAAGTTTAGAATTTGAGAGCACAAAATGTCCACGGCTGAAAAATGAAGTCTGACGCCACCTGTCTAAATTCGGTTCTGGAACGGCTCAAACATTGGTGTACATTTCCTGAGATATAATATGCACACCAATATTTGAAATTGGAGCTGTCAAGACCACTGGCGTAATTAAAGGGGCCCCCGTTAGGTTGGGGGGGTTCGCACCGGGCGGAGAGCGTGGGGGAGGGGGGAGGGGGAGGGGGTAGGGAGTGGGGAGACACTCAAGATCTTTTGAACAGACCTGGTCTGGCATAATTCCAGATTTTCTTGCATATTTGTCTGGTCTAAGCGCTGAACAGCGATTTACTGACTCTGCTGTTGGACAGTAAGCTATTTTCTTGCATATTTGTCTGGTCTGAGCGCTGAACAGAGATTTACTGACTCTGCTGTTGGACAGTAAGCTATTTTCTTGCATATTTGTCTGGTCTGAGCGCTGAACAGAGATTTACTGACTCTGCTGTTGGACAGTAAGCTATTTTCGACAAGGCAACCTTGGTTAAATAAATGATTGAGAGGTTAAGACTCATAAGTACTTTTTAGCACGGGAATTGGGCGGCACTTTCAGAGTCCGGCCCGGGTGCCACTGACGCTAGTTACGCCACTGGGCAAAATTGCTTCAGTAATTCTAAATTGTTCTTATCTCATATTTTTAGTCTAGTCACTGCTTTTGAGTAAGTTCGACAGTTGCAGATTGGGATAACATTTTCGTAAGTGATGATATAAAGGTAGATACGGAGATATTGATTAAAATATTAGAGAAAATAGTGGATGAATATATACTGAAGAAGAAAAGTAAACATCAGTCATGTATACCAAGAGACAGAAGGATCTTGTTTCAGAAAATCAGAGAGCGGAATAAAAGTCTTGCAAAAGAAAAAAATGCATGGAAAGTGACGGAACTAAAAAGTAAGATAGAAAATGCAGAACAAAAGATTATACAATCAAAAGAAAATGAAAAACGGGACTTGGAAGAAAAAACCTTAGTAAATATCAAGCAAAACCCCAAACTATTGTAATCTTATGCAAAAAAAGATGAATAAAAGAAGAATAGAAATAGGCCCTCTAAGAATTGAAGGGAGATTAACGAATGAAAAAAAGGAAATATGCAACATATTTGCAGAAAGATAAGAGAGAATTCATCCCTAGAATTGATAATGAAGATAATGATACAGAAATAAGGGATGAAAATAGTGAATATTTATCAGACATAGATATTAATGAAGCTGATATTGTGCAGGCTATTAATGAAATTAAAAATGGAGCTGCAGCTGGGCCTGATGGTGTCCCTGCTATTTTGTTAAAGAAAGTAGTTCATTCTATCGCAAAGCAACTTGTAATATTATTAAGACAAAGTGTAGTTACAGGCAAGACTTATGATGAGCACAAATTAGCATATATTACTCCTACTTTCAAAAGTGGATCAAGACTAGAGGCAAGTAATTATAGTCCTGTGAGTCTAACATCACATATTATGAAAGTGTATGAAAGGGTAATGAAGAAAAATATTATGAAACATTTAATAAAAAAATAAAAAATAATTTTTTTAATATAGGACAACATGGTTTTGTACCTGGAAAAAGTACACAAACCCAACTGCTAGTCCACCGTGAGAACATATACAAAAATATGAAAAACAGAAATGAAGCAGATGTGGTTTATCCAGACTTTGCAAAAGCTTTTGACAGGTAGATCATAGTATATTAGTGAAGAAAATTAGAAAACATAATATAGTGGACAAAGTAGGATGATGGTTAAAAGAATTTTTACACAACAGAAAACAGATAGTTATTGCAAACGATGAGAAATCGGATGAAGCTAAGGTAATATCCGGTGTGCCACAAGGTACGGTGTTTGCTGCATTACTGTTTGTTATTATGATTGCAGACATAGACAGTAATTTTAAGGACTCGGTAGTGAGTAGTTTCGCCGATAACACAAGAATAAGTAGAAAAATTAATTGTGATGAAGATAGGAACGCGCTACAAAGAGACCTTAACAAAGTATATGATTGGGCAGAGGTAAATAGGATGGTATTTAACTCTGATAAATTTGAATCAATAAATTATGGAGACAGAGAAGGAAAGCTATATGCATATAAGGGACCTAATAATGAGACAATCACAAATAAGGAAGCAGTTAAAGACCTTGGTGTGATGTTGAATAGGAACATGTTATGCCATGATCAAATAGCAATTCTATTGGCAAAATGTAAAGCAAAAATGGGGCTGTTGTTATGGCACTTCAAAATAAGAAAAGCTGAACACATGATTATGCTTTATAAAACGTATGTTCGTAGTCCACTTGAATGTTGCAATATGATATGGTACCCACACTATCAAAAGGATATTGCACAAATAGAGAGTGTACAAAGGTCCTTTACAGCTAGAATAGAAGTTAAGGATCTTGGCTACTGGGAAAGACTGCAATCCTTAAAATTATATAGTCTAGAAAGGAGAAGAGAACGCTACATGATAATTCAGGCATGGAAACAGATAGAACGAATTGCCGAAAACATCATGGAGCTAAAAATATCAGAAAGAGCAAGCAGTGGTAGATTAATAGTGCCCAAAACTATACCAGGAAAAATAAGGAAAGCACACAGGACATTAATCCACTACGCACCAGCATCAACAATGCAGCGTCTATTCAATGCGCTGCCAGCTCATCTGAGGAATATATCAGGAGTGAGCGTAGATGTGTTTAAGAATAAGCTCGACAAATATCTAAGCTGCATCCCAGACCATCCAAGATTGGAAGATGCAAAATATACCGGAAGATGCACTGGCAACTCTCTGGTAGACATTAGAGGCGCCTCACACTGAGGGACCTGGGGCAACCCGAACAAGATGTAAGGTCTGTAAGGTAAGGTAAGTCCTTCAAAACTAACAACAAAGAAAGACTGTTACAAGGGAATAGAATACATGGGCTAGAAGAACAAATCTGTTCCAGTGCACACCTCGTATCGACTCCTAGCACAATTAGGACAATAGATTTCCATTTGTCAATAGCAGCAGAAATCTACACAGGATTTTCATGAGATTTGCCAATGGTGATGTCAGAAATGCTACAAACATTACTCACTCACACAACTGATGTACTAAGTTTATAAATGGTAAAAACAGGATACGGTGTCCGTTTTGTGAAATTCAGGAAAACATGCACATATATACATTATTTAGAAATATGTGCATATACGTAACACACACACACATAGATATATATACATTTATAAACATATATATAAATGCATACATATATATATATATATATATATATATTATATATATATATATATATATATGTATATATGCATGTGGGTGTGTGTGTGCACAAAAATGTTTTAGCGGTTCTAGAACTGCATTCGGTCGGGTGAAGTTAGACTTCTTTTTTCAGCCCTGGACATTTTGTGCTCTCAAATTCTATGCTTTGTGAAATTTCTCAATATGCGACGTTCAGGGACGAAGTAAAAATAGCATAAACCATATTATCTTTACAAAATTGACAGCTGTCCCAGGTGCACTGTCATTCAACTTACGATATGTTTGAGAAATTGTAGATTTGTTTTATCCACAAATACGCGGTTTTCGATTTTTTCAAAATTAATGAAAGACGAACTGCCTTGAGGTGGGAGGGGGCACAGTGGAAATTCTGTACTTCATTCATTATCATATTATATTGCCGTTTCTGAAATTCTACCTTTAAAGTCATAAAAGTCATTGTAGGCCACATTATTTATATATATATATATATATATATATATATATATATATATATATATATAAAGGTATAAGCCACGAAGGATATAATAAACAATGGAGTTTCTGCATGATCTTTCGACTGAACGTCCTTTACTCAGCAGACAGTTTGTCTGCTGAGTAAAGACGTTCAGTCGAAAGATCTTGTAGAAACTCCGTCGTTTATTTTTCCTTCGTGGCTTATTCTTTTATTTATTGATTTATCACGTTCCAATCTTTCGTAATTCAGTATATATATATATATATATATATATATATATATATATATATATATATATATATATGTGTGTGTGTGTGTGTGTGTGTGTGTGTGTGTGTGTGTGTGTGTGTGCGTGCACGTATGGGTGTGTATTCTTAAGAACTTACTCCCAAGAAGAATTACAGGGAACCTCTCTTACATAAGTTTCTCTCAAACTCTTAATTAGGCAGATTTCCGAGACATGTTAGGTAGTACATTATCTGAATTTTATTCCAAAGAACCAAAGAGACAAAGAGTCAAACAGAGAGACATCGGGAAACTAAATGCGTCATTACTGTTCGTGGAAAGAATTGATTGTGTCTTGGGTTTAAAATCTTTATTGGAACTAAAACTACGTTGGTTATTTATCAGCGAGCTGATGTTTACCTTCGAATGTCGTGCTGACGTCACGATGTTTAAAACGATAATCGCGGGTTTCCTAACAGTGAACGCTATCTTACCAAATATTTAGACCGGTATTTGGAAGAAGGAAAATTATATGTTGCAACTCGTAGAAATTCAGACTTCACTTCTCGGTAAAGGACTCTTCTTGAACATACAAAGGCATATTCATGCAGCGGACGCTCACACTTGATGCGCCTCTTATCTATTAAGGCAACTTGAGACATACAATGAAGGTGTCGTTGTTGCACAGCGCTCTCCAGCTTTGGCTTCTTATGTAACAGGTGCATACGTGAGGATACAACACAACAAACGTTCCGTTTAAGAAGAATTAGATGGAACCTCTATCATTTGCTCTACTTTAAACCCTTTGTTAGGCGCTGTTTCGTTGGGTGACTGCCATTGCTTTATCCGAAGTTGAAGGCGAAAACATTGAGAACGATTTTCAGTCGTTTTTCCTAATCCTGTGTCAGTCATATCTGTCGCGGGAAATTTGGCTGCTACAAGAGACAGATTAAAACGATCGTTGGTTTATTTACAGAAAGAGAAACAAATATCTTCAGGTACTTATTAACCTCATGATATTCAAATTGATGAACAACAACTCTTTAGTCTCGTCCTTGTAAACTTATCGCTGATAAATCAAGAAGTGACCCACATTTCCTGTTTATTTATCTAGGATGGCTAAGGATGAACCGTCGATTGTTTAGCAACAACTGGCCGAGGCTCAGAAACCGAGGGTTGTGGTACACTTCTTTGCACATTTTCCTCTGGGCTATCTTGGAAGGCAAGATAAAATCGCGTTACCATGGAAAAGTTTAACAAAATATTATGAAAATCTTATAATTAGAATTTGCTAACTCTTTAACTTTTAATGAGTGATTTTCCTACCGATCTTTTGTTGATATCAAGGTTCTCTTAGCCACTGTCACCGATGTACATATGAATTACATCAAAACCATGCACGACGGACCTCCTATGGGCTGCTCTCGAGCAAGAGCCCGTGCTGGCATAAGGCCAGCTTAATCTTCAACAACAACAACAACGACGACCCATTGATTGATACCGCTTGATAAACCTTTTGAATTTCATTCTTATCAAGAAGTTATCACCATTTTCCTAGTACACGAACTTCACTAGCTGACTCTTCTATTTTAACCTTCCGGCTTTAATAATAGTTATAATCAATTATTACACACTTTGAAAGGTGACTAACTTAGTAACTTCTGCTCGCCTTGACTCTATTCTCTTCCAGATCAGATTTTGGTAATATTTTTTTTCATATAATTCAAGTAGAGACGTATTTCTCCATCACAAAGCATTCTTACAAATAGCATTAGATCTATCAAGACGAAATCTTTCCTGTGTGACATCGCGTTTTCGGTGACATTAATCTTTTTATGGATAATGGATAAAATTGGTTTTCATTTACATGATGCTAATTAGCACTAAATCTTGATCTTTAGTTAAGTATAACCTAGTTTAACCTGACCACTGAGCTGATTAACAGCACTCCTAGGGCTGGCCCGAAGGATTAGACTTTTTTTTTTTTACTTGGCTAGGAACTAATTGGCTACCTAGCAATGGGGCCTACAGCTTACTGTGGGATCCGAACCACATTACATCGAGATATGAATTTCTAATCATCAGAAATAAATTCCTCTGATTCCGTGTTGGCAGAGCGGGCAGACGAACTTTGGACTACCGAAACGGTAGGCAAGCACGTTAACCACTAGTCCAACGAAGAACTCTTGATCGTTAGGGTATAAATAAAAGTAAATGAGAGGTAATTCAGATATTAGACTCATAGCTTTCTTTTTATATACTGTTTCAGTACAGTTGGCAACGCGCTTTCCTAACATATAGGAATCCTGGGGTACAATATATATATAGAAAGCTAAATAATTTTAGCCGTACTGGGTGAAAGGTGAATCAGTTATGGATAAACCAGAAATGAAGAAATCCCATTAACGTTGAAATTGCCCAACATTTCAGTGCTTGGAACATTTCCTTGAAGATGTCACTCATACGTGTCTTTTGCAATAATGACCAACAACCCACTTTTCTTGAGTGAGTGAGATATGCGAAACCGGTTTTCATTTTGAAACGCGGAGGCCGTTGGGCCAAAGTGTCATAGATACGTCTTTCACGAAAGTGAAGGCTGTTGGAGATGACACACTTATCGACGTGTCATTTCTTCTCTGACCCTCACTCAGCCTTCTTTCGAGAAGGTGGCGCCAGAGTGCAAGAGATGAGGTCAGATAGCGTGTCAAGTGGTTGGCCGGAGTGTGTGAGTGCTTCTCGCTGACCTGGATAGGATCTGAGGCTTTTTGATAACTACAAGTCCTCGACACGACCTCCAACGATGGGAAGCGCGATAGGATGACATAATTTGATGAGGTGGACCCGACTCTTTTTAATGCTGTCTGTGACATAGTATGTCGTTTTTGAACATCGCGAATGAAAATGAAAGTACTTGTCTCACGGTACTCCATCACGATTGGTGCTGATCAGTGTGGCAACATTTGTGAATGGGAGTCCTCGTTATCAACATATGTTATTATGATTCCGGTTTTTACTATCCGTCGTCTTCTTTCTTGTTCTCGGAACAACCAGAATAAACATGAGCCCCAAAGAGGAAACGTTACAATAATGAACGAATAAACATAAGCTGATATGTATTGATGAATAATGACAAAATGTACGTGATTCGGTAATCCCAGAAACCAACGAAGTAGCCTTAAGCATCAATGAGCAAACAGGAAATGACGCTGCAGGATTACATTCTCATTTAGCCTATCAGTCAGGTAAACAATGGCTAGTAAAAATCCATAACGAGATGTGATTTTGCCTGCAAGCGGCAGACTATGACGCTGCATGATGCAAGGAACAGGATATTGACAGTCTTTGTTGACATGCAAGCAGGGAGGGATGTTTACCGAATTAGGAACTCATTGCAAGAAATTCGTTCGATATTCAGCTCGTGTTGGGCAAACGGCTTACCGTGAAGAGACTACACAACGAGAAGAAATGCTGTTAACATTGATCACCTTCCCTTTAAAAGATTATCGCTTTCCTATGGTTGGCTCATTTACGTCGTCTGTGAGTTTCCGCTGCAGCTCAGGTCTCTCAATGGTTGTAATGGTAGCTTTTCGAAAACATAAAAAACTATATTTATTTCTCTCTCTGTATACTAAACTTGAAGTCAACGTATATCTTTTAGTACTGATCTATATGATCATTATTATTATTATTTCAGTACATGAAACCTATTCACATAGAACAAGCTCACAGGGGCTATTTATTTGAAATTCAAGCTTCTAAAGAATGTTGATTTCAGCCTCTCACCGCAGACCCCACCCTGCAGTGTAACTGATCATGAATCAGAGCCAGTGATTTTTCTTCGCCTTGGGGGAAACGCGAACCCGCAACGTAAGAATGGCATTCCACGACACTAACCACTATTCCAGCGGACCAGCGTTTCAGTTTTATAACATGACCAAACAGAAAAATTTTGCAAAGTGGATTATGAAGTTTAGTTCTAGTATCTTGTACTGTGCTGAGATTTGACATACTGTCCATTGGTTTCAATTTAGAGAATCGCACTAGTTTAAGTACGGCACTACATCGGAATTCTATTCTAGTTCAAGCAAACGCTGATATCAGCCATAATCATACCATACGAAACGGAATTTGTATTAGTAACCGATAGAAAATAGACTTCACCTTTTCGTTGTCCAGCCCGCGAACAACTCTATCTATCTGTTCCATATCTTACTATAATGGGCGATATGCCTGTCCGTCCGTCCGTCTGCCATTCAATCGCGGTCAAACGGCTGGTCCAATGGACATGAAACTTGGCAGGGTTATAGTGGGGACCCCTAAGATGGTTTATAATGGGGTTTCATCCTACCTTCGCCCCTCTGAAGGGGGTGGGGGTGAGAAGGGATTCCCTGAAACGGAGCTGGTTCTGCCCGTGAAATGGGGCTGTTTATGACCATAGACTTAGTTACTTTATGAATAGGGTAAACATCAATGACATCAAAGAGGGTGGAGTTTGAGAAGGTGGTTGAGAGAGAGGGAATGAGCGGGAGAAGAAGTGAGAAAGAATAGACGGGGTGTTGGGGAGAAAGAAGAGAAAAAAAGAGAGGGAGAGAGAGAGAGAGAGAGAGAGAGACAGAGACAGAGAAGAGCAGATATTTGGGAGAAGAGAGAGAGAGTTGGTATTAGTGAAAAGAAAGCGGGAAGGAGATGGTTGGTGAGAGAGAGGAGCGAAAGAGAGAGAGAGAGAGAGAGAGAGAGAGAGAGTAGAGGGGGGGGGGGTGTTAGGTAGGAGAAAGATGGAAAAAGTGAGAGAGAGAGAGAGAGAGAGAGTTTATCAGTTGTCATTCAGAGTTATCCCAAGCAGAGCTGGGTCGGTCAGCTAGTGTAAGTAATGTAGAGTGAAGGTACTACATTGGTTGCTTGGTTTTCAAGCATCGGAATGGAACGAAACGTCTCTAACTAAGACCGCGACCCTTATATTACCGTAATTTTTCTTAACTATAAATTAAAATATAAATTAATCCACCCACAAAGACTCGGGTGTTTGTGTTATCTGCATAACATTCGGTAATCCAATTTCAGTTCTGTTTCTTTTCATGTTATTCTTCATTCTTTGTCCCTCCTCCCCATACTTCTTTGAAAATAATTTTTGTCTGTTCCACTCAGTGCAAAGAAGTTGATTAAATAAGTGAGATTCATTAACGGAATTTCTCCCGTCCCCCCCCGCCCCCTTCTCTCTCTCTCTCTCTCTCTCTTCTCTCTCTCTCTCTTTGACAATACATCTTTTCGCAACAGTTTTTTAGAATCGCAGATGACATCCAAAGCAAATGGACAACAACCTGAGCGACACCAGTCCCACCGATTTTTACTAGGCAGCACAAACCGACTTTCCGAAGTGCTGAAACCGCAGCGGTTCAAAATGTCGCCATGAAATACCAGGCGAAGATTCTAAGTCAATTTAAATGCATGCCAGCGAGCACCCGCGAGCTTTATGTTCGAGCGGAACTTGATATGGTATCCCTGCGGCAACATAAAAGAGCCTCGCATATATGGTTCTGCCGCAGTCCCCGTCAGAAATAGAAAAAGGGAAATGAACAAAAAAGTCTCTGAAGCAATGTGTGCGTTAGTGGTCTCGTTTAATTTGGTGGAGTTTATGCGATTACGCACTCCTACCCTCGCACGGAGAGAGAAGAGAGAGAGAGAGAGAGAGAGAGAGAGAGAGAGATAAATGTAATTTTCCTATGATTTAGCTGTTCTTTGTTGCCTTTTCCTAACATTTTTACGCAACCTGTCTTAATTTGTCAGTATACCTTTATTTTAGTTCCCAACCTTTGAACAAATGCGTCTGAAAAAATACAATCGAAATGACGGCTAGGGAAACTTACTTTCACTGAAAAGGCAAAGAGCGGTGTTGAAATAGTTCAAGCCTTTTCTTATACTTTGGAGTAACTTGCTTTCGCCTGTGTTCTTAAATAGAATCGGTCGACAGATTTTTTTTCCACAACGTGTGAGATATCTAAGACTGTGTTTACTCCATCTAAGAACCGTTTTGCATACGCATGTATTCGTAAGTATTTCTGTAAGGAAAGGCTTGTTTCATAATATAACAACAACAACAACAACAACAACAACAACAACAACAATCTACTTTGTATCTTTAATAACTATTACCTTAATAATATTTCCATAGAAGGGCTATGTTAAACTATCGAAGGACTGAAAAAGAAACCCACAAATTCAATTTGTAACTTGTTTGTGGGTTTTCTGTTTTTCAATCTCTTTGCAGAAGAAAAAACTGAAAGAAGGACTGTTAGGGAATTAGGTAATGATCTGGGAATAAGCAAAGATCCCCCAGAATCTATGCAAGATTCATGGTACAGGAATAAATAACAATTATATAAGACTCGCATACTATTCCTTACAGCAGACTAACGATTTCCAAAGATACACCAAACGATAGAAAAGAAGCATAAGTAATTAAGGAAATAATGAACGGGATTTACGAGAGTTATGTATAAAGAGAAAGATTGATACATCCAGCAAGAATCAGTCGAATACTTCCCAGTTTTGTGTCAAAACCTAGCTTGAGGATGCACTAAGGAAACTATATTTAACACAAAACCAATAAGGAATTTGCGAGACTTTTATTTAGATAAAATAAAGGCTGCATAATGACTGCTGCAATAAACACGTGGGGAATGCTTAGAAGAAGTAATCCAATGAGAAATTCAGAAGATAAAATCCATTGCACTTCTGAAAAGGAGATGATGAACGCTACTCACGTTGTCAGTTCCAGTTTCTTTTTCTTTAAAGGTACCTCTTCCCCGACCTGTGGTTTGCGGACTGTGTTCCTTTCTGGAAAAAAAGGACTTTGTAACAGCTCAAGTTCCATGTGGAAGATATAAAAATCACTGTAATCATACTCGCTGCTCATCAAAACCAAGACTGGACAAGCTTAAATAAAGGAGGACTTTTCACACTTTTACGACAGATCATCTTTCATTTCTGGTCAAGAATTGCATTTCAGTCGCTCATTTATGTTTTCAGCGCAGGCCTTCGACTTCCTTTAGACGATTTTTCATAAAAGCTCGAGTGAAAACGATCTTGAATCTAACTTGAAAATAACTGCATATATGCTTTGTTTCTCACTTATTTTTTATTCACTTTTATGTGATGCTGTTATGATGAGTATTGTGTACATACAATATTTCTCACTCATCAGAAGATCATCAAATAAGATGTGAATAACTAAAAAGATGCCGTGCTTTACAAAAGTACGTTTCTATCACCAACTTTGTCAATAATGCTGAGTCTACTTACTTTACGGGAATGTTTATTATAAATAATATGTGAAACGAAACACAGATCCGCTAAAAATAAAAGTTACAAATCTCAGAATCGTATGTTATCAGTTCTGCGAGCAGAATGATTATTGGTAATATATTTAGGAACACAGAAATTATACATTTCCAACCAGGTAACACTCAACTTACTGGTTTTGTTAACCGGAAAACTCGACGTCCCTGGGTGACTAGCGATAGGCAGGTTGTATGACGAAGCCTCTTCTTCGGGGACTTGTCTATCCTTAGGCAAGTGGATTACACCTGCAAGAGGAAAGTCTCGACAAATGTCTAATGTTGCATTATTTAATGTTTGTCAGTGTGCAGAATTTCGGAAGCTTCTCGTCCAGAAATACATAAAAAGTGAAAGTACTTTTTTGTTTCCTTCTCTTACAATACCTAAGCCATTTTTGAAGAGTGTGAATCAGATTATCGACCTTGGAACTCTAGTAACATCTGAATTTTATATACGTCTGAAGGCACAGCATTAGATATTCTATTGTAATGTGACGCACGCAGTATAATTCTTATCGTCAACTGGGTTATTCAAAAGCGCTGTATTATAAGATTGAAGCATGAATGGCGTGAGTGACGTAGCCTTCAGATCCTTTAGAAAGTTCCTTATGAAGAGCCAAGAGAACTTTCATGTACGTATTTAAATTACTGATTTTGCCAAGTCTATTTTCTTGGCTATTTTCCTTATCACTGTAAGACACGAACGTAAGCAAATAGATCTAAGTTGATGTATATAAGATTTTGTATATATGATTTGTATTTAGGTGCGTAGAGACAGTGTTACTACTTAACATTTGAATACGTACAAAAAAAGACGTAGCAATACTTGCGTGTTACTGATTTTACATTATATCGGTACAAATTTCTGTAACTTTTATTACAGTTCGGAAGCAACTACTGCTATTATAAATTCAAGTTGAAAATATCATAGTTAATATTTGTATTAATTTCAATAATTATGAAAATGATTGCAGTTTATCCTAAGATCAACAAATGACTGTCACTTAAACGCTTTAGTAGTACAAATTAAATATGTAATGGTACGCGCAAATTATCTTCTAGGAGTAATATCTTAAAGAAAAAAAAGATATATATATATATATATATATATATATTATATATATAGAATGAATAATTTAATAAAATGTTTAAAGCTAAACGGTTACCAAAAACTATTTATTAAAAGGAGAGAGAGAGAGAGAGAGAGAGAGAGAGAGAGAGCCCTGAGTAAAGATAACCAGACAAAAGTCTACCACCTAGTTTTAATACTTCATGAGGGAATTTCATATGACGAAGATATCGACTATCGGAAGTAGTAGCGTTTGGTAGTGCACCCTCACGAACACGAGCTCAAGTACACACACACACACACACACACACACACTAAACCTCAGTATCACTCCAAGTCATAGATTTATCATCCCAGGCCAGAATTGATATTATTTCTGGTTGACTCAGAGGCGAAAACTTTCCTCCATGAATGAAGGGAATTTCAACGCCATGACTCAGCGGAAGCGAGATCATCTTCGTCAGTGGCACCGTTGACTCCGTTCGAGAGAGACCCGGGGAGGAGGCCCATCTGTCTAACCACATAAATTCATGGAGAATTTTAAAGCGAGTTTTTTCTCTCTTGTATGCATGCTTCTTTTGTCTGTTAGAGATCCAGGGCGTGGTTCGTTTGTCTATGCACGTCTACTGTATATGAAAATTTTATTTATATGCATATATATATATATATATATATATATATATATATATATATAAATATATAAAAGTATGTGTGTGTATAATTATAATATATATATATATATATATATATATATATATACTATATATATATATATATATATACGCATTGAGGTACAAATGTCCTTGAAAAAAATTCCACTTCGGTTAATATATATGACAAAATATATTGAATCCAAGGTAGAGCGAATTAGATATTAAAGGACATTTGTAGCTTAATGCGTATATATGAATCACAGTGATGTTTTGAGACATTATAATATATATATATATATATATATATATATATATATATATCTATATATATATATATATATATATATATATATATATATATATATATATATATATATATAATATATATATATATATACTATATATATATATATATATATATATATATATATATATATATATATGTGTGTGTGTGTGTGTGTGTGTGTGTGTGTGTGTGTGTGTGTGTGTATTGCACGCTTATACTTTCGATAACCGTCCTACATGATCTGTATAATTTATGACGAAATACTTTGGGAAATAACGAAATAAAAGAGAGAGAGAGAGAGAGAGAGAGAGAGAGAGAGAGAGAGAGAGCCGACAAGGAAAGTTTGATGCGGTTATTTATTCAAATTCGTGTACGTAAGCAAGTAATCATATATGCTATTAATTATGAATCGTAACCAGATCAGATAAATAAGAGGAAAGACATTTCTAGAGAAGCGACCAACTCATAAACCCACCACGTAATGTGACCTCCTTTTCCCTTCTATATATATCTATATATATATATATATATATATATATATATATATATATATATATAAATGTATATATTTATAAACAAAGAAAATATATATGTGTGTATATATATATTGAATTATATATAATTATATATATATATATATATATATATATATATATATATCTATATATATATCTATATATATATCTATATATATAATCTTCAGTGTCGAATCGTATCAGAAAGCATCACCATCGAGAGTCCAGAGTCATATCCCGGGTGTCAGAAGCGAGTTGAACCAATTTCCTGAAAATTATGATCTGCTTTTGCTGAACCTAGCGGTGAATTATAGCTCAGGTATTACTCAACCGAGGCGGAGAAGCAGCCAGGGAGGATTGTCAAGAGGTACTGAGATCAATTATGATTTATGCGCCATAGTGCCTCCGTTGACCCAAGTCTTTAGCGGTGAAAAGCCATGGAGCTTGTCGACTGCAGAGGAAGAGTAACGCACTCTCTCTCTCTCTCTCTCTCTCTCTCTCTCTCTCTTGGGGACATATAAAACCTTTTATATTCCTTAAAGCTCTTTTCACATTTTTGCCTTTTCTGCTTCTCTATCCATTTTCCTGTATAACTGTATATGACTATCATATCTGTCACACTCGAGATGACCTCTTTTCTTCGTTCGCTGAATCTTTTGATTTTTTTTCTTATTCCGCTACTTCCTTTTTCTGTTCCTCATTCCCTTACCTTTCCATGCCCACACTCAGGCCTCTATATATTCTTGAACTAATTTCCTTGCGCCCTTTCACTCATTCACAGTCTGCCTAACCTGACCTAAGTTACAATAATTTAAGTCCTTCTCATTCCTGCTCATACATGCCTTTTACTTTTGTCTTACTTAGAACCAAACTTCCAGTATTTATCTACAAAACAAATAAACTTTTACACATTTCTTCTCGTCTGCCTTGCATTCATACACATCTAGAATCCCAAGACTTTGCAGTCTATTTCTTCGGAGGGTTTTTGCAAGATTGATAGAGGGCATGTGGCTGCAGACCTCCACTCGTGCCCCCATTTGGTTTCTTTTATAGCACACAGAGGCGAGGAGGTTATTATTTCCCTTTCCACCTTTTCAAATAAGTGATAAGCACGATTGCCTTTGGCTTAGGATAAAAGTCTTGTTTGCATTTATGGGGCATATCCTCCCACCAAGGCGTCAAAAACCCTCTAACAGTCATTCCTTTGGGCCCACTGCAAAAAAAAAAAAAAAAAAAAACAAAAAAAAAAAAAAAAAAAAAAAAAAAAAAAAAAAAAAAAAAGATAGTGCACTTACATAAAAGTCTTGCTTTGCAAAAATATCCATCCTCCCAGCCAAGGTTCGTCAATTAAAAAACCCTCTAACAGTCATTCCTTTGGGCCCACTGCAAAAAAAAAAAGAAAAAGATACAGTGCACTTACAATCAAAATAATACCTTTACAGACGTTAGTGGACATCTTAATGGGGGAAACTGCCCATTGAAAAGCAAATAAACCTTTTCTCCTAAGACCAACGGTAATCATGCTTGCCATTCTCGGGGGGTAACTTCCTTGGGCAGTTCTCAGTAAATAGAATGACCTGTTATATATGTGGCTGCAGTTGTC
>NC_061107.1:132438480-132463480 GCF_015104395.2 Macrobrachium nipponense | reverse complement strand
TTTTAACTGCCAACAGCAACCTGAAAGCGAACGAACAAACGTCTGGCAATATTAATTCATGATTTCAATTAAACGTTTTTACCTCTTGTTTGTTTGCATTTTTTTAATTTTGTCTAGAGATGGAATTACATTTACTAAATATTTTTAAAACAAAACGTTGTATACTTTAAAAGGAAATTGCAGCGCTCTTGCTAGCCATTTCATCTTATCATTTGCAGTTTTGAGATGTAAATACTTTTCTATATACATTCTTTATCGTTGCTCTAAACAAGCGTTATAAAATATTTTTTTTGCATAAAAGAGACCATGTGAAAATATCTCAGCTAACCTGTGGCAGTGTTGAGGTCAGTGCGAATATCATATATATATCTGTGTATATATATACTATATATATATTATATATATATATATATATCTAGATATATATATGTATATTCAGCACTGACCTCAACACTGCCACAGGTTAGCTGAGATATTTTCACATGGTCTCTTTTATGCAAAATATTTTATAACGCTTGTTTAGAGCAACGATAAAGAATGTATATAGAAAAGTATTTACATCTCAAACTGCAAATGATAAGATGAAATGGCTAGCTGTAATTTCCTTTTAAAGTATACACGTTTTAAAAATATTTAGTAAATGTAATTCCATCTCTAGACAAAATAAAAAAAATGCAAACAAACAAGAGGTAAAACGTTTAATTGAAATCATGAATTAATATTGCCAGACGTTGTTCATCTCTTTCCAGGTTGGTCTGTTGGCAGCTTAATATGAACATAAATGTTTCTTCTTTGAATCAGCCTTCGAGTAGTTGTAAACGTAAGACTGCTAAATAATGTTGTAAATTTTCATCTCTGCGAATTTTCGCTCATATCTGTCGAAATGAAAAGTAATTCGAGAAACTCCTTCGGCGGCGCGGAGCACAAGTAGAAGACCTGTGTTGATAACAGTATCTTGATCTTCTGACATTCACTTTCCTTAGCCTACTTCCACTATCCGATGGTACAGTTTCTTCGTCTTCGGAAACGGTCCGTTTGTTACGACAAATTCACGCACTTTTTTCATAACGGAGCTTTAATTTTTTTGTCAGAAATTCATTCACCGTTGCAAGAGAAATGATTGATCTGTCAAGACATTTACTATTTATTGCAAGAGATTTATTAATCTTCGCAACTTATTCGTCATCCCCTGCAACGATTTATTCATGACTGAAAGTGGTCCATTACTTATAGTAGGGAATTTATTCATTATTGCAAGATATTCATTCTATGCTGTAAAGGCTTCAGTTGTTAATGCAATAGATTTGTCAGTTTAAAGTAAAAAATTCTTTCATCATTGGAAGATATGACCAATTCAATTATTGGCTGATTTGTTATTGTATGAGATTGATTAATTATTGCAATAAATTCATCATTGACCAAGAGAGATTTATTCATTATTGCAAGAGATGTAGCAAATATTGTCCGGTATTTATTCATTATCGCAAGATGTGCATTCCTAACTGCAAGAGATTTATCATGTATTGTAAAGGGATCATATATTATCCCAAGGATTTTATTCCGTATTATACAAAAGATCTATCCTACATTGCAAAGGACTGATTTGTTGGAGAAGAAATTTATCTATAACAACAATTGCTACTTTATTGCGGGTGACTTGAAGTTCGGTGTAGTGTTGAATGATTAATACAACAGATTAATTCAAGATCCTCTGAATATAAGCAGCAATGCATCTCACCGACATCGAAATATTTTTTTCAGGACACAGCTGCATTGTCACTTACGATTGTGCCTGTACGTACACCTATGAACAATGAGTTATTCATCTACGTACACGTACATTTACATGCTTGTGTTCGTGTGGTCTGCCCTGTGCGTGTATAAGTACTCGCTTCTAATTACAGAATTTCATGTCCTTGTAGTGACACAGACTCGTGGCACATGTAATGTAGTCGTGCCAGTACTTAGCCCCAATGTAAGACATTGTATTTAATGACTTATTTTCGTGCGCATAGAAATGTAACTACTGAAACTAAAGCCGTTTGCTATTCAACGAGTTTTTCTTACATACAGTTTATGAGCAAAGACTAGTGAAAAATTTTTTTATCGCTTACTCGGGGAGTAAGCCAGCAAACTAGTTTGTTGTTGTTGGGGTGGGTAGGAAAGGTCTATGGAAGAGCCTAAAAAGGTCTAAAAAAGGTGTTTCACGTTGATTTTAAGATACAGGAATTTTAGGATAGGATGTTTATGATTTAATTATTAGAATGAAAATGTAAGAAATATATAATGTGCATGTGAAACAATACAGAAAATTTATTTCAAATAAAATATACCACGTTTATTCTGGTCATTTTCGTCGGTGAAACAAGGCTCTATTTGACCATAGATTTTACCACGTTTTAATTCATGTTAAAATTTATGAATATAATGATTACAACTTATACGTGAGGAGAAAATCTTACGCGCATCCCGAGTAAGCTGGAAGTCGAATCACGGCTTGTTTCAGTAAAAGAGTCAGAACAATTTTGAGATATTCTCCGACTTACAAGGTGAAGACCTAAGTAAACTTTTTGCGTTATAAAATTTTTGAAGCAACAAAATAATAATAATAATAATATAATAATAATAATAATAATAATAATAATAATAATAATAATAATGGTGATGAGATCTTAGTTATTGATCACTGTAATTCTTTGTGATTTTTTTTATCCTGTTTCTGATTTTTTTTTTTTTTTTTTTTTTTTTTTTAAGTTGGCCGATACAGGAAAAATGTAAACCTCATTTTGAGGTCCTATACGGGAAAATATTTGTAAATATAAGTAAAAACATTAGGAAACGTAAAATGTTTACTGCCTTTTCAACAAAATTGAAGACTCGTGACAAAAGCGAAAGTTGCAAGGTCTAATCGTAGTATTAAAAAAAAGAGCAGAAATAACGAGCGGAATTAAGCTATTTTAGAATATCACGACATTTTTATTATTATTATTATTATTATTATTATTATTATTATTATATTATTATTATTAATATTAGTTATTATTTTTACTTATTTATTTATTTTTTTTTGCTCTATCACAGTCCTCCAATTCGACTGGGGTGGTATTTTATAGTGTGGGGTTCCGGGTTGCATCCTGCCTCCTTAGGAGTCCATCACTTTTCTTACTATGTGCGCCGTTTCTAGGATCACACTTCTGCGTGAGTCCTGGAGCTACTTCAGCCTCTAGTTTTTCCAGATTCCTTTTCAGGGATCTTGGGATCGTGCCTAGTGTTCCTATGATTATGGGTACAATTTCCACTGGCATATCCCATATCCTTCTTATTTCTATTTTCAGGTCTTGATACTTATCCATTTTTTACCTCTCTTTCTCTTCAACTCTGGTGTCCCATGGTATTGCGACATCAATGAATGATACTTTCTTCTTGATTTTGTCAATCAACGTCACGTCTGGTCTATTTGCACGTATCACCCTATCCGTTCTGATACCATAGTCCCAGAGGATCTTTGCCTGATCGTTTTCTATCACTCCTTCAGGTTGGTGTTCGTACCACTTATTACTGCAAGGTAGCTGGTGTTTCTTGCACAGGCTCCAGTGGAGGGCTTTTGCTACTGAATCATGCCTCTTTTTGTACTGATTTTGTGCAAGTGCTGGGCATTCGCTTGCTATGTGGTTTATGGTTTCATTTTTCGTATTGCACTTCCTACATATGGGAGAGATGTTATTTCCATCTATCGTTGTTTGGACATATCTGGTTCTTAGGGCCTGATCTTGTGCCGCTGTTATCATTCCTTCAGTTTCCTTCTTGAGCTCTCCCCTCAGTAGCCATTGCCACGTGTCATCGCTGGCTAGTTCTTTAGTCTGTCTCATGTATTGTCCGTGCATTGGTTTGTTATGCCATTCCTCTGTTCTGCTTGTATTTCTTTTGTCTCTGTATATTTCTGGTTCTTCGTCTACTTTTATCAGTCCTTCTTTCCCTGCACTCTTGAGCCACTCGTCTTCACTGGTCTTCATATATTGCCCCAGTGTTCTGTTTTCGATGTTGACGCAGTCCTCTATACTTAGTAGTCCCCTCCTTCCTTCCTTTCGTGTTATGCATAGTCTGCCCGTGTTTGCCCTTATGTGTAGTGCTTTGTGTATTGTCATATGTTCCCTCTTTTTCTGGTCTATGCTGCGAAGATCTGCCTTCGTCCATTCCACTATTCCTGCGCTGTATCTGATTACTGGCACTGCCCATGTGTTTATGGCTTTTATCGCCTAGAGTCTCTGCATATATTCTTTCCTGATCGTGTCCTTCATCTCTTGATGTTTTATATCCCCTCCTTCCATTATTCCCAGGTATTTGTATCCCGTCTCATCTATGTGTTTGATGTTGTTCCCATCTGGTAGCTTTATCCCTTCAGTCCTTGTTACTTTGCCCTTTTATATGTTCACTAAGGCACATTTTTCTATTCCAAACTCCATCCTGATGTCCCCAGATACAATCCTTACAGTCTGGATTAGGGTATCTATTCCCTTGATGCTCTTACCATACAGCTTGATATCGTCCATGAACATCAGATGGTTAATTCTGTTGCCTCTTTTCTTGAGTTGGTACCCAGCATCCATCTTCTGCAGTATTTTTTCATGGGAATCATGGCTACTACGAAGAGTAGTGGGGACAGTGAGTCGCCCTGGAAGATCCCTCTCCTGATATTAACCTCTGCTAGTCTTATTCCAGAGCTTGTAAGTATTGTATTCCAGTTACGCATTGTATTTTTGAGGAAGCTGATGGTGTTTTCCTCTGCCCCATATATTTTCAGGCATTCTATTAGCCATGTGTGTGGTATCATGTCGAAGGCTTTCTTATAGTCTATCCATGCCATGCTTAGGTTGGTTTTCCTTCTCTTACTGTTCTTCATTACCATTTTGTCTATCAGGAGCTGGTCTTTTATGCCCCTACACTTCCTTCTGCAGCCTTTTATGTTGGTGGGGATGGTGTTTGTATCCTCTAGGTAGTTGTATAGCCTTTCACTTGGATGATACCTGTTAGTAACTTCCACATTATTGGTAGGCATGAGTAGGCCTGTAGTTATTGGCTATATTTCCCTTACACTTGGCTTTTCTGGACTAAGATGTTTTTTCCTGTGGTCATCCATTTGGGCACATGGTGATTTTTGATACAATGCTGGAGTTGTTCTGCTATTCTAGGTGGTAGGGCTTTGAAGTTTTTGAGCCAGTATCCATGGACTTCATCGGGACCTGGGGCTTTCCAGTTGGGCATTTTCCTTAGTTGATTATTATTATTATTATTATTATTATTATTATTATTATTATTATTATTATTATTATTATTATTATTATTTTTTTTTTTTTTTTTTGTTTTTTTTTTTTTTTTTTTTTTTTTTTTGCTCTATCACAGTCCTCCAATTCGACTGGGTGGTATTATAGTGTGGGGTTCCGGGTTGCATCCTGCCTCCTTAGGAGTCCATCACTCTTCTTACTATGTGTGCCGTTTCTAGGATCACACTCTTTCTGCATGAGTCCTGGAGCTACTTCAGCCTCTAATTTTTCTAGATTCCTTTTCAGGGATCTTGGGATCGTGCCTAGTGCTCCTATGATTATGGGTACGATTTCCACTGGCATATCCCATATCCTTCTTATTTCTATTTTCAGATCTTGATACTTATCCAATTTCCCTCTCTTTCTCTTCAACTCTGGTGTCCCCATGGTATTGCGACATCATGAGTGATACTTTCTTCTTGACTTTGTCAATCAACGTCACGTCTGGTCTGTTTGCACGTATCACCCTATCCGTTCTGATACCATAGTCCCAGAGGATCTTTGCCTGATCGTTTTCTATCACTCCTTCAGGTTGGTGCTCGTACCACTTATTACTGCAAGGCAGCGTGTTTCTTGCACAGGCTCCAGTGGAGGGCTTTTGCTACTGAATCATGCCTCTTTTTGTACTGGTTCTGTGCAAGTGCCGGGCATTCACTTGCTATGTGGTGGTTTATGGTTTCACTTTTTCGTATTGCACTTCCTGCATATGGGAGAGATGTTATTTCCGTCTATCGTACTTTGAACATACCTGGTTCTTAGGGCCTGATCTTGTGCCGCTGTTATCATTCCTTCAGTTTCCTTCTTTAGCTCTCCCCTCTGTAGCCATTGCCAATTGTCATCGCTGGCTAGTTCTTTAGTCTGTCTCATGTATTGTCCGTGCATTGGTTTGTTGTGCCAGTCCCTCTGTTCTTTTCTCTCTCTTTCTCCTGTCTCTGTATATTTCTGGGTCTTCGTTTGCTTTTATTAGTCCTTCTTTCCCATGCACTCTTTAGACCACTCGTCTTCACTGGTTTTCAGATATTGCCCCAGTGCTCTGTTTTCGATGTTGACGCAGTCCTCTATACTTAGTAGTCCTCTCCCTCCTTCCTTTCGTGTTATGTATAGTCTGTCCGTATTTGCTCTTGGGTGTAGTGCTTTGTGTATTGTCATATGTTTCCTGGTTTTCTGATCTATGCTGCGGAGTTCTGCCTTCGTCCATTCCACTATTCCTGCTCTGTATCTGATTACTGGCACTGCCCATGTGTTTATGGCTTTTATCATATTTCCGGCGTTGAGTTTTGACTTGAGTATCGCCTTGAGTCTCTGCATATATTCTTTCCTGATGTGTCCTTCATCTCTTGGTGTTTTATATCTCCTCCTTCCATTATTCCCAGGTATTTGTATCCTGTCTCATCTATGTGTTTGATGTTGCTCCCATCTGGTAGCTTTATCCCTTCAGTTCTCGTTACTTTGCCTTTTTGTATGTTGACTAAGGCGCATTTTTCTATTCCAAACTCCATCCTGATGTCCCCAGATACAATCCTTACAGTCGGATTGGGTATCTATTTCCTTGATGCTCTTACCATACGCTTGATGTCGTCCATGAACATCAGATGGTTGATTCTGTTGCCTCTTTTCTTGAGTTGGTACCCGGCATCCATCTTCTGCAGTACTTTTGTCATGGGAATCATGGCTACTACGAAGAGTAGTGGGGACAGTTGAGTCGCCTGGAAGATCCCTCTCCTGATATTAACCTCTGCCTAGTCTTATTCCAGAGCTGTAAGTATTGTATTCCAGTTGCGCATTGTATTTTTGAGAAGCTGATGGTATTTTCCTCTGCCCCATATATTTTCAGGCATTCTATTGCCAGCCATGTGTGTGGTATCATGTCGAAGGCTTTCTTATAGTCTATCCATGCCATGCTTAGGTTGGTTTTTCCTTCTCCTACTGTTCTTCATTACCATTTTGTCTATCAGGAGCTGGTCTTTTGTGCCCCTACACACCTTCCTGCAGCCTTTCTGTTGGTGGGGGATGGTGTTTTGTCTCCTCTAGGTAGTTGTATAGCCTTTCACTGATGATACCTGTTAGTAACTTCCACATTATTGGTAGGGAGGTGATAGGCCTGTAGTTACTGGCTATATTTCCCTTACTCTTGTCTTTTTGTACTAAGGATGTTCTTCCTGTGGTCATCCATTTGGGTGCTTGGTGATTTGAGATACAATGCTGGAGTTGTTCTGCTATTCGTGGGTGTAGGGCCTTGAAGTTTTTGAGCCAGTATCCATGGACTTCATCAGGACCTGGGGCTTTCCAGTTTGGCATTTTCTTTAGTTGGTGTCTGACTGTGTCTGTCGTGATGTCTGTGAATCTTTGTTTTATTCTCCCTGTTTCTTCTTTCCTTGACTTCCTGGAGCCATGTTGCATGTTTGTTGTGTGATACCGGATTGCTCCATATGTTTTTCCAGAGTCTCTTACTTGGTTCGGCTTCGGGAATTTCTGGGTGGTTGTCTTCCCCTCTTAGTTGGCTGTATAGTCTTTTCGGTTGGTTCCGAATAGTTTGTTCTGTTGGTATCCCTTATTCCTGTTCAAGTGTACCGTGGATCTTATGTGCTTTGGCCTTAAGCCTCTGTTTTACATCTTCTATTGTTGTTGTTTAATCCCCTCTCTTGTACTTTGTATTTCTCGTTGAGTTCCTCCCTTGTTTTCTTGCTTCTTAGCCTTTTTTCTGCCATCTCTTTCAGTTTACTCAAGTCAGATCTCATCACCATGATTTGCTTTTCCAGGCGCCTTTTCCAAGGAGGTTGCTGTTTTGGTTGCTGTTGGGTTGGTTGTGCTGGTGGTGTTGGTGTTCGAATTCCCATCAGTTCTGCTACTAATCTTGCTCCTGCATATGTCAAGTTATTTGTTTCTGTGATACTGGTGGTCTGTATTATGCCCAGTATTTCATTGACCTCACTTGTTTTCTCCCTTAATTTCTTGGTGTTGTAGGCTTTCATGGAGGGGATCTTTGTTCTCTCTGTATCTGGCTCCATCCATTGTCTAATCTTTTCTACCCATTCCGTCCTCTCTGTTACTTCGTCGGTGTTCTTCGTGTGTCGTTGTTTGATACCTCATCCTCCCTGTCGTCTTCTGTGGCATCGTCTCTCAGTTCGTCTTCGTTGTAATCGTTGTCGTGTGACATTTCCCTTTCCAGTTCTTCTCTTTCTGTTGGGGAGAGCCAGTTCTTTTCTTTATGTTCCTTGCTTGGTCTGCCAGCCTCTGCTCTGTTTGGGGGGTGTTATTCCTCTCATTCCAGATGTTGACCAATCTTCTTCTATATCCTCTCTCCGTCGGGTTGCTTCTGATGTAGCATCTCCATATTTCCTTATTTTCTTCTCTTGTCCATTTCTTCCTTTTTGCCTCTGTAGCTCCAATCTCAGGCTGTTGATGACTGTCGTTGTGGTGATCAGTTGCTGGATGACGACCTCCAAGTACCTGACCGTCTTCCCCTTCAATTGGGTTGAATACCTGGTTGCCGGACGAAGCTCCTCTGTTGCCAGAGGTTCCATTTACGTCGTTGTCGTTAATCCTTCATTTCTTTCCATCATGCTGAGTTTTGCTATTAACATAGCTGGACCCTACCCCCATCAGGGATAGGTACTCATTTACAGCTGAGTAGGAACTTAGGAATTATGGTAAAGATCCTTTCCCAAGGAATCAAACGCCGAGGAGAGCGGTCACCCATCCAACGACTGACCAGAGCCAATGTTGCTTAACTTGACTTAAGTCTATTGACGACCTAACCCACTCCTCCACGGCGCCACAGAAAGAAGAGATGCCACTCATCAAAACGAAACAAATAAATTCATAAATAGATGAACAGATAAAGATGCATTAAAATGCTAAATTTATCAGTGTGATCGACGACTAGTAAGGTTAAGAAAAATCTGACCAAATAATGACTAATATATGAGTTAATTTCGTTAATAACAAACCTAAAAATTTTCAAACTCAAATGGAGATGGCTGGTGGTCCAGAAGGATGATGATGTATCAGGTTGCTTCATAATCAACACTCGTTGTTTATACATACAATACATACATACATACATACATACATACATACATACATACATACATACCTATATGATAAATAACAAAAATGTAAAACATTTCTTGAATTTGTAAAGAAAGCTAAGTTCTATAGATCTTATATTTATGAACGAACAGGAAAGAAAAAAATAACTCATGAATTAAGAATATTGATAGTAAAAAATTAATTAGAATAAAGTTAGAGGAGTATTGCGGTATCCACAGAGATGCAGCTTTAATTAAAGTACAGGCAGTGGTCCCCTAAAAGGGTTTACGAAAGGAATCCATTGCTGAAAAGAAATTAGAGATAACCTGAAGTGATGTGAAGTCACTTTTTGTTTTTTCTTTAACTAAGGAAATGACAGGAGTAGGCCTCAGGGGCTTTGCATAATCTTCTGTGTTACGGATTATGTCCAGGATGTGTCTCCAGCGCATTGGGTGTAAGTCATGTCCTGGTTTTATAACGAAAATTTTTTTTTTGCTATTATTAGCGTTTTTGTATCCTCTTCTTTTATTTACAGTTGAAAGTTAATGTATAATGAATACCTTTAAACTTTTTGATAAGCTTGTTATATATATATTATATATATATATATATTATATATATATATATATATATATATTTATATATATATATATATATAAATAAATAAATATAATTATAGTATAGTATATGTATATGTATATATTATATACATGTAGAATCTACGGGTCACTTTTTTTACCAGATACATATTGCAATTGTAATAGCCACAATGCCTTCATAACTTCTTGAATTCTTTTGAATCTCTTTTTTGGATAAGCTTGTCACTACAAAGCCTGAAGATCCAAATTCAAAAAATAGACCAAAGAATTCAAGAAGTTAAGAGGGTGTTGTGGCTATTACAATTGCATGTATATAACATATTTACACACACACACACACACACACACCACACACACACACATATATATATATATATAATATATATATATATTATATATATAATGTAATTATCACATCGAACTGTGATTCATTTATTATACCATCCGAGCTACAAAATGTCCTTTAATATCTAAATTCACTCTACCTCGGTGGGAATTGATATATTTTCATAGATGTACCGAAGGGGAATTTTTTTAGTTGATAATAATTTCGTACCCACAATGGGATCGAACCACCGTCCAAGTAGGACGGGAACGAAATCAATACAGACAGTGACGCTATCAACTCAGCCATTGAATTGATAACGTCACTGTCTGTCCTGATTTCGTTCCGTCCCTTGGACGGTGGTTCGATCCCAATTTGGGACAAGAAATTATTATCAACTAAAAATAAAAATTCCCCTTCGGTACATATATGAAAACATATCATTTCCGAGGTAGAGTGAATTTAGATTATTTTAAAGGACATTTGTGGAGCTCGATGAATATATTTATATTAATATATTAATATATTTATTTTATATATATATATATATATAGGATAATATATATATATATATAATAATAATAATAGAAAGGATGGATTAACAGAAAAATAGGCAAATATCTAGAAAACTACTCTATAACTCAAGCGTATGACTAAAATTCTTAATGACCGCCGTGATACAAATTCTATTGTTACTGCCAAATAAACTTATGTATGCTGCATGCATAACGAAGTCGTTGCATAATGAATGAGAGAACCGAGATGAATGTTTATTCTGCATCTGCTATTCCGTGTAGGTACACACACAGTGCGCTTGTTATTAAGCGAATGACTCTCCCCTATAAATATTCTGTTTAGAAAATTTACGGGATCGATTTGAATTTGAAAGAACAAATAAAAGTGTTATTTAAATTCTCCAAAAGAGAATTATATTCCTTTCATGTCACACATATCACGAACAAGCAAAAAAACAAACACACACACACATACACACACACACGAAATATATCATATATATATATATATAATATATATATATATATAATATATATATATATATAATATATATATATTTATATTTTTCATTTGTTATGAAACTGTATCCTTGGAACGCATTTACAAAAGTCCGATAGGAATAGAAAATACAACCAATAAAACGTTAGACTATCCACCTCTAAATCTCCTCTGCGTGTAATCTCTGAAATCAAATCAGATTAATCAGAATAGGTTTTAGAAAAAAATGGTTCCCAGACTCTTTTCATCATAAAACAAACTGTAGAACCGGTTACAAAATCAGTGGGTCGCTATGAATATTAGTATGGAAGTTCTGAACTCATCCTAGACTGTCACAATGTTTCTTGGTGTCTCGGGAATCTACAAACATCGGGTAAATCCCAGATGAAAAGTGAGGTAAAAAGAGATGACGGGGTTCAAATAACCACCTGGTTTCATGCCGACGTTAAGCAGCGCGTATAACTAGTACTTGTAAAGCACAGCTATAACCAGTACCCAACATGCGACTCTTGCCCAGTCGAGCGAGACCTCAGGGCGAACTGTGATGTGCTTATGGACCGAGTCATTTCCGGTACCCGGTTCCAGGAGTTGACGGGACTTGCACAAGAGAGGAGAGAGTGAAGAATGGTAAAAGATGACCGCTCTCTCCCTCTGTCCACAGGAAATGCAGGAAATACCCAATGTAAATCGATAGTTCTGGGAGCTTTAGCGAGAAAGATTTACCTGCAATCTGTTAAGAGCGACTGTGAACCGTTGCGATAAAATCTTGTGGATGTTTGGGTTCTGTAATCCTTAACAATATGTCCGAGTTACGGAAGGGTCATTATAATGCGACTAACTCTAAAAATCACCTTAGGATCGGTAAGAAAGAACGCTTCTTATCTTGGTTTTTGATCAGACGACATAAATATCACGTAGGCCACCAACTACGTTTGAGGATATTTCCAAGGGAACCGCCAGGACATGGATTACCAAACCGAATTCAGGAAGCACGAATTGTTGCGGGTGAAGAGAATTATTGAGAAATCCATTGGGCGTTGTGTCAGGAGGCGGAAGGTCGGGGGTTGGGGGGGTTAGGGGGTGCGGGGATGAGGTTGGATAGGGAGGGCAGCAATGGATTTCATGACGGAGAATCCAAATTAGTTTCATTCATCTTCATTGATCCCATGAAATTCACTTACCTACCAACTCTATCTAATAAACTGCGTATGTCGTGAACTGGCAGTAGCTGCTACCTGATATATTCACACTATAATGTCTATTAATTAAAACCGAATTATACCTGGGAGTAATCAAGCATCGGTAATGAAATGGTGATCTGAAATCATGACCGAGTTCGTCGTTCTGTTAATGATCTGCTTATTATCATCACAATAATTTTATTCATTGAAGGGGATGGAATACTGCCAGATCCTCTTCAATGATTGGGCAATTCTGGAAGTACAGTCATAATGAAAAATGTGATGCAACAGGCTAGTTCCTGCTCGAGAAGAGTTACTTAGTTCACGTTTCATTACCTGTGTGTGAATATATATATATATATACTATATACATATTGTATATATATATATAAATATATATATATATATAATATAGGATGAATAACGTTGATCACGAAGTATATAAAACGTGATGCTATGTTATAATTAAAGGTTTTTTTTTTGCCACGAAGGAAAAAATGAAAAGCGAGTTAGCCGAGTACTTTCGGTCCTATTCGACCCTTTACTGAGGCATACTGATTTTACAAAGAACACCATAGTCAAAAGAAGGCTTAATATACAAACTGACACTACCAGATTAGCCATAAGGGCGATTTTCCCTCTACAGAAAGGAGGAGGAGTCATAGGCTAGCCACACCTTGAAGGATACCCGCAGTAAACAAGTGATTCTTCCAGAAAAATAGTACATTTTGAAAACAACACGGGAGCATATACAATTTAATATCATGAATTTTTACACAAATTTTCCAACAAAAATTATTATTAATGAAAAGACGAAAGAAAATATAATATATATATATATATATATATATATATATATATATGTATATAGATATATATATATATATATATATATATATATATATATATATATATATATATATATATATAGAGCAAGAGAAAGAGGGAGAGAGAATATCGAACCAGAGAGAGAGAGAGAGAGAGAGAGAGAGAGAGAGAGAGAGAGAGAGAGAGAGAGAGAATTAATAACTATATACATGTGGGACTAATTTATTAGTTGTTCATTTATTTTGAGGTCCTTCATAAACATCTTACAAATATATGGGTCCAAATGGTACATTCCCAGACTAAGATTTAGGTTGTTTTTATTAGTGATTTGTATAATTGCCGATTCCAGTAAATTTCTTGAAACATAATCATTAGATCTAGCAATTACCGAGGTATCACCCCAATTAATACAATGAGATTTTCTCTCAGATGGATAACAGTGCATTTAAAGTCTGGGCTGTTCTAACTGATACATATGCTGCTTAATCCAACACATAAATTTTACTAGACTGACCAATGTAAAACGATGGGCAATCCTTACAAGGAATTTTGTAAATGATGTTGTTATTTGTTACGGGACTATTCTTAATTAGCATATCTTTAATGGTATTGTTATAAGAGAACACTACAATAACATTAAATGATTTAAATATTGATTTTATGGTTTCAAATCCACGAAAATAAGGTAAGCTAAGTACATTTTTAGGGATTTCTTTTTCATTAATAGCAACATTATAAAACTTTTTATGAGCTTTTTGATAACATAAATCAATTAAATGAGGTGGGTAGCAGAGATCGTTTCCTATCTTTTTTATGTATTCTATTTCTTGGTCCAGGTATTGTGGACTCGTGATACGCAAAGCGCGTAGGAACATAGAAGAAAAAATTGAAATTTTAATATTAAGATGGTGGCCAGAATAAAAATGTTCATATGTTAAATTATTTGTGGGTTTTCTATAAATACTGAATTTGCATTGGAAAGATTTTCTATGTATTAATACATCTAGGAAAGGGATGACAATATTTAAATCGTTTAATGTTAATGTAGTGTTCTCTTATAACAATACCATTAAAGATATGCAAATTAAGAATAGTCCCGTAACAAATAACAACATCATTTACAAAATTCCTTGTAAGGATTGCCCATCGTTTTACGTTGGTCAGTCTAGTAAAAATTTATGTGTTCGGATTAAGCAGCATATGTATTCAGTTAGAACAGCCCAGACTTCAAATGCACTGTTTATCCATCTGAGAGAAAAATCTCATTGTATTAATTGGGGTAATACCTCGGTAATTGCTAGATCTAATGATTATGTTTCAAGAAATTTACTGGAATCGACAATTATACAAATCACTAATAAAAACAACCTAAATCTCAGTCTGGGAATGCACCATTTGGACCCATATATTGTAAGATGTTATGAAGGACCAAAATCAAAATGAACACAACTAATAATTAGTCCCACATGTATATAGTTTATTAATTCTCTCTCTCTCTCTCTATCTCTCTCTGGTTCGATATTCTCTCTCCCTCTTTCTCTTGCTCGATATATATATTTTATATTTTCTTTCGTCTTTTCTTTTTTTTTTTTATTAATAATAATTTTTGTTGGGAAAATTTTTGTAAAAATTCATGATATTAAATTGTATATGCTCCCGTGTTGTTTTCAAAATGTACTGTTTTTCTGGAAGAATCACTTGTTTACTGTGGGTATCCTTCAAGGTGTGGCTAGCCTATGACTCCTCCTCCTTTCTGTAGAGGGAAAATCGCCCTTATGGCTAATCTGGTAGTGTCAGTTTGTATATTAAGCCTTCTTTTGACTATGGTGTTCTTTGTAAAATCAGTATGCCTCAGTAAAGGGTATGAATAGGACCGAAAGTACTCGGTTAACTCGCTTTTTCATTTTTTTCTTCGTGGCAAAAAAAACCTTTACTTTATATATATATATATATATATACTATATATATATATATATATATATATATATAGATATATATATATATATTATGAATTCTCTTTGCTTCATCCATAGGAAAGTAACATTATAGCACACATCTGATATTTTCCTTCTCTCTCTCTCTCTTGCGTATCCCACACTTCTCTTGCTTCGCCTGTGCTGCCTCGCTCGCACTTTTCCAGAACTACAGACATGAGTCTTCGAGATGCATAAAATTTTAGCCCAGAGCACACGAAAGTCGGCCTTACGGGCTGCTCTTGAGCAAGAGCCCGTGCTGGCATAAAGCCAGCTTAATCTTCAACAACAACAACAAAGTCGGCCTCACTTCCTCCTCCACCCGAGTTCGGTTTAGGTGACCCAGGTCACTCCGGTTAGACTAACACCCCTACCCGGCCGTGCGAGCAGCCCAAGGCTTATATCTACTGTATTGGCCTTGGAGCAGCCATACCTGGACCCCGCTGGAATTCTCGTGGTGTGGGCCGCCACGGGAAAGCCTTGCCTTTTACCAGTGCCTTGAAGAAGTCAACTTCTTTCATCTACATTTTAGGAAGTTAATTGCTCCCAGCAATTAATCTGTTATCTGGCTTTATGTGTGGGTCATTAGCGTCCTTATTGACGCCTTGAAATCAGTAATGTTAAGGTGTAAACACGGTCTAGGTATATTATGTGTAAATACATTCCCCTGAGAATTCAACTCTCAGAGCTTCCTTACGATTTTCCCTTAACATGTGTTTGGCCTTCAGCGCTCCCTATTTTTTTTTTTTCTGATTGGCCTCCACGATGGTCGCGTAGCCAGAAAACAAGACATTGTTGCAGGAGCCACCAGACTTAAATCAGAATAATATGCATGATAAAATGTTTGTAAATTTTCCTTACTTAACTTTTTACACTCTCAAATATTAACCCATGAATTTCCCTTGTGAATAATTTACAATCAAAGGGAATCATATATGTAAGTGCATCTCCTCCCACCAAGATTCGAGCCTATTCCTTATGGGTTAAATACAGACGTGGCAGTAATCTAACAACATAGCACTTAACCATCTTAATGGGGATGGGTCGATCTAGACAAATGGTATCCCAACCTCAAAAAGTAAACTACTATTCACATGGAGGAAACCTAGAAGGTCATTAACTTGGTTAAACAAGTTTAAAAAAGAACGTACATTTTTTTAAGTCTACGTCATATATACACACAGCATGTATTAACTCGCACACACACTCATACTCACACTGACTCGCTAGGAAAAAAGTCTCTGTTAATAACTCATTCTCGAATTGAACCTCTTTAAAAATCAAATTACCCCGAACGCCCCACGTTGGGAACCACTGAATTCTAGGCTCTAATGTTCTGAACCTGAATTCGACAGGAATATATATAGCAGAATCGACATCGATTTATACCCCAATTGATATCATCTTAGCCGATATGCCCACTGTTACTTCTTTGTGGTGCCCAAAAGATCTGAAGTTCATGGTTCAAGTGTGAATGAAGACACTCAGGCCTATACAATATCATAATCTATAGAATTTAGTATTCCTATGTGTACGTCTACATTTTTTTTATAACGATATTTGTGGAAAAACTTGTACCCCTACTCACATTACTTTAAGGCACATCATGAATACCGATATTTATCATTTATTGTAAACCCTGTGGTCCTATTTAGTTGGCTGCTAAGACAGGGCACTGCTTCTGCTTTATGACATGGCAAATGTTCAAAGCTTTCTTGGTAATATGTTAAAGGATTCAGGATCTCAAAATTTTTATAATATCACATCTTTTAGAGTAGGGTTACCATCAATCATGAAAATTTGGGATTCTGGGAATTAATTATGAAACTTTTCAGGCACCTGATTGGGTATGATAAATCATCCTAAGGATCAAGTTTTTTTTACTTTTGGTTCGTCGCTATCTCTGCTCAACTCATTCGTTTAGGTTAAAATCGACAATTCTACATTTACATTGTTTTTCGTATTTAAAATTTCTTCCTTGTATTTCCATAGTTGCTTCTATCATCATTTTGATCACCGAATCCCTTAGATACTATCATTCTCCTTCATTATGCATTGACTGTAACTTTGATAAATATTAGGTTTTATGCCTCTTTTAAAATTCAACCTCACCTGACGCTATTAGTTAGAATATAGACAATATCTTTAATTTTTGACGACAAAACCTGAAGCATCTCCCGTCTGGTACATATTCAAACTGTCTAACGATCTTAATGGATAGACTTTTATGAAAAGTACAAAGCTGGCCACATTTGAAAAGAACCAATACAAATCTTGCCCTCCAAATCCGTGAAGTTGCCAAAAGTTGCCAGTTCGTTTTCGGGCCTTTCCCCTGGAATGAAGGACTTTGCTCTGCATGTAGGTATTTGTTTACCTGTTCTCTCAGTGGAAAAAAAAGTCAGAAGTAATTAGATTACCATTTGCTCAAATTTCACTTAAAATCTTCAGCTGATTTGTGGCAGGAGAGTTTGACTACTGTTTTTTTTTCATCTGTCCATCCGCCTGTGGGTGTTTTTGTATGGTAACACTGCGTCCCTGGCTTTAGATAGTTACATTCAGCTTACATTCAACGATTATAATAATATCCTATTTCGAATATTAACGGTGTAATTCGCATACAGTAAATTATTAAAACACTTTTCAGTTGCAAATGTACACACAGATATCCTTTTATTTACCTAAAAACTTACAAATAGCGTAACTATCTAAAGTCCGGGACGCAGTGTTACCATACAAAAAACACACCAACGCGGATGGACAGAGAAAAAAAAAACAGAGTATAGTCTTCTTTCTCTATATGTATTGCTCAAGACAATTGTAGTACTGAATACAATTTCACCTTCAGTAATGAGAGGGACCTTCGTTGACGCTACATTTCCATTGAGTGTAGATTTGTTTGTTTTTAACTAACAGTGAATAGTTTTGTCTCTACTGAATAAAATTGTAACACCGTGTCCTGCTGTTGTATTCCTATTAAGTGTCTTACGAAATTAACGTGTTCACGTCAGAATCGTTTACTTTACTGATATTCCGGTAGACATGTATGAGGCACTTTCCCTCTTTGCATTTAGTCATACGCTGGCTCACACATTTCACCAATTTCGATTTGATTGTAGACCTGTTCATAGAAAAAAGCCTTTATAGCTATAAGTTAACAAAATATTCCAGACAATCTTCATAAATCGTAAGCTAACTCCGCCGATAAAGAAGACGATTGTTGTGCAGGAAAGATGAGAAAGATGTTCCTTTGTGACTTACGAAAATAGAGATTTTGGTAGGATCTTGATTTCTCGCTCAAGACGTATCAGCTATCCCGAAAGAAAGAAAGAGAGAAAGAAAGAAAGAAAGAACAACAACTATAATTTTAGATACACCAACTTATTTTATAAACCTTGTTCGTATTGCGTAGTGACTGTCAGGGAGACTTACGAGACTTTGCCGCTAGTTTTATTTGCATTTTCATTTTGTTGCAGAGGTCCCAGGCACGTGGAAAATAAGAATATTTAAATCTCCTTTCTTCCTAGCTTCATAATTGGAATTCCTCCCACTATGTGCGCACGTATGCATGAGTATATATGCATAAATGCATATGTACATGCATGGAAAGAGAGAGAGAGAGAGAGAGAGAGAGAGAGAGAGAGAGAGAGAGAGAGAGTCATGCATGAGAAATGTATGGAACATGTATTTTTAGGTGAACGGGCTGCAATTTCTAAATTGAAATTCATGAAAAAATGCAAAAGTGTTACATTCAAGGCTGAACTACAGAGCAGGAGGCCAATATAATCAGCCCGAGAGAAGTGATCGTGAAAATTCAGGTAAGATTAGCTAATCAGTACAACTAAAAAAAAAAAAATATAATAGATATATGAAGATCTAAAGACGAAGAGGCAAAGAGAGGGAAGGTATTATAGTAATCTCAGAGGAAGAACGACATGAGGAAAGCAGGAAGAAATGTTCACTGCGACCATTATCATTACCTGACAAAGAACGGGTGTTTTTCCAGACCTTCTTCAGGTAATGGTTACCTGACGCTTGAAAGGATGTTTAACCACGAAACCATGATTCCTTTTATCCCCAACATACAAAAAGGAAATAAAGCCAGATAGATCTGACAGCATGATACTATGGTAAAGTGACTGACGTGTAAGATGATAAGCCACTAGGCACAGGGACAAGCAGAACAATAATAGTAAAAAAAAATTGGACCCAGGCAAAAAAAAAAAAAAAAAAAAAAAAAAAAAACACAAAAAAAAAAATCAAGGTCTACGCTGAAAGACGAGTCGATATGAGGTGCGCCTCAGAAATATACAATAACGACTGTAAATTAAAGCGAAGAAAATATGGAATACTGAAAGAATCAGAACACAAGCAACCGAAATTTGAATATAATCAAACGATAAATTAAAAATAGCAATGTGTTGTAAAGTAGTCTAAGAATCGCAAAGCAAAATTCTGAAGTCCTTAGTTCTGGAGTTAACGTGAGAAAAAAACAAACTTCTCGGATTATGTCGTCTCCTGAATGACTGAATCTTGTTATATGAGCATATTAATGGAATAAAGGATGATTCTGAATATCAATGTATCCATTTTCTTCGCGGCACGACATTGCTAGGTTTGCCATAACCCCAATTTTGTCTGTCCATACGAACTCACTCACTGTGGCAATCAAAATTCGTGAAGCATAAACCAACAGTAGAAGAATCAATCTATTTCCTGTGATAGACAAAGGGTATCACGATACAAGAAGCAGAAAATGAGAAAATCCGGACTCAGATTTTGTTGTTCCTCACGAACACGGTGGAAAACATCTGAAAATTTCATGCTTATGCAGGGTAACGGCATACTGATAGTAGTAGATTGCATGAAAGGGGAATTGTACTTTGAAGCTCCACTTCATTTTTCCCTAACTTTTTATTTTCTCCTCAGACACTCCTCACACAAACTCTTTTTATTTATATATATATATAATATATATATATATATATATATATATATATATATATATATAAGGTATAAGCCACAAAGGAAAAATAAACAACGGAGTTTCTGCAAGATCTTTCGACTCAAACGTCTTTACTCAGCAGATAAACTATCTGCTGAGTAAAGGACGTTGAGTCGAAAGATTTTGCTGCAGGGAAAACGCCCGTTTGTTTATTTTTCCTTCGTGGCTTATACCTTTATTTATGGATTATCACGTTCCAAACTTTCGTGATTCAGTTATACATACATACATACATATATATATATATATATATATATCATATACACTATATACATATGGTATATATATATATAAATTAATATAATATATAACAAAGATTATTTTGGAATAATCAATCTAATATTTTAAGTACAACAGTGTAGCCTGGTGACGGGCAAACGTGGGTCGGCATTGCTCGAACCTTATCACCGTCATTTTTCATCGTGGAAGAAAAATAAGATATATTTGTAATCCTCGTGAAAATTCTATCAGATAAGTATTTTATTTATTTTCTAGTACTACTAATAAAGAAGTTAGGCATGGCGGATATAGAGCCATACATAAACATTATATATATATATAATATATATATATATATATATATATATATATATAGTATATATATATATATATATATATATATATATATATATATATATATATATATATATATATATATATACATATATAATATTATATGTATCCCTCCTCAAAGAGGATATGAGATATAAAATTTATCTCTTCGAGGTATGTTGGTAGCCAATGTGGAGCAAGTTATGGAGTAAATTCTGGAGGACATTGATAGAAACAACTTGTTGTTAAACAGCCAACGCGGTTTCAAACAAAACAGATCCTGCCTATCAAACCTCTTGGAGTTTTTTCATAACATACTTGGTATTTACGACAGCAGTAGAGCAATAGATATACTCAACTTAGATTTCCAAAAGGCCTTTGACAAAGTTCCACACAAGAAACTAATGACAAAAGTTAGAGCATTAGGAATTGTAGGAGAAATAGCAGACTTGATCGGAGACTGGCTAACTTATAGAAAACAGAGAGTCGTAATAAAATGTGAGGAATCAGAATGGGTAGATGTAACAAGCGGAGTTCCTCAGGGTTCTTTCCTTGGCCCTCTCTTGTTTTTAATTTACATTAATGACGTTGATGTAGGCTTAACTAGCAGGATAGCCAAATTTGCAGATTACACCAAACTAGGTGTAAATACAGTAGACCCAGATACAGTGGAAATTTTAAGAAATGATATAATGAAAATAGGAGAACGGTCAAAAAGATGGCAAATGCCTTTTAACTTGGATAAGTGTAAAGTGTTACAAAGAGGAACAAAAAACCCTCATGTCAGCTACATGCTGCTTGGGAAAGACACAAATAGTGTAGAACAAGAGAACATTGCATTCATATTACCAAGGACTTAAAGTCCACAAAACAGTGCATAAAAGCTGAAAAAAAGCCACAGAAACTATTGGGGTACATAAAAAGGCAGTACAAATACAGAAACAAGGATAGGGGGCTTAAGCTCTACACATCAATAGTTAGACCTCATCTTGAATATGCAGTACAGTTTTGGTCACCAACACTAAGAAAGGACATAACTAGATTAGAAGGGGTACAAACAAGAGCCACAAAGTTAATTGCATCCATCAGGAAAATAGGTTATCAAAGACGACTGGAGAGCCTGAACATGTAAGGCTTAGAAACACGACGATTGCGAGGACAACGAATAAAAAAAATTAAAATATTGAAAGGCAAAACAAAATTAGACAGTAACCCATTTACGTTAAACGAAAACCAGACAAGAAATAATAGATGGAAATAAAAGCTGAAGAAATACAACACAACCCATTGTGGGAACTATTTACATACAAGATGTGACACATGGAATAAACAGCCACTAGAAGCTGTAAACAGCAACAGTGTGGAAGAGTTTAAAAGAAAGCTAGACAAAACCATTAGGACACTGAATGAACTTTAAAACCTCCTCCCAGAGATTAGTGAGCACACGAAGTCTCCTCGGATGGACTAACAAATCTTTGAGACATCTTAATCCTTGTAACTCCTTGTAACTCTCACTTCCTCTCCCTCTCACTCCTTTCTCTCACTCTCTCTTTCTTTCTCCAACCCTCCCTGTCTCTTTCCGTCTTTCTTCTTCTTCTATACACCACCTCTACTCTCTCTTTTCCCAAACACATCAACTCTCTGACTGTCTGTCTGTCTCTCCAAACCTACCTGGTTTTTTCTCCTTTCCTTTCCATAACACCCCCTCTACTCTCTCTCTCTCTCTCTCTCTACTCTCTGCTCTCTCTCTCTACCCCTCACTTCCTCTTCCTGTCACTTCCTCTCTCATCTGTCACCCCCTTCTCAACACCCAACCCTTTGGTGGTATTGAGGTTTTAACCCCACAGTATTCTTTTCCAAATAGTTGAGTCATATGTATACTGAAACTAGGTATGATAAATTCTTAAAGTTACTAAGTCTACAGGCATAACTAGCCCAGTTTCAGGGAACCCCTCCCACCCTCACCCCCTTATGGTGCTAGTGATGTCTTACCCCACAGGGCTGATTTCTACATGGCGGGGTGGAGCCTAAGGTAAAAATGTCATCAAAATCGGTCAAGAAATGTGGATTTGTAAAAATGGTGGTGTATGAAAAAGTGGGGTTATGATCCCCTTAGGAATGGCCCTCGAATTTCGGATGTTGAATAAAACCTCCCTGGAGGGGAGGGAAGTCTATGGTAAAAAGCTCCTCAAAATTGGTCAAGAAATGTGGATTTGCATAGCGTTCATAGAAAAAAACAAACTACCAAAGACACAAACAAATAAACAAACAAACAACAAACCAATAAACATTCCCAACTTATTATATAGATACATGCATATATATATATGTATATATAATGTATATATATATATATATATATATATATCTATATATACTATATAAAGTTACATGTTGTACCAAAAATGCAAGAGATATATCCAAAATAATATCAGTTAGAAAATACTTCTCAGTTCCAGTGAAAGGCGCATAGTTTTACTAAGCTAATGACTATACACTTACAGTGTTTTGGAATTATTCCTCATATCTGTCTATATATCTAGGTTCTTGTTTATCTATCTGTGCCTATACATATGCATGGATATATATATATATATATATATATATATATATATATATGTATAATATGTATATTATATATATATATATATATCCTTAAATCCACGGTAGACAGGTAAGTGAAACAGGGATTGGAACAAGTACATTTGTAGTATTCTACGGAAGTGTTTGTTCCAAGTCCTGTCTTACGTTTATGATCGTGGATTTAAGGGTATTCTCAAGTAGGTGTTCATTCGTGCTACATTGGATATATATATATATATATATATTATATATAATATATATATATATATATATCATTTACAATACACACACATATATATACATATATATATATCTATATATATATATATATATATATATACATATATATATATATATATATATATATATATTTATATATATCTATATATATATAGATATATATATATATATATATATATATATATATTATATATCTATATATATATAGATATATATATATATATATATATATATATATATATCTATATATAATATATCTATATATATATATCTATATATATATCTATATATATATATATATATATAGTATATATATATATATTATATATAGATATATATATATATATATATATATATATATATATAATATATATATATATATATATATATATATATATATATATATTGTTGTATACACACGCGCGCACACACACACATACTATATATATTATATATATATATATATATATATATATATATATATTATATATATATATATTATATATATATTGTTGTAGAACATGTAGGTTTCATCAGTGAAGAATGTTTGATTTTGTTTTGTTCTGTAATTCTAAAATAGTTGCAACGTAGAATGAAGGCAACAAAAAGTCGAAAACCGTAGTTAGCTTACGAGATGGTTATCCTAACCAGTTACCACAGATTAAGGTCCTCATAATTTGACAATGGAGCAATTGTTTACAATAATTTTGGATCACCATGTGTCATTTGCACTTTGGTACAGCTTTCTATCATGAGACGGGACATTCCGTACCTCTTTTTAATTTTGTTTAACTGAACACTATTCTTAGGAATAAGAATACTACATATTTGTAAGGAAGCTTAGATTCTTAAAGCAAAAAATATGTTGTTACAACCACTTACCAAGAGAAGTCAGAGATGCCAGACCCTTGAATCAATGTACATTTGTAATCAGAGTTGAAAACCTTTTGAGAACTTACTTATGAATACTTTTTTAAAAATCCTGTATCTTATTCCCTAAGATCTTTCCTTAATTTTCCACAAGTTTTCATGTTTTCTTTATTATATACTAGCTTTTTTCTTTTATCCTAAATTGCATGTTTTAAAAGTGATCAATTATTTTAGATTTTATTCCATTTTTACTCAGGTGTTTATGATTGATAATTAATCTAAGATTTCATTGTCAAATTAACAAGCAGTTAAAACAAGAATACAGATTCTTATTTTCCAAAATCTTAAGAGTAAAGACAACTCACAAAAATGATTAGCAAGTGAACACCACAATTGCAATGAAAATAAATACAGTGAAATATAGACAGAAATGGAGGGTAACTCAATGTAAAATTATAGATTTCAGATATCAGGATTAGC
>NC_061107.1:132415980-132433480 GCF_015104395.2 Macrobrachium nipponense | reverse complement strand
ACGTTGCTTCAGTGACCATTGCTTTGCTCAGCAATTGGAATAAGGATCCGTTACTTTTTTTTTGCAGAGAGAGAGAGAGAGAGAGAGAGAGAGAGAGAGAGATGAAATAAAAGCCCGCATGCATATCCTGTAGGGTTCAATATCATTTTCATTCCCAATTCGGGCTGAAAAGGAAACGCGATATAAACCATTATAATTAAGCCCATCAAAGGAAGGAAACTGCACTTAAATCTGCTATTGGATAATATCAGCGATAGGGATGGATTCAATAAATTAGATCAGTTACCCATGCAATTATACTTATATCAATGGAATGGCTTTGAGAGAGAGAGAGAGAGAGAGAGAGAGAGAAGAGAGAGAGAGAGAGATGGTTAGCATACATAACAAGACTATCTTGAAGTATTTTCTCCCTGATAATGAGTTACACCAATAGACTAATTAATATATAAGTGATATTTAAAAGCAGCTGAAAAACAAAAACGTCATAAACAAACATTTGTACTCTATCCTCTGTAGCGATGTGATTTTTATTCCTCGGGTACCGTACTGAAATTTCTGGGAGTGTACCATTGACGTGTACCATTGTTCTGTCGAAACAGGTAAAACAACACACGTGTACATCCTGAATTGTTTCATAATAATCTTGGCCTAGTTTCTTGGTACTGTTTGAGGACATTATCTCGACCACATGTTTAGGTGTTTCTATAGATCTACAAGTTTTAACTTGATTCAAATTGGTATTAGATCTAATTACTTGTCATTCTATGTAATTACTTGATAAAAGCTCTTCCGCGGAAATCAGATTTTATATTTACCATGCAATTGTCTCATTAAAAACATACATATAGATGCCAGAAAATATTACAAATATCGGAGGATTAATTATCAGTTTATAACATAAGCTGACCGCTGATTGACGTCGATATAGTTGAGATTATACTAAATATAAACGTTATTCTATCGTTTGCCATATTATTTTTTTCGCACAAATAGACAATTCCACTTCTCAAAGCGCTAGCAATAAGCAGTTTTTGCTTTCTGTTACGTTTAATTTGATAAGTCATTATTTTTATACCATCTACTTTCTTATCATCTTGATGTAAGTCCGAAATCGATTTTTCCAGTCTCTTTAATTTTCACTGTTATGCAGTTCCTTTAATACTCAATGTAACTTCGAAATGTTGCTGCATATCTTGTATCTTCTGTTCATGAGAAAGAATCGTGTTCGCCAGCTACTTCCATCATTACTACTGCTACTGCTACTGCTACTGCTATAATTGCCACTATTTTCGTCAATGATCCGGATATCGTAAACTGTGTTTATAATGGTCATAATACATACTATCAAATTTTCATTAGCTGGCGCCATGATTATTGCTAAGGTTCTTTTTATATAACTAATGGATTTCATGTATAATTTCTGTCTAACCAATATTTGATTGACTGAACAGCTAATTTTTCTTCTGTCACTATTGCCAATGTAGGGCCCTTGAGAGTTGAGTTTCTGGCCAAGAAGAGTAAATTTTTAGCAATTCAGTAGACAACTTAAAGTTAGAGAAGTATGAAATACTTTTTCCCGAAAGTCAACCACTTTCTCTGTCAAGATTGGGAGAGTTCCATGTCATCAAAATAAAAAGTATTCTGCGCACTTTCACAGATTCATAACATCAAAATGGATACCTGATTCCTTGAATAACTCTAAAGCCATTCTCTTGGCTGTTCTGTGGCTACTGATTTTCGGAAGTTTGTGTAATGCCAAATTGAATCCTTTTTATCCATGTGCTAATTATATACTTATTCCTTTGTTATATACTATTTCACCTGTAAATAATTCATTACTACATTACTACCTTTACTCAAGTTTATTTTTTTTTAGATTAGGAGTAATTTCCTTAGTAATTTTTGTTTATCACACTGGCAGGTTCCAGGCCAAAGTAAATAATACTGATGATTCAATAATATCACAGTTACAACAACACCAACAACTAATAATAGTAATACTAATAATAAAAATAATGGAAGGAGGGGATATAAAACATTAAGAGATGAAGGACATGATCAGGAAAGAATATATGCAGAGAATCAAGGCGATACTCAAGTCAAAACTCAACGCCGGAAATATGATAAAAGCCATAAACACATGGGCAGTGCCAGTAATCAGATACAGCGCAGGAATAGTGGAATGGACGAAGGCAGAACTTCGCAGCATAGACCAGAAAACGAGGGAACATATGACAATACACAAAGCACTACACCCAAGAGCAAATACGGACAGACTATACATAACACGAAAGGAAGGAGGGAGGGGACTACTAAGTAAAGAGGACTGCTGCGTCAACATTGAAAAACAGAGCACTGGGGCAATATCTGAAAACCAGTGAAGACGAGTGGCTAAAGAGTGCATGGGAAGAAGGACTGAAATAAAAGTAGACGAAGACCCCAGAAATATACAGAGACAGGCAGAAAAGACAGAAAGAACACAGGACTGGCACAACAAACCCAATGCACGGACAATACATGAGACAGACTAAAGAACTAGCCAAGCGATGACAATTGACAATGGCTACTGAGGGGAGTGCTCAAGAAGGAAACTGAAGGAATGATAACAGCGGCAAAAGATCAGGCCCTAAGAACCAGATATGTCCAAAGAACGATAGATGGAAATAACATCTCTCCCATATGTAGGAAGTGCAATACGAAAAATGAAACCATAAAACCACATAAACTATGGTATTCAGAACGGATAGGGTGATACGTGCAAATAGACCAGGACGTGACGTTTGACTGACAAAGTCAAGAAGAAAGTATCACTCATTGATGTCGCAATACCATGGGGACATCCAGAGTTGAAGGAAGAAAAGAGAGGGAAAAAATTGATAAGTATGCAAGATCTGAAATAGAAATAAGAAGGATATGGGATATTGCCAGTGGAAATCGTAACCCATAATTCATGAGGAGCACTAGGCACGATCCCAAGATCCCTGAAAAGGAATCTAGAAAAAACTAGAGGCTGAAGTAGCTCCAAGACTCATGCAGAAAGAATGTGATCCTAGAAACGGCGCTCATAGTAAGAAAAGTGATGGGGACTCCTAAGGAAGCAGGAATGCAACCCAGAACCATACACTATAAATACCACCCAGTCGAATTAGAGGACTGTGAGAGCAAAAAAAACAAAAAAAATAAAATAAAAAAAAAATAATAATAATAATTATACAAGAAAATATGTCAAGGAGACCGTGTAGGTCATCGAAAGCTTTCTGCTTTATATTTTAAATAACAAAAATAAACAGACATACTATTGTGGATTTACTTTTCCAACAACAACAACAACAACAATAATAATAATAATAATAAGAATAATAATAATAAAATAATAAATAATAATAATAATGATAATAATAAAATAATAATAATAATATAATTTAAGTTTTAAGCTGGTTCGCAGTCTATGAAGATTTCCTGAGGAGAGACCGAGACAATAATAGATATGTAAAAATGAATATAGTTGTTTTCTGGAAGAACTTTATCGAAAATTTTCAATGGGATAAGGAATTTCTAACAACAGTTATTTTCCTACTATTCACATTCAAATCTGAATTGCCGTAAGCTTTTAACTATGCCATGTGGGCCCCAATATACTTTCCATGAAAAATTATAGGAGCCTTAAATTATTGTTGAAGTGGTAAGAAATTCCAGCAATGCAAAAGTAATGTCAAACAAAATTTGTAACTCATGGATTTTGTATTGGGCCATAACACATTCAGCGGTGAGATTTCATGGTAGTCCTTCTCTAACTAGTTATTGAATAAAAGCAGGTGAGTATATATGAAAGTAAATTATGGCTTCATAACATGAATGCTTCGTTGTTTTGGTTCCATTGTGTGTAGAAATTGTCGTGAGTATGTTTGTGTACGAGGATGTGCGATACGTTTCATCCGCGCAAAATTCCAGCCCCAGTTCCCGCGGAGGATTTTTGTTTTCTCTCTCCATCATAAGTTTGGCGATCATCTTGAATATGCATTGATTATCAATAGCGCAATTCTCAGAACGGCGCCTTGTAAGTGGGGGGCTCATCAATATTAAACCACTGCCGCAGGCAGAAGGAACGAAAATGATACACTGATATTGCACCTACGAGTCACATAAACAGAGAAAGAATGGCAAGCAAACATAATATCAAATCATTACAATTTACGCCCATTTGAGAGAGAGAGAGAGAGAGAGAGAGAGAGAGAGAGAGAGAGAGAGAGAGAGAGTCAGTACGAAGGATTATCACATCAGACGTGACACCCAAGAGGCAGCGTATTTAAGGGCCATCATGAAGTTCAACAGCCGGTCCTTTGACTGCTAATTCATGCTGGTAGTTTTGCTTAACGTTTCGAAGTAGAGGTATCCTTTTCGGTTTTTTTTTCTTATGGGAGATGAATTTGATATTTGTTTGATATTCACTTCGGAGGAAAATTATCTTTGCTTTCTTAATTATTAGATATCACAACCTTAGGTCTTAGCTTTAGTGACTGAAAATCATTACCTGTTTGGTTTTAAGTTTTCCAATTCGCTCCAGAAAACTTAGGAATTTGAGGTCACGTCTCCCAAGTCTTGAAAAGACCTAAACTTGGATCCGTCAGCCAAAAACTGGGACCTGCCCGGGTTATAACTTTAACCTTACAACTCTCTGTAACGGACCCCCAGCACGGAGAGCGCTGAGTCTAATTATCGTGAATATTATGGTAAGTTTTAGCCATAAATCTCCCCTCGTAAAATGTTTACCAAGTTTAAGAAGGCCCTAAAAGTATTCGCACAAAAATACGAGCGCCGCGCGGACCCGGGAAAATCAATAGAGACTCAGTGAATGGGTCCTTAAGTTAGCATTGCTAATTCGCAGCCCTGTTTAAGGCATCAACGTGATCTACATTCGGGACCCCATGTATTACCCTGAGGAATGTTTGTGTAGCTGTGCGATCGTGTTTGTGTACGTATGTGAATGCCGGGTCATAACCCGTGTGTTTTATATGTGTGTGTGTGTATGTATGTACGGGAGGATGCCGGCGATGCCATCTGGCCGGACGGTTATGGCGTGAGTAGTGAGAGTGTTGAGTCAGATAAACGAAGATTGATGAGCGCCTTGCCAACTCCTGCTTTTTATTCCCTCCCCTTTTTTCAAGGCAGAGCATGGGAAAATCGAATTTTTCTGGCCGGAGTGAAGTTCTTTGCTTTGCATTTGAGCTGGGAGATAAAACTCTCTACATTTGCTTGAGACCCGTACAATGATTCGTGTTTGATCGGAAAGCAAATTAAAACATGGCCAGTGATTCTTCTGGAGGCAGTGTAGCATCTTTAATTTTTTCCTTTTTTTTTTTTTGCTGGATGAATCTTCATACAACTGAAAAATATATTCCAAGAACTGCAAGGAATTTGCTACAAAACTGAATTGGATTTTAGAGGTCTACATCAAGGTGTTGCTGAGAAGTATTCTGGTAAACATCATCAACATCAAAATCATTTCATCTTCCTCAGAAAAGTACTTTGAAATGTTCCGTGAACTGTACCTCATAAATTACAAAGGACACTGATAAGAAAAAGGTGACAGAATGATGTGGCTTGACGACTGCGTCTCACAAAACTGAATTCTGCAAAAGCGGAGGGAGAAGAAAAGGGATAAACAAAAAGCGGAGGCGATGGGAGATGGAAGATAAGAGAGAGAGAGAGAGAGAGAGAGAGAGAGATGGTGCGGGGGTTGGGGGGGTGGTTGGGGGGAAGGGGGGGAAGAATGAAATACAGGAACCTTTGCAAAAGGGTGAAATTGCTAGTTTTGACTGAATAGCCCTTTTAAAGCTGCACACTCAGGGGGCGGCCAAAGTAATTCCTTCAAACCAAAACGCATCTTTGTACTTTATCTGCTATGCAGTTCTGAAACATGTCGGCAACGCAGAATGTAATGGTGTTAAGAGCTATGGCAAACTTCATTCCAAAATAACTTGATTAAAATGCTCTCTTCCAGATTAAACGGTCCCTTCTGAATAACGCATCAACGCAAGTTCGGAAAGGAACCCCTTTTAAACTAAATGGAGTTGCATGAATAACCTACTGAAGCTCTAATCGTCATTTCCCCTTTATGCCGTGAACGAAAAGTGAATGTCCGTTGTTGCGGGTATTCGTTTTCTGATGTTCATCTCTGTATTCCGGAGTCTATGGTTTTCCTGACATTCATATTGTTCATCCATTTTTGTTTATATATGTATATGCAAATAACTGGCACTGAGATGGTAAATTTATACATTTAAACATAAGCCCTTTAGCTGATCGAGGATGCTAGGAATCCAAGAATCTATAAGATATACTCTTATTCAGTGGATGTTAGTAATCTCTCTCTCTCTTTCTCTCTATCTCTGTCTCTCTCTCTGTCGGAAAAAACCCTATGCGTAACGAGATTCCATTGGAATTAAGGGCGTTAATAGCACTAGCTTCAAAGGCAGGTAATCTTATATTTGGGATAGAGAGCTAACGGCAGAGGACTCTTGAGAAGCATTGAAACATGTCAAAAGGCAGACTTGTCGGAACGAGAGCCGTTCTCAATTTATAAATTCGGCAGTAAAAGAATTTTTCATTCTCAAATTTGGCTGTGGGCAAAAGGCAGACTTGTCGGAACGAGAGCCGTTCTCAATTTATAAATTCGGCAGTAAAAGAATTTTTCATTCTCAAATTTGGCTGTGGGAGAATTTTTAATTTTCAAATTCGACTGTGGGAGATTCTTTAATTTAAAAATTTGGCTAGGTGAGAATTTTCCATTTTCAGATTCAGCTGTAGGAAAATTTTTCATTTTCAAATTCGGATGTGAGAGAAATTTTCATTTTCAAATTTGGCTGTGGGAGAATTTTTATTTTCAAATTCGGATGTGGGAGAAATTTTCATTTTCAAATTTGGCTTTGGGAGAATTTTTATTTTCAAATTCGGATGTGGGAGAAATTTTCATTTTCAAATTTGGCTGTGGGAGAATTTTTATTTTCAAATTCAGATGTGGGAGAATTTTTTAATTTCAAATTCGGATGTGGGAGAAATTGTCATTTTCAAATTTAGCTGTGTGAGAATTTTTTATTTTCAAATTCAGATGTGGGAGAATTTTTATTTTCAAATTCTGCAGTGGGAGAATTTTTTGTTTTCAAATTCTGCAGTGGGAGAATTTTCATTTTCAAATTCGACTGTTGGAGAATTTTTCATTTTCAAATTCGGCTGTGGGAGAATTTTTCATATTCAAATTCTGCTATTGGAGAATTTTCATGTTCAAATTCAGCTGTTTGAGATTTTTCATTTTTCATTTTCAAATTCGGCTGTGGGAGAATTTACTATTTTCAAACTCGTATGTGGAAGAATTTTTTATTTTCAAACTCGGCTGTGGAAGAATTTTCCATGTTCTAATTCGGCTGTGGGAGAATTTTCCATTGTCAAATTCGGCAATGGGAGAATTTTTAATTTTCAAATTCGGCTGTGGAAGATTTTTTTTATTTTGAAACTCGGCTGTGGAAGAATTTTTCATGCTCTAATTCAGCTGTGGAAGAATTTTTCATGTTCTAATTCGGCTGTGGGAAAATATTTCCTTTTCAAATTCGGCTGTGGGAGAATTCCTCATTTTCAGATTCGGCTCTGGTAGAATTTTCATTTTCAAATTCGGCTGTTGGAGAATTTTTAATTTTCAAATTCGGCTGTGGGAAGTTTTCTTCATTTTCAAATTCGGATGCGAGATAATTTTTCATTTCCAAATTTGGCTCTGGGAGAATTTTTATTTTTAAATTCGGATGTGGGAGAATTTTCTATTTTCAAATTCTGCTGTTGGAGAATTTTTCCTTTTCAAATTCGTCTGTGGAAGAATATTTCATTTTCAAATTCGGCAATGGGAGAATTTTTCATGTTCAAATTCGGCTATTGGAGATTTTTCATTTTTCCTTTTCAAATTCAGCAGTGGGAGAATTTTTCATTTCAAACTCGGCTGTGGAAAAATTTTTCATTTTCAAACTCGGCTGTGAAAGAATTTTCCATGTTCTAATTCTGCTGTGGGAGAATATTTAATTTTCAAATTCGGCTATGGGAGAATTTTTCATTTTCAAATTCGGCTGTTAGAGAATTTTTCATTTTCAAATTCGGCTGTTAGAGAATTTTTCATTTTCAAATTCGGCTGTGGGCGAACATTTAATTTTCAAACTCGGTTGTGGGCGAATTTTTCATTTTCAAATTCGGTTGTGGAAGAATTTTTCATTTTCAAATTCGGCTGAGGTAGAATTCCTTATTTTCAGATTCGGCTGTGGGAGAATGACACTTAACTCCTGCTTATGAGAGAGAGAGAGAGAGAGAGAGAGAGAGAGAGAGAGAGAGAGAGAGAGAGAATTACGAATGAGTGAAAGTTTATCTAAGTTTGATTATAACTTTGTGTTGTTAGTAACTTTGATGGCATTTGTTTAAACCTTCAAGAAATGTCTCCCTTCATGAGATGTGTCAAATGCGACTCAAATTATAAAAGTCGTTTTGAGAAAAACAATCATGGGCAGCATTTAAACAATCAAAATTAGCAGACAGAAGTAATCAGGTTTATTGTTGAATTAATTAGTAAGAGTAACCGACATCGCTAAAGTAATGACCATTGACGCCCGTATACCAGTTTAGCATTTTTTTCCAATTCGTATTATAATCGTCTTAATATAAAATTTAAGAACTTTCTACGACGGCAGTGGGAGGCGGCTTTCTTCGTTGTACTGTAATTCACAGTTATTCTTTAGTTAGATGTGCTACAAGAACTTCTCGTAATATCTGATAAAGGTTCATAATATGCCATAGAGCTTTCTGTAGAAGGGCGAGGAATATTAAAACAACATTTAATTGAAATTTAAAAAAGATTTAATTGAAATTTTTTATATTGTAAAAGAATTCCTTAAAATTTATTTCTATACGAGTTTGATGGTGCAAGTCACGGTGAGCTGGAACCTGGCGCTGCCTGTCTTGTCTACCCAATCCTCCCGAACTCCTACCATCCCCGCCCGCAGCCGGGCCGGACAAACAGGTTAGCAGGAGTAGGTTTGATGTGGCATGTCTCCCCTACACTTCCGATCCCCTACTTACCCCACCGCCACCCAGGGATGAGAAACATGTTTGCAGTCCCTACCCACCTTGCCCCCGCCTGGGTAGGACAAACAGGTTTTCAGGAGGAGGGTGGATGTGCCATGTCTCCCCCCACCCCTCCTGATCCCCTACATACCCTGCCTCATCCCGGGGCGGACAAACAAGAAAGATCCATTCAGATTTTACCATAATAGATTATAATGGTCATAATCTAATACATCCTCTTGTTTTTATGTGGTTGTTCATAGCTGCTCGAAACTTTCTTCTCACTGGAGTTAAGTTTTTCAGTTACATCAACTCCTAATAGCAGAGTACTATATTAATAAAGAATTTTCAATTGTTATGCATTAGATGTGTTAAAACTAATTTAATATAAAGAGAATGATCAGTGACAAAAGAAATGACGCATGTTAATAAAACCCGTAAATAAAGGATTTTTTTTAACGAATAAAAGGGCATAATTTCTCAAATGTGAGTAATTAATATAGATTAGGATTAATTGAAATACAGTGAAGGTACTTATGAAATACTTTTCCTCTTCGAAAATAAAAAAGAACATATCGTAATATGAGGCAAACCCGAAACGTTGAGGTAAAACGAGACAGTCCACAAATTACGATCACCCCAGATAAAAGGATCCTAATAAATTTAGCGTCAATAAAAATCCCCCCCCGCAAAAAAACAGAAAAGGCAACAAAATTGTTACCCACTTTGCATTGAAAAGTTCAGCTGAAATGGGTACGTAGTTACTGGACAAAGGGAAGGAATTAGCTTGCAGATTCCATTCAGTATTCTCTGAAAATTGAGTACTTATAGTGGCATAGTGCCAAGTCCCTGAACTCCTGAGCATAGAACAGCATTCGAAAATAGGGGAGATCCAGTGATTTTATGCGATCACGGAGAAATTCTATACACTCAACCGTATAATTCGAACCCAGGTCAAGCTAATATATATATATATATATATATATATATATATATATATATATGTATATATATATTATATATATATATATATATATATATATATATATATATATATATATGATGCGTTGAGCAAAGCGCTTATGCGTGTGTATACTTTCCGGCGTTCAAAGGACATCACCCAATTGTATAACACTGCTGATCGAGCTGTCTGCTGTAAATCTCCGCATTTTATCCATTTTGAAGGTCATAATTTTACCGTAAAGAATTCCAAAGTCCAGCACGTAGTAAATAAATTCGAGAGTTACAGTGCTTAAGCTACGAAAAACTTTTTGACTTGTTCAAGATCTTCAAGCAACTCACGCCAGATCTAACCAGTCTGCAGGCTTGCTATTTTAGGTAATTTCGTTCTCGATGACTCTCTGATCTGCATTACATCTCGCCTTATTTACTGACTGACAACTCCGCCTTTACGCTGGAAGCATCGGTTAATCACAATCTTTGACGCTCCGAACTGTGACGCTTTGATGGCGTTCGAATTAGAAACATTTTTCTTTTCTTTTGAGGGATATATAATTTCCGTTCTTAGTCCTAAGATTAGTATAAATCTCTATAATTTCTCATTAAATATACCCTTAGATGATAATTTTACTCTAGTCAGGCAGGTTTGAGAGTAAAGTTGATCTTTTTTCTTTTCTTATATTTCATGATCCACAACTAATAAACAAACAAACAAACAAACAAACACACACACACACACACACATATATATATATTATACATCTATATATTTATATATATTTACCTATCGCGAGAGAGAGAGAGAGAGAGAGAGAGAGAGAGAGAGAGAGAGAGAGAGAGAGAGGGAGGGTCCACCATAAACATACTGAACTATCTTATTTTCAAGGCCGAGAGTCATATCGCTGTTGAGTTGAGGTTGTTGGGAAAGGCTAGCCAAAGGTTTATTTCCTGTGACCCTAACGAACCAAGATATTAGATGTCTGATCCTTACCGTTGATCATTTGTAAAAGATCTCAGACGAGGTTCACAATTTAAAAAAAAAACGAAAAAAGAAAGCATGGTTGGACTTGTGTGACCCAAATATATTATGATTCCTTAATGAACGGAGAATATTATGTTTGGAATAAATTAAACTAAACAGACGATCCACTAATTGCCTGTTATCAACTTTGCTTCCACAATGGAGCAGCTGTTCTCAGTGATGATAATGTGCCGTAATTGTATGCAGACACTGTCTAAACAACGCTGAAAATAATAAACAGACGTCTCATGCTTGCAATCACGAATACAGAACTGCAGTTAGCGTGATCATCATCATCTGCTGTCTCCCATCTTTTATTTTTCTTTCCTCTCCTCTATCTCTGAAGAACACGTTTTTTCATATTCTCTTCTCGTACCGCATAACATCTATACAATATTAGATGGATAATAGTATCATTGAAAAAAAAATTGTGCTTATCAATCGATGTGTGCAGATTTAGCAATTAATCATCAAAGATGGATTAACTACAAGTCAGTAAAGTGTGGACAATGATATAAGTAACATTCAATAAATAACCTTAAGCCATTCACACGCTATACTTTAGTGATATAGGCTAATTATACGGAAAACCCAATCATATTAAATTTGATAATTGTATACCTGTATACATGAATTCCAACTGAATAAATGCATTAGTGTTATTCTAATGTTCCATGTACTGATGACTGATCCGCTGACGATATACGATTATTATTATCATTACGAACTTGACGAAGAGCGTTACGCTGGTGAATGCGTCATGTCTCTTACTCTCCCGATCCCATACTTAACCCCTGGTTGGACAAACAGGTTTGCAGGAGGATGTAGATGTGTCATGTCTCCTCTACCCTCTGGACCCACACTCACCCTGGGTGGACAAACAGGTTTGCAGGAGGAGGTGGATGGGTCATGTCTCCCTTATCCTCTTGATCCCCTACATACCCCACCCTGGGTGGACAAACAGGTTTGCAGAAGGAGGTGGATGTGTCCTGTCTCCCCTACCCTCCGAACCCACACTCACCCTGGGTGGACAAACAGGTTTGTAGGAGGAGGTGGATGTGTCATGTCTCCCCTACCTGCCACGCCCCCAGCCCATGGCGAAGCAACAAGATCCACCCGGACTTTATTATTATTATTAAAAAGATGGCCGTTGAGTTTGTTTTGAGGTTTTTCTATCTCTCAAGTGAGTCTCTTAGTAAATTACGCGATAGATGTCCAAAGTTTATCTTTTCCTTAAAGTTTCGGTAGTTTTCTCCACCATTTACTTTTAAGGCAAACGGAGCCAGGCTACATTTATGCCACTTTTTTGGTCGAATTTGGTCCGGCGTCGGGACCTGGAGGGATGGGGGTGCCGCCCCTCTTCCTATTTCCTTTCAAGAGAAGATAAACAGATATTAATATAATATATACCCCTGTTACTAGATGGGGTTTACAGCGCTTCTGCCCTTAGTAATGGTAAGGTTAACACAACACTAAGCATAATAAGTGTCAAAGGATCTATGTTTCTGGAACTGTCTAAATTACCAGCAATGAATATGGATCGGGTAAAGAGACATAACCAATAAACAACGTAGCGTGAGACTGTTGTGATAAGTATCACAGGCGAGTGGGGCCAGGCGCAATAATGTTATTATTGAAGCAGTACATTTCGTATATGCATAAATTCTTACCGATGAAGAAAAGTATCAGAAGTAACAAAAATGCGTGAACTATAATGTAGTTCGGCCATTCCATAACGAGGTGATGCTCTCGCCAATGATTATTTGCACATTCTACGTGTTACCAAAATATCTCTACAACGGATGATCAAATTTTGGCAAATTTCGTACAAACATCCATTGTTGAATATTGCCAAGATTTTGACATTTGTTCACCGTGAAAACCACCTCCCTCATTAAAAAGGTTTTGGAATTTTGTAGGATTTACCATTTCTTAGAAGGCTACTCATGAATGTTATCGACTATATATTGCTATACCTTGTCACTGATACAATAATGAATAATTACCTCCACATACCAAGTTCAAAAAGAGTAATATTATCACCTCTCTTTTGCTGACAAAGTATATTGAAAAGAGATGCAAAATTTCAAAGAACATTGGTAAAGTATTGGATTGGGTTGCTTCCATCTGCTAACTAATAAATGGTGGATATCGATGAAGATTAAACGAATTGTTGTCATGGAAACTATCCTGCAGATAATGTTGTAAACTGTTCATGAAGAATTCACGGTTATTCTAGATGAATACTATGAAGTACATACAAATGACGTTGTGATGAAATGCCATCACGGAGACTATCTTGCCCGTCGCAAAGTGTCCGAATTTTTGCAATCAAAGACAGTATATATATATATATATATATATATATATATATATATATATATATATATATATATATATATATATATACTTCTCTCCGTTTCTGCGAAAGTCATTGTGTGATTTTGCGGTAGTGTGCTTTTACTGAACGCTCTTGTATGTGACTCTTTGACAAGAAAGCTTCGTTACTCCAACTATCGCGGATTTGAGTTGGGAGGCAGATAACGTGAACCGAAGAACAGATACTAAATCTTTCCTTCCTAGATTGCTCACCACCACAACACCAGGAAATGGTCTTCGGAGCAATCGAGAGTCTTCGCCATGAAAACACCCGTTACTGCTTAGTCATTGTTGATGCCATGACTTCAGGAGAGAGAGAGAGAGAGAGAGAGAGAGAGAGAGAGAGAGAGAGAGAGAGAGAGAGAGAGCATGTTTTTTCTAGGAGAGGCTAGGATTACCTTGTCTATACCTCACGTTTTGATATTATACATATTAATGGCGTAATGTACACTCTCTCTTGCTTTTTAAGTTTCTCTCTCTCTCTCTCTCTCTCTCTCGCCCCCAACTGTGACTCACAACGGTCGATTAACAACTAGGTTCTCAGTTCACTATTTGAACCAAAAGAGGTATCCGGTAATTTAGGGAACTTACGAATATCGTCCTTTCTCTTAAAGTTGGTGAATCGACCGCTAGTCCCTCAGTTTAAAAGGTGAGTGCCACGATCCCAAGTAAGAGAGAGAGAGAGAGAGAGAGAGAGAGAGAGAGAGAGAGAGAGAGAGAGAATGTTGAAATTTTTCGACAATACCATAACCACTTTTGAAGTAAAACAGCAGAGAGAAGTGTCAGTTTTGCTGATTAAGAAATCTAGATGTAGTGTTTTAATTGTAGGCTAAATCCCGGTTGTTTTTCTGCCGAGTCTACCAAAATATATCTAATATTAGTTCATATTATTTGCAGAAAGAGGAATAACAAGGTAAACTTTCAGCTTTTAAGTGTGTTATGGCCCACACGACGTTGGCTAAGAGAATTTTATTTTTAGTTTAGGAGTAGAACTTTGCATCATGCTTTGAAAGATCTATGCATAAGGAGGTATACCAATTTTTTTATTTTAATAGTTCCTGCGCTTGTTTTTCAATATAATTTCAGTACGAAAACGTGCGGATTCTTTAATTCGTTGTGAATAAAAAGTCGGGTGTAACTTTATGTTAATAAGAGAAGGGCATAAGCGCCACAAAAATAAGATGAGAACAACGTGTATATACAATGTAGAAGCAGGATTTGTAAAACCGACCTGTATAGATAGTGGGACTGAAATTACACTGAGGACCTTTTAAAAAGATCGGGGAGGGGCGGGGTGGGGTGGGGCTGGTGGCGGTGGGCATTGACTAACTATTTAGAAAATCAATTCATGCAGTCTGGCAAAAGTTGTTTGTCAAGATACTTGAGATGCAAGAAAAATGAAGTACACATGACAGTACAAGTGTTGCTTTAGATGTGAATGAGATCGGGTAATGAAAATGATAAAAAAAAAAGGAGATATATCTAAAGTAAAAGTTAATGCCCAAGTTCTTTTTTCCATGCTTGCCTGTTATATTTTGCTGGAAAAGTCATGAAAATAAATATTGTTTAATTTACATCCCAATCGGGAAAAATGAAAATCAATCAACCCGCGCAGTTCCAGTGAATATTGACAATTTTTATTCGGTTTATAAATCTATCCGGTTCAAGGCTATATCTGCAACAATTATAGAATTAAAGAGACAGTACATATTGAATGTAGCTATAAAAACACATATAAAATTATTTCAGCCTTATTGTTAATAAAATGATCCTAAATAAAGGTTTCGATGATCAGTGGCTAAGAAAAAAAATGCTAAATTTATTGTTATGACCTATTTTAGTATTTCAGTGTTATAAATGAGCTAAGAAGTGTTTCACTTGATCGAGAAATGATGAATTCATGGGTTGGATTTATAATCTGATTTAATTTTTATATATAATAAGAAAGAAGTTTCGCGTATCAGTACCTAAGAAAAGAAATGATAAATATTTTATTTTGATTTACCGTCCAATTTCAGTGTTATACATGACAAAATGCGGTGATGTATAGCACTGCGTAAAACATGACGAATCTATAAAACATGACGAAACTCTTCGCCGTCTCCCGAGCAGTGTATGCATGAGTTCGTTAAAAAAAAAGAATAAAAATAAAACGAAAGAAATTCTGTCCTTCGCGAAGTTGCATGTCTGTCCCTCTGAAAATATCACGTAACATCATGGACGAGGACTCATAATCGAATGGGACCCTTTGGCTTTAATTCCGTAAAAGAAAAGACTTTTAACGCAATGAATACGGCAGGAATAACGACCGGCAGTCAGTAGCCTTCCAGTTGGAAGTGAGTGTCGCCCTTGCATTCTAAGGTGTAAGTATACAGTGGCACGAAATCAAGCCTACGCAAGTTACATGGGGAGTTTCGTTTTTTCTTTTCTTTTTATCTCTGCGCTAAAAACAATACTATTACTGGTAATACACACAAATTCCAGCAAAAGCAACACCATGGCAATGTTGGTAATATTATATTCATAATAATAATAATAATACTTAGGAAGCAGACCCTCTCTCAAGCAGCGTACGGAGTGAGGCGAAAGCTCGCTTGCTTCAAGAAAGAGATATATATATATATATATATATATATATATATATATATATATATATATATATATATTGTAAGGGTGTTAAGCACCTCTTGTATTTTTTGTCTTGTCTCGGACGATCGAAACGGTTGTTTCGGGTTGTTTCCCCGTGAGGGTCGTTTCACCTCTTGTTTATTGGTAGAAGAGGTGGAGGTAAGGTAACGTCCGACAGCCCGTGTCTGACTGCTTCAGTCAGTAAGGTACAGAGACCTGAGCAGGTTGTAAGCAGCATGGGGGTTCCTTGCAGTCACGGTTGGAGTCCTTAATGGCTATTTGGTTACGACTCAGGACCTGCAGGGTTAAGGACTAGCATAAAGATGTTCGGCAGAGCCAGTTTTGTCTGGGTTAACAGCTTCGTCTGCGTTATGTTGAGGAGCACGGCTTCAGAGTTGCAGCTTCGTCTGTTCTCATGAAGGGCAGTTTCGTCTGCGTTGTGTGTACAGCTTCGTCTGTGTTATGTTGAGGAGCACGGCTTCAGAGTTGCAGCTTCGTCTGTTCTCATGAAGGGCAGTTTCGTCTGCGTTGTGTGTACAGCTTCGTCTGTGTTCTCCTGAAGGGCAGCTTCGTCTGTGTTGTGTGTACAGCTTCGGCTGGGTAAATTTCTTCAGGAGGTATTCTTAGTGGGTCCTCGGTGTTATCTCTGCAAGTAGCCACGGTTTCCTGGGTGTTGAGTGTCCTGTAGCATTTAATGCATAAGGCTTTAGTGCCTTAGGTTTTCCCCAGTGTTTTGATATTAATGCTTAAGGTAATTATGAAATTGAAACTGTGTATTTATGGCATAATTTGTTAACCCTGCTTTTGATTTTATGGTCCATTATTAATGTTTCTATAGTTGTAACCGTATGTTTTCTTGCTAATAACTATTTGCTAACTGCTCGTATTAAGGTTACTGTATTAATTGTGATTGCATTTTACAGATCCTGTATGTAAAGTAATTATTTTTCCCCATACTTACATGGAACTTTTATTTTTGGTTATTTGATGTACTGACTCATTCATTTTGTTAATGATTGTTATACTGATTGTTCGATATTTGCCTTTTTAATATTTGCCTTTTCTGATAATATTCAGATTAAATGTGGTTATTTTTGCTTAATGGTTTTTGCTTTGCCACTGGTGCCTTTATGTAAATATTTAATTCAAACAATTGTACATTTTATATATAATAAATTAGTCTTAAGGTCTGTTTCGTATTACTTGTTTCGTCCTCCTTTGACTGTCTCAATTGCTGCCAGATTTTCAGTCCTGATAAATTTTTTTCATTTATTTTTTCATACTTATTTATTAAAGAACCTGATTAACCCAAGAGTGGTTCATAACAATATATATATATATATATTTATATATATTAGATATATATTATTATATATAAATAATTATATATACTATACATATATACCGTTAATGACTTTG
>NC_061107.1:132400980-132410980 GCF_015104395.2 Macrobrachium nipponense | reverse complement strand
AAGGATTGTATCTGGGGACATCAGGATGGAGTTTGGAATAGAAAAATGCGCCCTAGTCAACATACAAAAAGGCAAAGTAACGAAAACTGAAGGGATAAAGCTACCAGATGGGAGCAACATCAAACACATAGATGAGACAGGATACAAATACCTGGGAATAATGGAAGGAGGGGATATAAAACACCAAGAGATGAAGGACACGATCAGGAAAGAATATATGCAGAGACTCAAGGCGATACTCAAGTCAAAACTCAACGCCGGAAATATGATAAAAACCATAAACACATGGGCAGTGCCAGTAATCAGATACAGCGCAGGAATAGTGGAATGGACGAAGGCAGAACTCCGCAGCATAGATCAGAAAACCAGGAAACATATGACAATACACAAAGCACTACACCCAAGAGCAAATACGGACAGACTATACATAACACGAAGGAGGGAGAGGACTACTAAGTATAGAGGACTGCGTCAACATCGAAAACAGAGCACTGGGGCAATATCTGAAAGCCAGTGAAGACGAGTGGCTAAAGAGTGCATGGGAAGAAGGACTAATAAAAGTAGACGAAGACCCAGAAATATACAGAGACAGGAGAAAGACAGACAGAACAGAGGACTGGCACAACAAACCAATGCACGGACAATACATGAGACAGACTAAAGAACTAGCCAGCGATGACAATTGGCAATGGCTACAGAAGGGAGAGCTAAAGAAGGAAACTGAAGGAATGATAACAGCGGCACAAGATCAGGCCCTAAGAACCAGATATGTTCAAAGAACGATAGACGGAAATAACATCTCTCCCATATGTAGGAAGTGCAATACGAAAAATGAAACCATAAACCACATAGCAAGCGAATGCCCGGCACTTGCACAGAACCAGTACAAAAAGAGGCATGATTCAGTGGCAAAAGCCCTCCACTGGAGCCTGTGCAAGAAACATCAGCTACCTTGCAGTAATAAGTGGTACGAGCACCAACCTGAAGGAGTGATAGAAAACGATCAGGCAAAGATCCTCTGGGACTATGGTATCAGAACGGATAGGGTGATACGTGCAAACAGACCAGACGTGACGTTGATTGACAAAGTCAAGAAGAAAGTATCACTCATTGATGTCGCAATACCATGGGACACCAGAGTTGAAGAGAAAGAGAGGGAAAAAATGGATAAGTATCAAGATCTGAAAATAGAAATAAGAAAGATATGGGATATGCCAGTGGAAATCGTACCCATAATCATAGGAACACTAGGCACGATCCCAAGATCCCTGAAAAGGAATCTAGAAAAACTAGAGGCTGAAGTAGCTCCAGGACTCATGCAGAAGAGTGTGATCCTAGAAACGGCACACATAGTGAGAAAAGTGATGGACTCCTAAGGAGGCAGGATGCAACCCGGAACCCCACACTATAAATACCACCCAGTCGAATTGGATGACTGTGATAGAGCAAAAAAAAGAAAAAAAAAAGAAAAAAAATAATAATGATAATAATAATAATAATGTAGAAACAAATCCACAGTTATGTAAATGTATATATATATATATATATATATATATATATATATATATATCTATAATATATATATAGATATATATATATATATATATATATATATATATATATATATATATATATATATATATATATATATATATATGTGTGTGTGTGTGTGTGTGTGTGTGTGCTTGATGCTTAACTGGTACAAGATACCACAGTATATATTATTTTTCAATTTATGTAAGGTACCAGAGAAATACTTACTGAATTTGTTAAGATTACTGCTCAATAACAAATTTACGATTTTCGGCAGTCAGCCATGTCACTCATACGTATGGACGAAATTCCCAACATCTCATGGAGTATATATATATATATATATATATATATATATATATATATATATATATATATGTATATATATATATATATATATATATATATATATATATATCATATATATACTATATATATATATATATATATATATATATATATATATATATGTATATATGTATATATATATATATATATATATATATAATATATATATATATATATATATATACATATATATATACTCCATGAGATGTTGGGAATTTCGTCCATACGTATGAGTGACATGGCTGACTGCCGAAATCGTAAATTTGTTATTGAGCAGTAATCTTAACAAATTCAGTAAGTATTTCTCTGGTACCTTACATAAATTGAAAAATAATATATACTGTGGTATCTTGTACCAGTTAAGCATCAAGCACACACACACACACACACACACACACACACACACACATATATATATATATATATATATTATATATATATATTAATATATTCATTTACTCGTGTTTGAGTGTGTGCGAGTGTATTTGCGTGGATAAGTGTTTTAAGTTCAATGGTTAGGCAGATACTTGAATTTTTTAAAATGATTTGATGTTGAACAGATTACTTTGAAATTCAAGTAATTATAAACATGTGGTTATCGTCATTTTTTGATATCCAGTATAAAAAATATCTAAGTTACTCATTTAAGCAGTTTCGATACTTTCTTGCTCCTAAGTTATTTTATGTGACTTTCGACGAAATTATGATACCTCGGTATAGTACTATACTGAGTGTTTCCTCTTCTGTCGTATAAGTAATATTTAAACCTCACTGTATATCATTGTATTAAAGGAAGACTCTTCAGAGTACACATCTGCAGGAACAAATGAGACGAATTATTCTTTATAGAACTGTAAAATTACTGCAAACATGTAGTTACATCACTGTATGCTTCTTACGTACTATTTCCGGATTCCATGGTATGGTGGCCTGGTAACAATGCTCGCTAACAATTTCCATGATAAATGTAGCCTTCTATAAACAAATCCAGAGGTCAGTATTATTATAATTTTATCATTATTATTATTGTGAGCTTGGTGTCGTGTCGCGTGCTACGCTGCGCTTGAACCCGGCGCTGCCAGTCAAGTCTCCCCTAACCTCCCAATACCCTACCTATGCCGCCCCTACCCGGGTGGACAAACAGGTTTGCAGAAGGATGGTGGATGTGTCATGTCTCCCCTACCCTCTCGATAACCTACCTACCTCACAAACATCCTGGGCGGACAAACAGGTTTGCAGAAGGATGGTGGATGTGTCATGTCTCCCCTACCCTCCCGTTCCCCTACCTGCCTCACCCCCACCCGGAGCGGAAAAACAAGAAAGATCCACTCGGATTTTATTATTATAGATTATGAAAAGGAAATAAATTCTGGGAGATTGGTACAAAGAACCCTTGGAGAGCAGTACATGACAGTTTCAGCAGGACCACTGTGGGCACCAGACACTCTGGAAGTCCCAGGCGTACTCAGATGAGAATTATGAGAAGATACACACCGGAAAGACGTCAGTGGCGGAATACCAAAGAGGCGTTTTGCGTCAAACGGCTTTGGAGGCGAAGATGATAATGCTCTGGACAACGATATTGTGGGTTTCTCTTTCTGCTCTCAACTATGATAATACAAAGAACTTTTCAAAGCAGGAATCTCTTTTGAATTGCTTTCCAGATGAATTTCAGAATATGGAATTATCCTTGATAAATCAAAGATATAATAATGTCAAAAAAAAAAGGGACTTCCCTTAAGTAAATGTTGTGAATTAAAATCTTTTCTAAATTTTCCTTGTACGATACTGAAAGCCGTTGTGATGACAGAAACAAGCTGATGAGTTTCGGGGTAAAGGAAAGAAAGGAAATCCCTTTGTTCTCGGTCATCTGGCTACTTTAACGAGAAATTAGGATCAACGTCAGTATTTCTGGAGCCTATTGTAACAAGCTCATATGTATCACGTGAATATCCAAAGAACTATTAAAGCGTAACACAGTTCCAGAAATTTACTTGTACATATTCTGGCTTCAAACAGGGGAGCTCTGTCAACATATAATTAATATCGGAGAAGAGGAATAATTGACGTGAGTGAATTTAATTAAATTCCGACCAGACATCGTTCAACTGACAGTCATGCCTCGTAGGTTTGTGTGGATTGCCTTCTGGTGAATAACGTCAAAATACTGCCATTGTTTAAAAACCTTACTAATGTGAATTCATTTGATTGGAAAAGCAATTAAAACCGTTAGTTTTTTCTCTTATTGTTTAACGAAAACTGCGCAATTACTAATGAGAAAATACTAAGACCAATTTCAGTGCATCACTGACGGCCCTTTGCGTTGCAGGATGTTGATTCTATGATGACAATTTGATGGTGAAGTGGTGGTGAAAATGGTGAGTATGATGCCAGTGGCTTATGAATAAAAGCTAGCCCCAAGGGATTACAAGTGAAAGCTATGTGCTGGTATTAAACTGCGTCAGACTAAAGAGATAAGCTCAATAAAATATTTCTTGTCTTGATATCCTTATAGCGCCAAGATAGATATTTATGAGATATCTCTTTTCAAAGCAATCATCTCATTATATGATGCTGGAAAGAATCTGATTTTAAAGTCATAACGCCAGCTTATAAAAAAAATTGCTTTTAATTATATGTATTGGGCTCTGTGCTTCCACAGCGGATTCTGCCCATGATTTAATTAAAGCTGGGTAATGCATCAACAGCAATACTGATATTATGAACAAGTAATTATCCCAGGAAAAAATTGAGAAAGATATCAAATGGGTTGATCTTAATTCTGTACATCTTCTTTAGGCCACCTGTAAATACTTCTAAAAAAAAAAAAGAAAAATGTTCAACATTGTGATGACGTAAAGGGATGTAACGCCTGTAGATCATAGAGCCTCAATAACTTGGAGTGGTGATCTACCTGCCGACAGTCTGACCTCGGGAGGCCAATTGACAGGTCACGGTCCAACTCATAGTACAATAAATTATCACTATTATTATTATTTCACGAGAAACAAGTAAAAAGATGCGCCGAAGTTTCTTCGGCGCAATCGAGTTTTCTGTATAATGCATACTGCTGTATAAAGTCCTCCGTTATGACTGGCAGCTTTTCAGTTGCTCAGTAGTTGCAGAAGAGTGAGGATGTGTCCCAGGACTCTGGAAAGCTCTGCCAGATGCACGATCATGGCTAACTTTAACTTAAATAGAATAAAAGCTACTGAGGGTAGAGGGTTGCTATTTGGTATGTACGATGATTGGAGGGAGGATGATCGAAATACCAATTTGCAGCCCTCTAGCCCTAGTATTTTTTTGAACTGAGGGCGGACAGAATAAAGTGTGGACGGATGGATGGACAAAGCAGGCGGGACATTAGTTCTCTTTCACAGAAAACTAAAATTACCTTACAAAAACAGGTTGGTGTAAGCACTCCAGCCATTGTGATCAAGGCCTATGCATCTAGTGTTAGATGTAAGAATGTCTAGCATAAATGGTTCCTGTAAGTTACAGGATTTTCTTTGCATATAGTACTAAACACTAACTAAACAGTAATGTACAATAAGTAAACACTAATGCTCGCTATACACTTACACTCACTAAACACTCACACTCACTAAGCACACACACTTACTATACACTCACTAAACACAAATAACACTAAACACTTACTGAATAGTCAACGCTTGCTATGCACTCACTTTACACTAAATGCTCACTAAACAATCATAAAACACTAAACACTCACTAAATATTCACAGTACCCTAAACACTCAGTGAACATTCACTAAATACCCACTTAATCCTAACATTCATTAAACACTAAACAATCAGTAAACATTCACTAAGCACTCACTATATGCTAATCATCCACTCAGCCCTTAACACTCATTAAACACTAAATACTCACTAAAACCCAAATGCTCATCAAACCACTAAACATTAATTAAACAGTCACTGAAAACTTACTTCTCCTTCTTCTTCTTTATCTTCAACTTTTCCCCTCCTTATATGAGGTCGCTGTTTATTAGTCTTGTCCATCTTCTGCGATCCTGCACCCTTGCCTCACTCACGTTCCTCTCCCGCATGTCCCTGTTAACAGTGTCTCTCCATCTGATTTTTGTTCTACCTCTCCTTCTTGTTCCGGGTACATCCATGTTCATGGTTCTTTTACATAAAGAATCCTCCTCTTCTCTCTTAGCATGTCCAAAACAATTGCAATAGTCTCTGTTGCAGCTTCTTTGATACTTCTGTAACTTTCACCGTCCCTCTTATGAAGTCATTCCTTATCCTGTCTCTCCTAGTCACTCCACACATCAAACGTAACATTCTCATTTCTACCCCTTACATCCTTCTCTCCTGTGCTTTCTTCATGGTCCATGTTTCACAACTATGTATCAATGCAGGTTTGACAATGCTCTTGTACATTTTTCCCTTTAGCTTTACATTAAATCTTTTGTCAAATAGCACACCTGATGTTATCCTCCAGTGGCATCAAGATGATTATATTCCATGGTTCATTTTCTCCTCCATCCCTCCACAATTAGTGACACATGACTCAAGGTACTTAAGGGATGTAGCTCTTTTTACTTCATCCTGTTCTAAGTTGATGCTTCCCCCATGGTCTCCTCCATTCATCCACATATATTCAGTTTTTGCTCTGCTTATCTTTAGGCCTCTGTCCTCCAACGCACTTCTCCACAACTGCAATTTCCTGTCTGCTTCTTCCTTACTGGTGGTTACTAACACCATGTCATCTACAAAGAGTATATTCCAAGGCACCTGATCTTTCACTCTAGCCACTATCACACCCATTATCATATAAAAAATGTATGGACTTAGGGCAGAGCCTTGGTGGAGTCCAACTTTCACCTAAAACTTCTCTGTTGTTCCCACTGAGCTTCTTACCTGTGTTGTTGCTTCTAAACACATACACACTAAACATTCACTGAATACTCACACACTAAACGTTCACTAAATACTTATGAACTAAACATTCACTAAACACTAACTTCACAAAACATTCACAAAACCCTAAACACTCACTAGACATTCACTGAATACCTACACACTAAACAATCAGTAAACACTAGCATTCACTAAACTTTCACTAAGCCTTAAACTCTTACACACTAAACAATCAATAAACACTAACATTCACTAAACTTTCACTAAACCCTAAATACTTACACACTGAACATTCACTAAACCCTAAATGCTTCCTGAACATTCATTGAATACTTACAGACTAAACATTCACTAAACACTGAAACTCATAAGATCCTAAACACTCACTAAACATTCACTAAACACTGAAACTCATAAAATCCTAAACACTCACTAAACACTTACGCACTAAATATTCACTAAACTGTAAACACTCACTAAATATTCGCTAAACATTCAGGATAAAAAAAAATTCACAGTTGCACTAAGCCCTGTTCAATTTGTGCAGTTATCAGTCCTTTGAAGATGGCCACAAGGCTCTGCAGTGCCGCCCTGGTGGAAGACACCCAAACTGCGTAGTGCTGGTATAGATAGCATCTCTGGATGAATACCCTCTATGCTGTAGATACATGTCTTAATGTCAATCTAAAATGAACTAAAGGAAACTTTTAGGGTAAAATATAAAGTTTAGGAAGAGTTATTATTAATCTTGCATTGATCTATGAGATTTAATGTCCTCCCTGCTGCCTGACAGCGCAAAAGAAACTGTGGTATGTGAATATTTACCTGTATATATTCATTTCTAAATTGCCACTAAAATTGTGAAAATTCTCAGATACTCCTATCACGTGTTGTGTCACTTATGTCATTAAGATGAAAGGTCAAATTAGTTTCGTATTTTCGGAAATAGTATTCCTATTAAAAATGACTGAGGTCAGGTAAACTCTATTCCCAAAAGATAAAATTTGGCATTTAGGCTGTTGCTGCTACTAACGTACTCGATTTTTTTTCTCTTGTAGCGGCTGTCAATCATCGACCGACCGTCGACCCTACGAGACGATATTGAATTGAATGTAGATTTCATTCATGTTATTCTCAGCCAGACAACATTAATAATGGGGAGCGCGACAAAATGAAGGTAAACCTGTCCTTTCAAAGCGTATTGATCACTTTAATCTTGGCAAAGATCGGGTTCATTTCCAAATATAGGGCCATGACGAATTCTGTCGCCGGGGAAAAACGGATTAGTCTTATCCCGCACAGATCGAGTGACGGCTTGAACAGGAGCACCAACTACAAAGGCTTACGAGAAAAACTTGGCGCTTCTTATCAATTTGCTCGTTTTCTTGAATCACTTGTTAGAGTTTTCATTCATTAGACTGATCTTGGTCTCATGAATGGACTATGAATAAATAAGCGATCCTTGGAAGCGCCTTATACAGTTGGATAAGGTGTCCGTATTGCGTTTTTTTTATTCTGTTTTATTGGTATACGAAGCCTTTCTTAACATTCCTTTACTTTCAGGAACAATTTTCTGAAGTGTTCTTATGATTTTGGCACCAACACCTTTTTAATACACTCTTTGCGTTCTTCCACTGAAGCAATACCGGGATATCTGATCTTTCATCAGGTAAGACACAAAAACTCTCAAGCTTCCATAGTAATATCTTTCCGAAACTTTGAATAATTGCCCTTCAAAATCTACTATGGCATCCATTTATACAATACATCATGCTTTCCATGTCTATCAAATTTTAAGGTTACCTACATTTCTTCCTAAATTTAGATAAAAAGGTTAGATTTTCTACGGGGGACGTAATTTTACTTACAAGTGTTTGGTTCGAAACTGATGGGCATTCTAATTTAAGCATGCATCAACGAATATAAAAAAGACATAATCTGTGTTTTCTTTCTCTCAAGTTCTTGAGATTCTTCTTAAGAACTGTGGTAATACACAGGATCCAGAGCTTTGCGCCGTGGAATGATGTTTCCAACATAAATGAGTAAGTTCGTTAACGTTAAACTTCATAAGTCGTAGTATACCACCATTTCACGAGGCTGCGAATTCTTGGTTTTCTGAATTTTCCTCTATATTCCCAATTATTTATGGTTTCTGTATTGTTGTAATAACACTTTATTTTCTCGTTTTGTATCTGTAAGCAATATGAAATCTATTTCCACATTAATATGATAATTTTAGTCTTAATGTAATCTTAAACCACGAATGTATATTTACCGTAAATGTTCTGAAATCCACGCATAATGACTGACGGTCATATAGGGAGATAAACGTACAAAGATGCATTTCAATTTTCAGTGACAATACTTACGAACGTGATTGCAGCTCTTGAAGAAGTGTCTTTTTACTTTCGCTATTAAACTGTCAAGTACCTGTTTCGCGAGCAGTATTACCTTGTCTCTGTCTTTACGCATTAATGTACTATATACATATGCGTTTTACGTTGAAAATACGAATGAATATACTATGTATAGATCAACTCCTCATTCCTTTCGTGCAGTAAAAATGATAAATATCAGCACGTACACACACTCACATACATATACATATATACACATGTATTATATATATATATGTATATATACATACATATATATATATATATATATATATATATATATATATATATATATCACAGGAAAACAGCAATCATTCGAGATATATTCTCAAGGAAGCAAGGGAGACGTCTTCTGGTAATTTAAAAAGGCTTTATTAAGCGACGTTTCGGGGTCCAGCCCCATCATCACGGCTGTAAAAAGGATTAATACACACAAATATAATAAAAAGACTCATCCTAATAACTAACATACATTTAAAATTCATAGAAAACCTACTACGATGCTAAGAAAATTACCATATCAAGTGAAAGGGAGAAGACGAGTGACCAGAAGAAGAAGGAAAGGTTCCAAGTAAACATAGTTATGCCAGGTAAAGAGGGGTAGCGGTAGTTTGATTGTTTAATTTTGGAACTATTGTTTTTATGAAAAGCGATTCGAAAACAGCAAGCTCTTGAGGAGAAGAAGCCCGTGTAATGACTTTAAAGTGTTTGTATTCTATATTGAATTTGCATTTTTTTGAATGTTCACGAATGTTCGAGAATTCTGGTGAAGACAACCGCACACCTGTTCATAACTCACCCCCCTGTGGCAATCAATGCGGACTTTA
>NC_061107.1:132393480-132395980 GCF_015104395.2 Macrobrachium nipponense | reverse complement strand
GAATGTATACTTGTTTCATACGTGTTCATCTTTGCCGAATGCCACGTACAGATATCACAGTTTGTCTGTAAAGTTGCGTCATATTTAAAGCTTCTGGAAAGAATTGTGTCCCAAACGTTTTGTGTCATCTCCACTGCCCAGCTTTCGTAAGGAAGAGTTTTCATTGCATCTTAGAACCAAGTCACGTTCAGACATATCTCTCTCTCTCTCTCTCTCTCTTTTGATTTCAAAGTAAATGTAACGATTTCATATTACTAAATGGTCACTCGTGACTTTTAGATTTCAGATTTGATATTTCTTAGAGTTATTTAGTATTATTTAGTGTTTTGTGGAATCTGAACAAACGTTATATTTGTGTGTAACGGGCGCTCTGGGTTTTCGGTGAGTGGGAAAACAAGCTGCAGCAAAGAAAGAAAATTAGTATACCAAGAAGGTATAGTGTGTTAGCATTTTTTGATTAGTTGCAACTAATATCTAATGGCTATGATGGTTTGATAAGAAACTAATAACTGATGGTTACGATGATTTAGAGAACTAATAACTAATAGTTATAATGGTTTGAGAGAAACTGGTTTACATTTCTGACACATTGCAAATTTTTTGTGTTTTGTGTTTTTTTTCATTTGAAGTGATTTTATGTTTTGTGCATTTATTCATTTCTATTGAGAAGTGTGTTTTTATTTTTATATTCTGTGATTGAATACTTTTTGCAATTTTGGTATTTTCCACATTTTTCTGTTTTCATTTGCATTCACAATTCAATTAACTTAGTTATTTTCATTACTTAATCATTGCATATTTAATTGAATTTAACACTTGTGAATCAATTTGCATTTACTTAGAATTCTTTTCAAGTTTCATTATTGTTTAGCACTTGTGAATTAATTCCCAAATTTTAAGTATTGCCTAACTTTTTGAATTTTGATTGAATTAATTTTCTTGAATTTTGGGATAAATTAATTTTGATTTAATTTTACTTAATTGATTTAAAAATTAATTAACCTTTACTTTGTTTTGAAATTCTTAGACTTTTAAAGTTGTTGATGGAGTGATGCCCTTTGATTAATTTGATTACTTACAGATTACCTCACTCCTTTTTTTTGACAGACTTAGTCACTGATTTTCTGCAATACTGCACACACACATACTCACCACACCACACACACACACACACACACGACACACATATATTATATAGTATATATTATAATATATATATATATATATATATATATATATATGACATGGTCAATAAAGAAAGCTCAAGAAATGAAGGTAGAAAGTGTCAGAGAGATGAGAGTCCTGAGATAAATGTGTGTGGAAGCGTCACGAGAAGGGACAGGATCAGAAACGATAATATTGAAGGGACATTCAGAGTGGTAGAAGTGTCAAAGGAGATTCAACAAAGAAGATTGCAGCGCCTTTTTCATGTTAGAGGAAGAGAGAGGATTATGTGCGTAGATGGGTCATCACGGACATGGAGGTGGTTGTGGAGGAGGAGGAGGAGGAGGAGGAGGAGGATGGGGGGGGGGGGGGGGGGGGGGGGGAGGGGAGGGGGAGGGGACAGCCAAGATCTCGATGGAAAGATAACGTAGCAATACTCATGCGGGAAAAAGGCTTAAGAGAACAAGATACATAAGATACAAGAAGATGGAGAAAGCTTGCACGGAACGACGACCCCATATAGAGATTGGTAAAGGCTGAAGTAAAAGATTATATATATATATATTATATATATATATATATATAATCTATATATTATATATCATAATATCTATATATCTATATATATATATAGTATATGAAATCTATATATATATAATATATATATATATATATATTAATATAGCTTTATATATATATAGTATATATATATATATATATCTACCTCTATCTCTCTATATCTATATATCTATCATCTTATATATATAAATCTATATTCTATCTATACTATCTATATATTATCTACTAGATTCGATTTATATCTCTATATAATCTATATCTATCTCTAATTTTTCTATATATATCTAGAAGATTATATTAAAGAAATCTATCATATAAGATATATTATTATAGATATTATATATATCTATATTATATATATATATATAAATCTATATATATATATAGATATAGAATTATAGATAATTATTTATAGATATGATAGATATATATATATATAGCTATATAAATCTAGAGATATCTTATATATATATAGATACTATATATTAGATAAAATCTATATATATATATATATATATATGTATATATATATAGAAGTAGATAGATATATATATATATATATATATATATATATATACATATATGTATAAATATACATATATATATAGATATATATATATATACATATATTATATATATATATACATTATATATCTATAGATATATAATATATATATAATATATATAATGTTTGAATACACTTGCATTAAAACACACACGAACACGCACACACACACATATATATACACATATATGT
>NC_061107.1:132388480-132390980 GCF_015104395.2 Macrobrachium nipponense | reverse complement strand
AATCAGCTTTTCTTTCTAGATCCTGAATAATCTAAACCTGGTCTGATTAGAAAGTGATTATGGTTTAAAATATTCAATCATTTGAGAAAATACGAAAACTTTAAGATAATTTTATAGAAGCATCCCAGTTAACTTTTTATTTTTGGTATTTCAAACAGGCACGTACACCACAAAAAATGCATAATCAAGACATAAAATCATGAAAAACCATCCAATATAATGAAACATTGGTCTGCAATTAATTGGTCATTCTTATCTTTAACGTCATTCCGTTGATGAACTCTTCCAGTAACAGAAGATTTATCCTTGGCGTGATGCAGGATACTCTTCTCAGACCTTCACAGGAGGACAAATAATTCATTGCTAGCTCTTTCAATCATCCGCTCTTCATCTCTCTTTCTTTTTGTCTTTAGATTTTGGTCTAGATAAGAGTTTTTGCCCTCCATTCACCTCTAAAGGTAAGCTCTTCGAATTATTATTTCTATCTGAATTGTCATTGATAAGTTCACTTCAAGGCACTCTATAAATTTTCTGATATATAATAACAAAGTCTTAAAATTTTTGATTCTCGACTGATGTTATAACAAAACGTTCGAATCACTACAGTATTCTTATAACCCTTTGTTAATAATCTTTTTTAGTCGTTTTTATTTCCTCTTTTTTTAAAGGCAAATATTATATTTTCGGTTCAACTGCTTCTTAATGGATATATTCATTAAATACTTCTTTAATGTACATATATAATATATTAGCCACGGACACCCCATCGTTATAAAAAACAATATGCTTTATTGACACCTGGCTGCGCTATGACATTCTCTGCGTTTCAGATGTGGTGAGATGTGAGACAAATTTTTGCTGTTCTTTCATTGACAGTTGCTTCGTTTACAAACAGTCGTCACAAAACCTATAAGGAAATGGTTATAAAAGCATCTCTATGATGATCGGTATACACAGAAGTTCGGGTTCTTGAAAACAATTTGTTCCATAAACATCTTTTTTGTTGTTACCCTGTATTCTATACTTGAAATATGTATATACTATATATAATATATATAATATATGTACAGATGTATGTATGTATGTATATATATGACATATATATATATATATATATATATATATATATATATATTATACATATGATATTATATATAATACTTACATACATACATGTATACATATCGGCAATCAGCAGGGTCCATCAAACACATAAAAAAGTCCATGGTTTATTACAAAAACGTTTCGCACATAACTCCTCTATATCTAGCATAACTGAAGTCTTGGGTAGGTCTGCAGTCTTGGTCATTCGTTCTTCCTTCTCCACTCTAACAGGTTGTTAGGCACTGGGTCTCTCTTTTACTTTTGACACATTCTTGTGATGGTTTTTTAAAGTAAAGTTAATTCTTAAGTTTTTTCAATTTTTTGATGTTTTTATTTACTTTTTAATGTTATTTATAATATTTTTAATGAGTATGTTTTAATTTTACAGACTGAAGATGCACTGAGTTATGTGCGAAACGTTTTTGTAATAAACCATGTGTTTGATGGACCCTGCTGATTGCCGATACATACATACATATATACATTTGTAACTATAACACACAGGGGCTTTTGCAAGCTTTTCAACACGCTTCTTTAGCTATGAAAGTAAGAAAAAAACATGGAAATTAGCCTCAAAGTAAACAAAACATAAAGGGACTTTCTGTTTCACATTTTTTAGGTCGCAGTGAATGAAAATTGCATGCAAATATGATGCGTTATTTTCTTTAATCTATCATCAGGTGATGGTAAATGGTAAATATATACTTGACTCTCAGCGCTGTATGCACCACATTCTCTTTCTATTTTTCATTTTTCGTTTGATCGAAACTCAAAATGCAAACCAAAGAATTTTCTAACCATTCCTCCTGTATTTTTGTTATAAATTCATTTTTCGTTTGATGTCGAGAGCAAGGCCTTCCAATTTCGAGCTTTCTACGTCGGATTGGCGATTGCATAAATATATGGTTCAACATACGCAAACGCTCGCTAATACTAATATAAAATATGTATAGATATATATATATATATATATATCTAAATATATTATATATATATATATATATATATATATATATATATATATATATATATATATATATATATATATTATATATATATATATATATATATATATGCATTACGCCGTATATAATATATCAGAGCTCTATGTATATCCAGATGCAGTTTCTGGAAGAATAGTCCGATGTGGCATGACAGCAAAGGACTATAAAACCATTACATAAATGTTCTTCATTTCTATTTTATTTCGTTTTTAATAAGATGGCGTAAAAAGGATCCCATTTGCATATTGATCATCTAAGCTAAAACAACTTGGATGGGATCCTTTGTCATGTCAAGATAATTTGTAGATATTCAGGGTTGTCCGTCTCACCTTTAACCGAGGTTAATGTTACTTCAAAAATTCTCATGAGTGTGTTCGTTTAAATCAAGTTCT
>NC_061107.1:132378480-132385980 GCF_015104395.2 Macrobrachium nipponense | reverse complement strand
ACATCATCAGGGGACCCTTGATGTTTAATTTTTCAAGAGGGCATGAAACGCATCCACTCACTCACGCACAGGTTGAAAAAGACATAGGTTTGATGAGGTAAAGAATGTTAGACTGATTCAAAGTCTTGACAAAAAGATAGTCACTGCGAATAATGCGAATGACTTCGATATATATTGCACAAAAGAGAAAATATGCCCAAATTAGCATAATATTGTATCTTTTTAGTTAATAGTCCTTTTCTAAAAAGCTATCAATTCTAAAGGGTAAATAAAAACTTTCCGTTGACACATTTGTCATCATATACTGCCCTTGCCTGATTTATTGAACAATCATTTCTTGTTGATTCAATGGCAGCTTTTCCCAATTCGCCTGCAAGACTGGAAGTAAGATGCTATGCTATTTTATTCTAGTATATCCTTCAGGAATACCGTAAAGTATTTTGTACCCTAGCCTCGATTATCTTTCGTACCTTCCAGTAACGCAAAAATACGGCATTTCAGCTCCGTACCTTTTTCGTACTTCTAAGCAAAATGTTTTCAGAATTCATTCTACTAGCTTATTCTGTAACATACAACTAGTACAGTAATTTGTTATGACTATTATTTGTTACTTTTACAGCTGGTAATGATAAAACGTTTTATTATAAAAAAAAACTTCCATATGAAGATTATGGTGTTTAAAGTCCTCAATATACGCCATATCTATAGCATAACACCCTGTTGATAAAGTAAAAAATAAATTTTTATACTGATTTTCATTTATTCTTGTTGATGCAAATATTCTTTTACCTCTAAATAGTCATGAATACTTTCAATATTTTAACAATCTACAGGTTTTTGATATCCGAGTCCCAAATAAGATTAACTTAAAAGTGCCATTTCTCTACGCTTTCCAGTTCAAAACTATTTTATTTTTTTTTTTTGTATGATTGCTGTGCATGAAAGCATAATTTGTCTTCGATAGGTATATCATTATTAAAAAAAATGTAATGAAATACAATAGCAAAAATTTTAAAAAATCCTTTTTTTTTTGTTAAGAAATAAAAGGGAAAAACGCTGGATTAGCTGAGCCAACGCCCCACAAATTGAAATAAAACAAACCGAACACGTAGCGTCCCGTGTCCACAATAAGCCTTCCAGAGAATATTGAAGTAGAGGATGTTTACTTTTACATACAAAGTGAAGTAAATAACGAAAGGAGTTATTTCCTTCTTCTCACCCAAATATCATATCGCTAATGGGGATAGCCCCAAGTTCCATCAAGATGTTGTTTTGTTGTTTTTGATTAAGCTGACCTTGTGTCAGCACGGGCTCTTGCTCTCAGAGCACCCCGTAAACCATCAAGATTTGGCGTATCTGTACTTACTCTAACTCAAATGATGCCTCCAAGTGTAATGATTCCCACGAATTATTATTATCCTTTGTTGAAACATATTGATATTGTAATGTACATTAAGAGAAATTCCGTTCAGTAAATTTGTACTGTGCCTTTTATTATCAAACGTACCGTACCGAATTCCGTACTGTGTCGTACCCTACTGTACTATACTCTGTTTTTTTCCATCTGCCCATCCGCCTGTGGTGTTTGCGCATGGTAACACTGCGTCCCGGGCTTTAATAGTTACGCTATGTCTAAGTTATAGGTAAATAAAAGGATATCTGGGTGTACATTTGCAACTGAAAAGTGTTTTAGTAATTTACTGTATGCGAATGACACCATTGATATTCGAAATAGGATATTGTTTAAAGCCCGGACGCAGTGTTACCATGCGCAAACACCACAGGCGGATGGACAGATGGGAAAAAAGAGAGTATAGTTGCATTACTCGATTGAGTCCGAGCGTTCATAAATGATCCACCCTATGCAATTATATATTATTTATATATATATATATATATATTATATATATATATATATAATATACACCCACACACACACATATATATGTATAATATATATATATATAATATATATATATAGTATATATATATAATACACACACTCACACACACACACACACACACACACATATATCTATATATATATATATATATAAATATATATATATATTATATATATACACACACACACACACACACACACACATATATATATATATATATATATATATATATATATATATATATATATGATATGAGTATTTCTCTACCTTTTCACCTTCGAGGTTGTGTTTGCCTTGCAAGCACAGATAGACTCGCAAGAAAAAACCATTGACTTCCGCATCATGAATGTTCTCTAGCGTCGTGAGTTCTCTTACTCGTGAAGTACGCCTCAGGGGCGCTTTGCAATTCCAGTGTTATCTTCAGTTTCAATTTTTTTTTTTTTCATACGCGCCTTTCATTGCAGAGGAAACATCAAAGTTATTTTTCTTTTCATATTCTTTCCTCTCTTGAGTTCATTATTAATTCTTGAACACAAATTGTGTGTTATAGATATAACTGGTATGCTCTTGTGTTTGTTTTAGTTACGTCTTCCCCTTTTCGGAAACCCTAATATTTTCTTGTACCGATTGGAAAAATCTTAATTCGTTTGTGATACTTCAGCCGTCACTGACTTCTCTTTGCTCAAATCTAGGATAAGGCTTGAATAACCAGATATAGACATTTAAATGGCATATGAAAAAATTCCCGTAAGGTTCCCGTCCATGTGAATTAAGTGTCAAATATTTCATGATGGGAGATGTTCATATTAGATTTAGGATCTGTGTTTCCTAAGGGGAAGTGAGTTCGTAGTCTCGAGTATGATATTCCTGCTAAATAATTCATCGTCCACCAAGGACTTATATATTTTGGGTACGTTATAGCACCTAATTAGTTTTCTGCAAAAGAAAACTATTCAAATGGCTATCCGTCCACACAATTTTTGTCCACCATCAGATCTAAAAGTCTACCGAGGCTAGAGGGATGCAAATTGGTATGTTGATCATCCATCCTTCAATCATCAAACATACCAAATTGCAGCCCTCTAGCCTTAGTAGTCTTCATTTCATTTAAGGTTAAAGTTAGTCATGACAGTTTCATGGGCCGTAGCTGAGAGTTTCAGGGGCCTTGGCTGAAAGTTTCAAACAGGATTATACGCTGTACAGAAAACTGGATTGCACCGAAGATACTTCGGGCATTTTTTACTTGTTTTCTTTCATAGTCCCTTGGTTCTCTATCTTGACGAGTTTGTTATTGTTCCATATGATACCATTGACTGGTGCAACCTATGGTTGGTTTTGGTTATATTTTGCAGTGGTCATCTTAACTGAACCACAAACTTGAATGAGTTCCATTTTATTTAACCTTCTGTTTTATATTCACACCTTAGAGTCAGGAAGTAAGCAGAAAATAATTATTAAAATCATCAACACCATGTATTTTTTATGATTATCTGTCAACTTTCATTTTAAAATGATGACTATGATATGAATATTTCTGGAAGATTTTGAGCTGTAATGCAAAGAAAGAATTATAAGAAAAATATAATAAAAAAAATATAAAATGTAAACTTCCACGTGTTCTTCGAGATCCATGAACAAACAATATTTTGGTTCTCATCAAAATACCGCGATGGACAAGCTGCCTTCATCGATGCAGGCATACGACATTTGGAATGAAAAAGGAAACACTATTTCTATATGCTTGGTGGAAAAAGTAAATGAGGGAATAAAACAAAATCGATTCTTTAATCCTCATTCTCTTATCCCTTCATTGAACTCCATGGTAATCTAATGTTCATTTCAAAGAATAGAAGTTGGTAACTAATAGCGAAAAAGGAAGTAGACGTCTCGTTGGTTCAAATAGTTCACGCAACAAAGCTCTTATCCCCTACAGTATCATACTACACTTATGGATTGCCTTTGTGTAAGATCCTGTATTGGAACAAGGCCAGCTTTATCTAAACTAACCAACCGCAATGAAGTAGAGAGAGAGATTTCCATCAAGTTTCCTTTTTTATTCCTGGTATCTTTACCCAGTGTCCTGTGTGATTCCTGGTATCCTTACCAAGTGTCCTGTTTCATTCTTGGTATCCTCACCAGGAATCATGTTTGATTCCTGGTATCCTCACCAAGTGTCCTGTTTGATTCCTGGTGTCCTCACCAAGTGGTCCATTTGACTCCTGGTATCATCACTAAGTGTCTTGTTTGATTCCTAGTATTCTCACCAAGTGTCCTGTTTGATTCATGGACTCCTTACCAAGTTTCCTGTTTAATTCCTGGTATCTTCACCAGGTGTCCTGTTTGATTCCTGGTATCCTTACCAAGTATCTTGTTTGTTCCGGGAATCCTTACCAAGTGTCCTGTTTGATTCCTGGCATCCTCACCAAGAGTCCCATTTGATTCCTTTTATCCTTACCAAGTGTTCGGTTTGATTCCTGGTATTTTCACCAGGTGTTCTGTTCGATTCCTGGTATCCTCACCAAGCGTCCTGGCATCTTCACAAAGAGACCTGTTTAATTCCTGGTATCCTCAACAAGAGTCCTGTTGATTCCTGGTATCCTGACCAAGTGTCCTATTTGATTCCTGGTATCCTCACCAAGTGTCCTATTTGATTCCTGGTATCCTCACCAAGTGGTCCATTTGATTCCTAGTATCCTCACCAAGTGTCCTGTTGGATTCCTGGTATCCTCACCAAGTGTTCTGTTTGATTCCTGGTATCCTCACCAAGTGTCCTGTTTGATTCCTGGTACCCTCACCAAGTGTTCTGGCACAGGAAGAAAATCTTTTGATCGATAAATAATGGCAGATAATTCTATTTCTTTCCTGATAATATAAGTGTTGTGGATCATGAATATAAAAATCTCATGCAAATGTATCTGGATTAATGATACCGACGTCTACTCTCTATAACTAGCTGAAAGAAGTTATAGAGTGATGGGCAACATAGAATTTAGGAAGCTTTTTATTTGCAAGAATATGGTTAACGAATAAAGAAAACATTAAAAGATAACATAAAAGCAGATTAATCACTACTCATCTTTCGCCTCAGCTGTACTTCGTGTGAACTGATCTTAGGCGGAATGCCAAAAAGAAAAGTAAATAGCGGACACCTTTCAGCGAAGTCAAGCTCATGGACCTCGTGATTGTGGAAACAGGTTGTAAACTACGACGGCCCCCTTTGCTTAAGCCTATAAAAAGTTATCTACATCCTTCTCCCAAGTTTAAGCCTACCTAATATTAGGTCGCTCTTATCTGATTTTTATAGAATAGGAGGGAACCCGAATTAGTCTTTAATCTTATTTATATCTCATATTGGGTTGGCCTTCGAGAGCTGGGAAATGTTCCGTTTGGAATACAGAAGACTTTGTCCGGTCCTTGGAAGGCTTTTACACAGTTTCAGTACATATTTTTTAGAGAGAGAGAGAGAGAGAGAGAGAGAGAGAGAGAGAGAGAGAGAGAGAGAGAGAGAGAGAGAGAGAGAGAGAGGACGTCACATTGTACACTAAATAATTTTGTCTGCTGGATAAGATGAAAATGGTTCTTTTACCCTCGGGAAATCATCGCGACCATAAACTGGACTTACATGGCATTCATAATGAATGAAACTGGTAATTTTTGTTGACCAAGTGGTATATGATCTACGGAGATAATTAACCTCAAGGAAGAAAAGTTACTAAATAACCTATACTTTGAATTAGTTCGTGGAATTAATTCTCCTCTACTTTTATTGTATAAGATTGACCTCCCTTTCACGAGGCCTAAGTTATCAAGAAGGCGATATCGATGACCTAGAAGCTCAGGTTACTTAGGAAGATTGCTATCGGAACTAGCAGCTCAAGTACCGGGTTTTTCCTTACTTCTCATGAAGGGGTTTCCTATTTTCTTATGCAAAAATTACAGAGTTGCTACCGAATGTGAAGCACTATTAAGGGATCTACCCTGATTATGTACGTCTCGAAGTTTGTTCTCAAATCTCGCGTGGGTTCAAGTTACCTTTAGTCTAGATACTGAAGGCTACAGCAGCTCGGAACGGCCGGATCTTAATGAGTTATGGCGTTGAGCGTTTATTCAGTATCAGCAATAATTTTTTTCATTTATAAGGTATTAGATTGGCAGTAAACATGAGACACGACTTTCTCTGCTCAAATAGAAATCGCCTTTACATTAATAATTCGCGAAGATGGAATAATCCCTGTAGATGAATGATAGGATGAAAAGTGTTTCACATTTTATATGTATCTCGTTAATGGTGTCAGTTTGATTTTTCTAAATTTACGTCAGTCAGTTGAAAATTAGATAAAATAAAAAAAGAGCTTAAATATATTCTTTGATCTTCTTTAAACTAAAGCATATGATGGTAATTGCAAAATTGATATCTTTCATTAAAAGCAAAGCAAATGGCATATCTAAACCTTCTGTGGTAGCTTCAAAAGACATTCTAATAGTAAAGTAGAGAAATTTGTAGTAGGCGGGTGAGATTATTTCAGAATTCCATTGACAAATAAACAAGAAAGAAAAAAAATTCGTAGGTAAAATCTCATTTAAAAAAAAGAGAGATAAGGAAGAGCAATATCCAACTCGTATTTACAATGCATATTTAAAGGTAACTTTACCAACAACCCTGAAAATAAAATTAAAGTAAAAAACTCACCAAGGGGAACGTAGAGCTTAAAAGCTTCGCTTAAGCGCCTTCTCTCGGGGTGAGCTCTGGCAACAAGGAATCACGTTGCAACAATCTTTTTATCGTGTCCAAACTCCCTAATGACAGTGCTCCTCGGAGATAACGGGAGATAGAATTAACAATTATCAGTTGGGATCTTAAGAACGTGTTCTACTGGGGCCTGATGGGCTGTAGATGGAAGCGGATATAGCTCTCCTCTGCTAAACACTTTTTTTTTTTACCTTTTTCGCTTACTTTTTTTGTGCGCAGAACTTGAGCTTGTAGGTAGTATAACTCGTAGTCACCACTTTCAGGCAAAATTTACGAGCATGAGCACATAGATACACGCTTTGGCAAGGTATACACATTTATATATACGAGTATAATCCAACAATGTGATGGAAACTGTTTAGATGTGAAGCTTTTGACGTAAGGTAAAAATTCCATTTAGAGAGGGGAGAGACAGAGTGTGTGTGTGGCAAGAAATTGAATGTACTCAAATAGACACTAACATTAACAGTAATTTAGCATTACTGTTATCAAAATGGCACGTAATTCTTAGGGCACTATACATAAGACTTTTGATGTATAATGACTCAACTAGTTATATATATAATATATATATATATATATATATATATATATATATATATATACATATATATAGATATATATATGTATATATATATATATATATATATATATATATATATATATATATATATATATATATATATATCTTGAACGGGTTTTAAGATCAAATGCCACTCATTTAAACAAAATGAAACAAACTGCTAACAGGCAACTACGCCTACCCTTGTTCCGTTGCAAAGCACTCTGGGGAGTTGACTGAAAATGCAAGCTAGGCAAATAAATTCCTGTAGTTACAAAAATGTA
>NC_061107.1:132360980-132368480 GCF_015104395.2 Macrobrachium nipponense | reverse complement strand
TGGACACATAATGGGGTTCTTCCATTTACTCCAGTATTTTTACACGCGACAGCTGTTTCGTCAACCTATACGTATTGACGTTATCAAGCGTACTGATACAAATATGAGCCTACATGCGTTTTGTGACGTCATGAGGACGGAAAGGTAGTACAATTGCCAGATACCTAGTTTTAAGTATTTACAAAAGACTATAGTAAAACATAAAATAAGACAAATAAATAAATATGTTAACAACAGAAATTATATAAAAAAGTTGAAAGTAAGTTATTATATAAACATTATACATAAATATATATTAATTACATATATGTTTAATTCACTGAAAGTCAGTGTGCGCTCCTGTCCGCGTGTGGGGGTTTTGTTCCACGCGGTTAAAGGGCTGCCTCTTACACGACGGCAAGGAACGGTCTGCCTCACGTTGGATGTTAAGGCTGGGACGTTGCATGGCGATGCTGACTGCTTCTGATATCAATAAACGATTGTAGTTGCCTTCCTTGTGTATTATTTTGGTGTTTGTGAGAAGTTCTTGTAATGATGGTTTTTTATTGTGGGTATCCACAAAGTGCTGATGAATGGCTCCTTGGTTTCTGTGGGCCTGCATGCGACGTTTGAGTGTGGTGGTTGTGTGTCTGATATAGCATTTTTGGGGGGACTGACATTGCTCGTCAGCACAGACAAACTTGTATACTATATCAGATTTAACCTCTTTCTCCGTCGATGGGGCCGTACTATTTTTCATTACCAATGAGGCCGTAAGGTTTGGTTTGCAGTATATCCTTGCTGTTATTTTGTTATATGGCGCTAGGGGGGTAGAAAGAAGTGATGAGAAGATGCTCCCTTTCTTGGACGTACTTGTGACCCAAAAGAACAACAAATACAATACCACCGTATACACTAAAAAGACAGACGCTGGAAGATGCTTAAATGCTAGAGGAGAATGCCCTGATGCATATAAACGATCTGTGGTAAATGCATACATAAAACGCGCCATAACACACTGTTCCACTTGGAAAGCGACTAACGAAGAAATCAACAGAGTTCAACAGCTGCTCACAAATAACGGATATCCAGATGACATGATCCAGCAAGTTGTCAAAAAGAGATTAGAGGCTTTCCATAATCCGACCCCGAGGAACAACACACAAGACAAAGACAAAGAAATAGTGATATACCATCAGATACCATACAACAAACACCACGAAGATGAAAGGAAAGCCATCCTTGGTATACTGCGAAGAGGAACCACCCCCCTAGCACCATATAACAAAATAACAGCAAGGATATACTGCAAACCAAACCTTACGGCCTCATTGGTAATGAAAAATAGTACGGCCCCATCGACGGAGAAAGAGGTTAAATCTGATATAGTATACAAGTTTGTCTGTGCTGACGAGCAATGTCAGTCCCCCCAAAAATGCTATATCAGGACACACAACCACACACTCAAACGTCGCATGCAGGCCCACAGAAACCAAGGAGCCATTCATCAGCACTTTGTGGATACCCACAATAAAAAACCATCATTACAAGAACTTCTCACAAACACCAAAATAATACACAAGGAAGGCAACTACAATCGTTTATTGATATCAGAAGCAGTCAGCATCGCCATGCAACGTCCCAGCCTTAACATCCAACGTGAGGCAGACCGTTCCTTGCCGTCGTGTAGGAGGCAGCCCTTTAACCGCGTGGAACAAAACCCCCACACGCGGACAGGAGCGCACACTGACTTTCAGTGAATTAAACATATATGTAATTAATATATATTTATGTATAATGTGTATATAATAACTTACTTTCAACTTTTTTATATAATTTCTGTTGTTAACATATTTATTTATTTGTCTTATTTTATGTTTTACTATAGTCTTTTGTAAATACTTAAAACTAGGTATCTGGCAATTGTACTACCTTTCCGTCCTCATGACGTCACAAAACGCATGTAGGCTCATATTTGTATCAGTACGCTTGATAACGTCAATACGTATAGGTTGACGAAACAGCTGTCGCGTGTAAAAATACTGGAGTAAATGGAAGAACCCCATTATGTGTCCATTAGTAACCTGAACAATGAAGTAAAGAAAATAATGAGAAAATATGAAGGAATTTCAAAAAAGCTGGTTAACAGTGAGAAAGCCATTCTATTCAATGAATGTTGTATCCGTGAAAAATTGTGCCCTAGAAGTATATATTTATATATATATATACAACGAGATCGACGTTGATTTGAAATGGTCAGAATCGATATAAACCTTTAGCCTCTCTTGATAGCCGTTTCGGTAGTGTCACTGTCCGATCCTGATTTCGTTCCCCGTCCTACTGGACGGTGGTTCGATCCCATGGGGGTACGAAATTATTATCAACTGAAAATTCCCCCTTGGTACATATATGAAAATATATCAATTCCGAGGTAGAGCGAATATGATATTAAAGGACATTTGTAGCTCGAATGATTTATATGAATCACGGTGATGTGATAAATACATATATATATATATATATATATATATATATATATATATATATGTATATATATAAATTTTTAAAGTAAAGTCTTGTATCTAGCTCTATTAATTAATTTATATTAATATGTTGCATTTTATTGTCCTTCATCTCCTTGATGATGTGATTACAGATCATGAAACGTTGAAATGAATGTTCACTGTGTCTTCCTGCCCTTGATCTGGATGCAAATGTGATGTGCGCTGAGTTCGGCTTTGCTGTCAATATATATATATATATATATATATATATATATATATATATATATATATATATATATATATATATATATATGTAACATGAGGGAATTTCCCCCAGTCATTATTCATAAGGTAAGCGTGGACACGAAACGGAAGGCAGACCCCACACATCCCACTACTTACCTTTAACCTCTCTCTCTCTCTCTCTCTCTCTCTCTCAAATCTCTAGCAACTCTCTCTCTCTCTCGCTCTCTCTCCAAGGAATCTCTCCATTCTAACAGGTAATGAAAATGAGAGAGTTGCATCATAACATTAGCGTTTATTAACAAGAATAAATAAATCAATTAACCAAGTAAACCAGTCTTACAGACTAACTCAAAAACAGTACAATGTCAAGTCACCAAAGAAAGTTTACACCCCTCTGGGAACTCTGTCCCCCGGCATTTCCAGATCCGTCTGTTTCAAAGATACAGAACACATCCCGGTAAGTACACACAAGTTTAAAGACAAAGTTAATAAAATGGAACATCTTACAAGATATCAAACAAGCCATCCCTTTGGCTAAAGCACTTGAACACTTACCCAAACAGCCGGACACTAAACACTATGTCACAAAAAACTCCCCCGGCGAATGCCACGGCATCTTTGCCTGTGACTCGAAGCCCTCTGTCAAAATCCCTCCCATAGGCTTGGGTATGAACCTATTTAACAGAAAGAGGCACACACGCACATACGAACACACAGTTCGCTAGCACCTCGCGGTTCTAGCTGCATCCAGTTTCACAAAGGCACTTTGAGAAGAGTTCATAAACTGTCGTACATTGACTTCCTGAACTAAGCACTTTTATCTCACGCCACCCCTAGAAACTCATTGATCAGCTACTCTCAGGTCGTCGCTCCTGCACTGTTCTCCACATTCCATAGGTCACAGAGAACGCACGAACAATATATTATTAATCAAAATCCCTAGGCCTTACAGATAGCTCGGCCTCGCACAAATGCTAGCTCCCGCCTAGCAAAATTGCTTATAACACAAAACACTGGCCGGCTTAAAATAAAATAAGTAAAACTGCACGTCTCTGGCATTATAAAATAAAGTCTTATCACGCTTTATCTCCCAATAACACAAGACGCATTTTCTCTCATATTTTCTGCATTAGGATTCTTGAATATCCCTCTTTGCTTGTCTGCAAGTAGCTGCACAGACAGCAACAGGCTATAGCAGGCTGTAGCAACTGTAGGAAGACGGAATGCCTCCCTCATCGTAGAAGACTTCTCACGGCTTCTGCAGACCCCCAAAAAACACGCTGTAGAATTCTCTTGATCACCCATCATGGAAATACTTGTAATCACCCTGGACAACATGGCAGCAACATCTCTTCACGGCTGGTGGACGTCTTGCTGGTGTCGGGGAACGACTTTTGGTGTGTGTTAGTATGTCAGTCGAGTCTTTGGTCAATCTAAGAAAATTAACCCAAACATACTACTTCTATCAAACAATGATCTCAAAAAGTCGGAAATACTAACTGAACGTCTCCCAATTAACTCCCTCTAATATGACTACCAAATCATAAGTCATTATCGCAACTCTCCAAGAAAAAAAAACATCAAGTTCTCCAACTCAATTCTCCAAACTCGCACATCAGCACACACACAACTCAGAAATCACAGCAACTCCACGGAATTCTGCACTCACATTTCAAACTCGAATGTGCTCACAAAAAAAAAGAAAAAATCGTAACGAGCTCAAGAAAGAAAAGAATCACGTAACACCCAGACCCAAAAATGTTCTCTCAAGTTCTGACATTTAAACAACCCATAAAATCATTAAAAATCTCCAACTTTTAACAGCAAAAACCCCTTTACTGCTCAATAACTAATCACAATGAGACTTAATGTCAAACTCTCATTTACTTAAGTAACAACCCCCGAAAAATTACATCTCCCGGTAAAATCAAATCTCCCGTCCAAAAAAGAAATGCTACTTAATTAAGCTCAATCCCCAAATTATATCTCTCAAGGAAAAGGAAGAAAAAAAAAAAAAAAAAAAAAAGATAATCACAAGTAGATTTCCCCAATCACAAAATACATAATACATGTATAATATGCATAACTCCCGCGTTTTCCCCAAGAAATGCTCCATGTAAAGTTATGGAATTTGCCAGAAAGCAAACTCTCACACATGCGCTTTCGTGAAATGCTATAGCCAACATTTCCAGATATTGCAAAAATTCTAATCTGTCACCATCAAAGGAAAAGAATCAGCACACGGCTCAACACATCGCTTGTCAGCAGAAAAATCGCCTGCGGACGCATGCTCAAACTGTAGCATAAAAATTGTCTAGTCAGACACATAAGTTTGGAAACTCATGATTCTCTAGAAAAAAAGGTCTGACACATTTCACAGAATTAACTCCAGGATATGACTAATGTGTTCAAAAATTTGTCTCGAAGACTTATTCTCTCAACATTATATGCCTCAAATTATATTTCTCCAAGAATAACACACTTGTGAACATGAAAAATGCACACATCTCCAAATGACTCGTAATGCAGTAATGCCACTTCTCTCTAAATAGTCACGAAATCAAAAAAGAGAACCACAGAAATCTCCTCTTGTCTCGAAAAAACTCCATGAAAAAACTCCATGACCACAAAAAAAAAGGGTAACCCGCCAAAGATTAATTCCAACTCCATTATGAGACACCATATTAATAATAACACCACTCCGGTTATAAAAATATTTCGTCCATTTGGTTAATAACCAACCCCCTTATTATTCTCTCTTATTTCTCCAATAGCCCTATGTCAGTAAAAAAAAAAGACACCACTCCAGGAATAGAGAATAATCACCTCTATTTCGGCAAATACAAAATATTTACCTCTATTTCCCCAATAACTCCATGTGGAACAAAACAAGGCTCCAAAAATATATCTCCAAAAAAATGTGCACTCAAGGCAACTAACTCACATACTCACAAATATTGCCCCATAATCTCCAAATATGTGTCTCCATTTGCAACAAAGATGGCTGCAAAATAATTGAACTAAACATAGCTCTCATCACATTATTGGCAAATATTAAAAATGGCCAAAAATATATATCTCCCATATATTATATCTCAAAATATAACTCCATTCTCCAGAGAATAACTCAATGTTATAGTAAAAAACTATAAAAACTCTCTCCATTTAGCATAACTGCTAAAAAAAAGGGCAAAACTCGGCAAATAAAACTGTCTAGAAAATTCTAGAAAAAATCACCCATGTGCCACAAGTCATTATAACAGAATTCCCAACTCACAGTGTCTAAGCCAAGACTTCTCCATATGCACTACGACATAAGTCACTAGAAAACTTAACCAAGTTTCCTATCTCTCACAAAGTTGTCACAAATACAACAAGGGTATTGTGCAAGAAAACTCACAATTTCTGGAACACAAATATCCAGAGAAAAAATGTAGTGCCACTACGTATGCATTCAAAACGTGCAAAAAATTCTCCCATATATTTCTCTATAGCATCAAATAGCTAAAACACGAACACGTTCCCGAACAATGACTCTAAGTCACGAACTGAGATATTAAAAAATATTCACACTAACTGGAGAGAAAAAACAAACTCAAATTCACCCATGGTAAAAAAAACTTGTGTCAGCTATGGCTAACTTCCAAAAAAGGAGAAAAGAAAAATCAACGGCATTATCAACTATCTCCCGTAACTCACTATATGTCAAGCAATTATCTGCTGAACACATAAAAAAAAGGAAAAGAAAAAAAAAAACAAACTAAAATAATGTGTTGTTAGTTCCTCCCAAATTCAAAAAAAGATTTCACCTCCCTTGACAGCATTACGGCACCCACGTATTAGTATAAAAAAAATCAGTATCAGAAATATCATTATCACAAAATCACCAAAAAATTGCTATAATCAAAATCATCAGTATCAGTACAAAAAATATCACCAATGTTAATGCTTGTCCATTCTCCAAAAATTCAGCAAAAAATTCAGCAAAAGTTCAGCAAAATTCCACACAATTCACCAAGATTCAGTCAGATTCATCAAGATTCAGCAAAACTCATCCCCGTGAATCACTGAAATATTCTCCAAAGTTACAAGAACTCAACAAATAATTAACACAAGACTTCTCCCATTAATTCATTGTAATAATTCTCCTTGAATAATTATCTGTAATAATTATCAACTAATCTCCCATGAAATATCTCAAAACTCTCTCGTAAAACAATTCTCCCGTAATGATAATTATACTTAAGCTAACCTCCCGTGACACATCTCAAGTATAATAATTATTAATAATAACAATAATAATAACTCTTCATAGCAATAATTCTCTTGCAAAGATCTCAAGTAAGGGTGAAATTCAAAATAGCATACACAGTATTGCTGAATCCTATGACATCCAATTTCTCCAGCATGCAACACCATTTCCACACAACACAGATACAACACCAATCATCGGCATTTCAAAGTAATTTCTCCAACACAATAAAAAAAATAATCTGTGTATCCCCCTTATATTTGTGTCTTTCAAGGCACAAAGAAACATATAACACATCCCGTGCATGTTAACTACTTTTCCCCTCATTCACGGAAAAGAAAAATCTCTTTTTATTTCCTTTTCTCTTCATCCAAGGGAGAAAAAAAAAATCTCTTTTCTAAAAAAAAGACTCTACGGGCATTTCACTTCATCAACTAATCAATCAGCTGATATCTTAGCATTCATGGTCAAGGCCAAATCCATCTCCCAACACAAAGAAAAAAAGGAAAAGGGGAAGTT
>NC_061107.1:132325980-132355980 GCF_015104395.2 Macrobrachium nipponense | reverse complement strand
GGGATAATCCAGGATTATCGGATATCACACGGTCACAAACTTAAACAGATTCTGACCTAACCGGTTAGGGTCAGAATCTGTTTAAGTTTGTGACCGTGTTGATATCCGATAATCCTGGATTATCCCTTTTAATTTTTACCCTTTTGATAATTAACCATCTGGTATTCCTGATCTTGTTTGTACCTGAGGCCTTCCTCTCCGATTGTACTTTAGTAGCTCCTTGACGATGTCTGAATAAAGACGAAAGCGCTTGGATTCCTGTCTATCATTTCCCGTGGTATTCGCTTATTTATGAAGTCACGTGCATCTACTGTGATTTTTTAAGTACATATATATATATATATATATATATATATATATATATATATATATATATATATATATATATATATATATCTCAGTGTGAATACGACCCTCCCCGTAAAAAATATTTCCCTCTTGTTAAATGGCAAGAGTTTTGTATTTCCCTTCACTGTTTTTGAATCATTGGTGTCCTTTTTCATCGCTCTTCTCCCATGTTCTTTGTTTTTCGTCCAGAATTTCTGTTTGCCAGATTTCCATTTATATTAAATCGCTTTTCATTTACTCTTACTGAACCAAGCGCTCGGACTCTGTCTCCCTTCGATTTCGTTAAGCCCCTGTTCCTGATGGCTTCAGTCTTTTGTTTCCACCGAATTTATGGGGTTTGTGGAAATATTGGTTCTCTGTTGTTTCAAATAAATTCATTAAAAGAAAGGTACATAAAGTGACTGCTTTACATGCGGTAATTAAGACGACGAGAGAGGGAGGCGGGCAGAGAGAAATCGCTGAATATTTCATAATAAAAGTTCAATCCATTCTTTCGTGTATTTTCTGTAAAATTCCATAAATCAAAATTATATAATGACGTTTCTCTTCACAATAAAATCCAATATTCAAATGATTTCCAAATCTTTCAGAATATACGAAAGACCCCTAAATGCATAAACTGTCGATTTCAGACTTCTCTCCTTGTAGAATTCTCTTTCCTTATCATTTGTTGATTGTATGAAAGCTGTTAAGTTAATCTGACCATGTTTTCTGTTAATTGTGTCTTAAGAATTCATTAAAAAAACATCGTCTATGCCTTTTTATAAAGCTAAGATTATATTATTATTCCTTAATGTTTCTTATTTATAGTTATTTTGACATGAATAAACATTACACTGAACCTTGAGTGAGAGCTTGCTTCTTAATATCTTATTTCATCTACAGCAGTGTTGCTCAACCAAGGGGGAATTCCCCATCCGCCCCCGCTAGGGGAGGCTTTTAGAGTTTCAGGGTTGGAGGGAATTGTGACCATTTTTAATTTAAGTTTTAATATCCATCAGCATCTTTAATCGCTATTAAATGTGTAAAACTACACTATAAAATTAATCTCTTTATTTAAAGGTTATGTACTACTATGGAAGAAAATAAGTATCTTTAGTATTATATGCATATTATTTGCAAAACACCTTTTGAGGCAGACAGTTTTGGAAAGTAGGGGAAATACTTTCTGTCATATGGCGAAAGGGGAGAGCCACTTATCTACAGTGTCAAGGAAATTCGAAAGCCCGGTTGTGCATCTACGGTCGCCTCTCCATGCACAGGGTTAAATTCTTTCACTGATGGCTGGAAGGCAGTTTCTTACAACCCTGAGATAACAACTCGCTTCGGCTTCGGAGTTGGAGTTACTGTTCCTAAAAATCCATTCAGGGAAAAGTCCAAACAAGCAAAGAAACAAAAAACAAATGACTAGCACCAGTCGCCAGAGAGGTCAACCGAATCATACGAACCAAGTGCTTTCGCCAGGATGAAAGCAATCCGTGCACTTTGGAGAGAGAGAGAATTCTGTTTAATCGAAAGTACCTGAACTTTCTATCTTCGGTTCCCTGTAACATCGCTGTTTTCCACTCTCACTTTAATCTGAATTAATCCACTGCGATGTGTTTATGTAATCTTTTAAAGATTTTTTTTGTATCACATTATTTTAGCATATGGATTTAGCCTGTGTCAAATGGAATCAGAATTTTGGAGGGGTAATTTGAGGGAGAAGTACTGAACCGGAACAAAAATAAATGGAACGAGATCTCCCCTTTATAAGGACCTTCCCCCAAAAAAGAGAAGAGCAAATGTAATACGAAAAAAAAATGACATTTCAGGATGAAGTTTGATAGTCTTATCATATAATCATGCACCACATTTCTTGAATCAGTCTTATATTCTCCCTGAGCAAAATACCCAGTTGATGCTCTTGTGTAAGATAAAGAATGATCAAACCCATTTAACCATTGAAGAAAGAACGCAAAAGGTAGTAATTACGAAATTGTTCTATCTACACCAGCTCAACTTTCAAGTGCAGGAGTAGAAGTCAAGATTCCACCATAATCTGAGGGCGAATTCTCCGAGTAAATGTACAAATAATTACCGCAACTTTTTTTAAAGGAATGTTTAGTTTCCTTGATTACTTACCATGAAATCAACATATACATTAATTTTCCCCGAGTCTTCTACCAATGTTATTACATAAGGACTAAGGACTTATACATCGTCTTTCGTGATAGCAAAGACACCATAAATGCAAATAAATGAAAGGTCTTTTGTACGAATTTGACGAGAGTGTTATAAAAAACTCACTGCTGATACAAGTTCAAATAATTGTCCCGATTTATTGCTTTCCGTTGCGAATGTGACCGACATCGATCACGAACACCCGACGAAATAACTTTTATTATTAAATGAATCAAGTGTATACTGCCTCGGGTAGCATAGTAGTATACAATTAGACGTATATAATGGGAACCTGTTCTGTGGCCTGGCAATAGCAATCAGTTATTCTAACCAGAACATTAAACTTTAATTCTTTCGGAAAACACACGAATTATCCAGCATACAATAGGAAACGGTTACCCGTATCTCAAATATTACCCAAGTGTACGTCATTCCCTTTTTACATTGAAAAGTCAATACGGGCATACCAGTATCAACAGACTCGCCAAGAAAATATGTAAGTAATCACTGATTTTCATTTGTTCAGGTGGAAGAAAAAGGAGAAGAAGAAGACGAAGAAGATGAAGAAGAAGAAGAAGAAGAAGAAGAAGAAGAAGAAGAGAGAGAGAGAGAGAGAGAGAGAGAGAGAGAGAGAGAGAGAGATTTATCGTTCTAGAATATCTCTCTTGGAAGCTGAAGGGAGAATTTGACTTGAACTTGAAGCAGAGAAGCTCGTATGCCCCGTTCAGGCGACAAAGAAATCATGTAAAAGAAATTTATTTGCATTTTATTTTCTTGCGCGTCTTGTGTTTATGTAATGGCAAATTCTATGTTAGAGTAAAAACAGATATTTCCAATCTTACCCACTAATTTTTTCTTGTTTAGATATTTGATATCTACTTAACTTAAAATCCTTTTACCTTTAACCGGGGATTCAAGAACTCAAAAGCAATAATCATTAAAGCTGTTGGAACAGACCTTGATTGAAAGCGACATCCGATTTACGATTTTCATATTGAGTCTAAAATTAAGCTCATATTGTTATTGCCTTTCCACGGGACAAAATTCACTTCCAAATGATTATTGGTGAATATGGTTTGTGTCATACTAATTTATTAAAAAGGCGTTCTAGAGTAAGCCATAAAAGTTAAGGACTTAGATCGTAAGTCTGTATCCTGTGCTAAGTAATGAGACTACGTATCACACAATCATTTTATATCAAAACAGGGATTCTTGTTATTTCTCTTAACCGTTATTCAGGTTCAACATTATAAGCTCAGTGCGACTTGATTTCGTCATATACAGGTTACTGTTATGTATATGTGTATGTATTTATATGACAAAACTAAATTAAAACGACTTCAAAAGCTGATAATCTATTTTCGCTTTGAATACACACAAACACACAGACACAGACACAGACACAGACACACACACACACACACATATATATATATATATATATATATATATATATATCATATATATATATATATATATATATATATATATATATATATATATATAATTCGAGAGTGTTTCTACATTTTTGCTTATTGGCCAGCAACTGTTTGGTCGTTTTACAAAATGATCGATGATACTAATAGTTATTTTGCAAAATGACCAATTCCGTAAAATGACCGTAACACACACATATAATATATATATATATATATATATATACATATATATATATATATATATATATATATATATATTTATTTATATACGTATATATATGTTACGGTCATTTTGCGGAATTGGTCATCTTGGAAAATGACCAAAATGTAAGCCATTATGCAAAATGCCCAAATAATTTTGAAAATTTTGCAAAATAACTATTAGTATCATCGATCATTTTGTAAAACGACCAAACAGTTGCTGGCCAATAAGCAGAAATGTAGAAACACGCTCGAAGTTTTTTGAGCGAACAGAGACGTTGAAGCAATTCTTGCATGCTGGATGAAAGACAACAACACTGCATAATGGTCGGAGGGACAGCGTTTCGTTCAGTGGCTGAAAAACTCACGCTTCCATTCTGGAATTGGCAGAACACCTTATGAAACCATGTATGGTTTCATAAGGTATCTTCGTAGCTAATATACCAGAAGAATGAAAGGCATGCAGATAGAAGGACAGCTTACAGAAGCATTATGTTTACCTTATGAGGAGGATCAAAATTTAGAACAGGAGGAGAGAAGTGCTGATAGCTGCGCCATGAAATGCAACCCGTGGTCAACATTCCAAGTCATCCTCCTGGCTCTTGTTCAGTTGTGAACAGGAGAAGCAGGCTAAGAAAATGAATGATAAATCAATAAAGTGTTTCAAGCCCACCCACGCAGGGGTGTGACACCGTCATGGTTCCCATTCCACTCGTTGACCGCGGACGAACGGAGTTTGGTAATGCAAAAGGCAATTATCGTTCAGCCAATAAACGGCGGAACTTATAAACTTGGGAGAAAACGCGGTTTACTTAAGCAGGTGTAATACACCCGTAATCAGTTCAACCTATGTGCTGAAAAATTCATGTCAATCGGAGAAGTATAACAGAGGATCGGGAAGTAAGTCTGCGAGAAGTGGCTATTGCAGATTCGATGGGACATGGCCTAGGGATCAGTAGGGGTGGCTGCAAATGCAAAAACGAAGTATTTTGCAGCAGTAGATGCAAATGCAGTGTCTCTTGTTCTAACACGCCTGATAATGCTAATTTTGATCATTGTTGAAGTAATTTTCAAGTTTAATAGTTATTTTTCAAAATGACCACAATTATTTGGGAATTTTGCATAATGACAGACATTTTGGTCATTTTCCAAAATGACCGGGCATTTTGCAGAATGACCAATTCAGCAAAATGACCGTAACTTTGCATGTTACGCCTCTATTCTCAAGGCGCCGTTACTTCACCTACCTTGAAGGTAGCTCTGGGCCTGCATCCCTCCTTATTAAGTGTCGCATCTCTCTCTCTCTCTCTCTCTCTCTCTCTGCCTAACTGAAAAATCCCCTATCCAGAGTTCTTGTGAGTCAAACCTAGGAATATAAAAAAAGATAGATATATATTATGCAAATCTAAGGAAAAGATAAGTAAATGAAAAATTATGCGTGTTAACTATTTAATCCCAACTACGCTATATCGAAACAACAAAACTGTTGCAAGAAATCAGGATATGTGAGAAATAACTCCTGCCACAGTACATTGGTTTGTCTGTGGTCTGTAAAAACAATCAGTCACTTCGGTCACAGTTTCATTCCTATAAGGGGCTACATGCCAGATTAAGGTTTATAGTGCATTTCAAACGTTTTCAGTGACAGGGAATTCCGATTCCCAATGTGTTCCAGTATGACTCTTCGGAGTGGACTCTCACCAAGGAATGGCTAATTTTCCATTAGAGCCTTCGCACTTAGGGTTTTCATAACACACACACACACACACACACACACACACACACACACACACACACACTCATTTGCGTTTAACACACCTAAATATCCGACTCACACCAGTTTAAGTGAGCAATCGACTAAAAACGTTAGCATGGCGTGAAGACAACTGGAATCTATTCATCTATCTATCTATCTGTCTATCTATCTATCTATCTACCTATCTATCTATCTATCTATCTATCTATCTATATATATACATACATACATATATACATAATATATACTATATATATATATATATATATATATATATATATATATAAATGTATATATGTATGTGTGTGTGTTTGTGCCTCATACACTTTTACATGCATTGAGCAATTTCAACCAAATTGTATACATATAACTTAGCACTGGGGAAAGAATACAGTGGGAGTAAGACATCATTGGCAATAAAGGAGGGTGTGTGGGGAGGGGGTGGGAATGGTTTGAAAATAAAAATAACTGAAAACGACAGATACTAGTGTCTAATCCATAATTTTTGAGGTCGCTGAGATTAGTAATGACACTCCTGATGCCCTACAAGTCCACGTTCAGCCCCAATAGGGAGGGGGTGAATAGGGGTAGCGTAAAAATAAACAAAAACGACAGATATTCGTGTCTAACCCATAGTTTTTGAGATCACTGTGATGAATAGTGACACTCCTGATGCCCCTGAAATCCAAGTTCATCCCTGATAGAGAGTGGGATGGAAAAGGGTGGGAATGGGGTGACATGTAAAAATAACCTAAAAGACGCACATAAGTGCCTAATCCAGTGTTTGAGGTTGCTGTGATGAATAGTGACACTCCTGATGATGTTTAAGTCCAAGTTCAGCCCCAATATGAAGGTGGGATGAGAAGGGGGTAAGAAGGTGGTGACATATAAGAATAACAACTACAGATATTTCTCTCTGATCCACAGCTATTGAGGTTGCTGAGATGAATATTGATTCTCCTGATGCCCATTAAGTCTAAGTTCAGCTCCAATAGGAATGGGGTGTGGGTGAGAATGGATGGGAAGGGGATGACATGTAAAAATGGCCGAAAACGTCAGATATTAGTGTCTAATCCATATTTTTGAGGTCACTGAGATGAACAGTGACATTTCCTTTGTCCTTCAAGTCCAAGTTTAGCCCTGATAGAAAGGGGGGTGAGAAAAGATTGGGGAGGTGGTGACATCTAAAAATAACCAAAAACTACAGATATTACTGTCTAATCCATAGCTTTTGAGGTTGCTGAGATAAATAGTGACACTCCCAATGCCCTTATGTCCAAGTTCAGCCCTGATAGGATGGGGTGTGAGAAGAGGTAAAAAGTAACATGTCAAAAGTGATGTATATTATTGTCTAATCCATAGTTTTTGATTGCCTGGATAAACAGAGACACTCTCAGTGTCCTTCCAGTCCAAGTTCAACCCCAATAGGAACTGTGGTGAGAAGTTGTGAAATATAAAATGTCAAAAATGCTGGGCAATGTAACTGAAGCAACTATCTTCACAGGAAAGAGAGAGAGGGAGAGAGAGAGAGAGACGAGAGAGACAGCGAGAAGAGAGGGAGAGAGAGAGAGAGAGAGAGAGAGAGAGAGAGAGAGAGAGAGAGTAGGGGGGTTTGGGAGGAGAGAGAGGGAGTGTTCATCAGTCGTCATTCAGAGTTTTCCTGGGCAGCGCTGGGTTGGTCAGCTGGTATCTTATTGTTATCTGTTTTAATGATAATGCTAATGCTTATGTTGAATTTGCTCGCAATTTCCATCATATCTTGAATTACTCTTTTTAAAGGATGCTTTCGTAATTGTCTGTTAATCAAACATTTGAATATGTAATCTTTTAATTTTGTGGAAATAACATCAAACTAATAAAAACAATATAAACTCAAGGTTTTTACTAAAAACCATAAAAAAACACTGTAGGTGGTTTTGGCATGAATAAATTTAGATGTGTTAACAATGAAGAAATAAAAATCATAAAGGAACTTTGATAACGAAAATATCTTAAAAGCTGACAAATAACACAAACAAAAGAATAGAACTTAATGATACGACATCGTAAAACGAAGATTAAAAGCAACAATTACTCTGCCTAGATAAAAAATTCAGCCTCTTTTTATATAAAATTTCACATGAGACCAACAGGGAAGATCTGAACTGAATACGTTGGCAACGTAATGAGAAGCGTGTAAGCAAGGCTTGTTACTTACACCCCTGATGAAGATAAAGCATTTGTGTAGATAATGATTTTTGTTTTCTCGGAGAATCCCAGAATTCTCTTTTCTCAGTAAGCCGGTTTCTCTTACAGGAGGCGGCTCCAGAGCAAGAGAGGCGTTATTAATTTCCTGCCGATTCAAGGAGGGACTCCCTTTGAATAAAGCTGTCACAACACTATTCGCTTTGTATTCTTTACACAGAAAAGTTATCGGTACCATACTGAAATCCCATTACTTACTTTAAAAGTCATTCACCTCTACACCAATCCTTCTGTTCTTGTATCATGTAGATCTGACTGTCTTCTATCCTGACCTTTAACAGGACTGTTTATATATATTCTATTTTATTTCATATCAATATCATGTTTCTTTCTGCATTACTTCCTAAGAACAGTTTTTTTTTTATTAAAGCATTTTTTCAGATTTAGCAACGGACCATTGTCCAAGGTCACCATCCACCGACCACTTTTCATTCTCTATTTTACCAATCCCACAAAAACTCCCTATCCTTACATTTTGTACACACACACACACACACACACACACACACATATATATATATATATATATATATATATATATATATATATATATATATATATTATATATATATATATATCCTTAAATCCACGGTAGAAGGTGAGTGAAACTGGGACTTTAAACAAGTACTTTCGTAGTTTATTATTTCTACATTCTCATCAACAAGGTCCCAGTTTCACTGACCTTCTACGCGGATTTAAGGATATTCTCAAGCACGTGTTCCTTCGTGCCACATTGTATGTATATATATATATATATACTATATATATATATATATATATATATAGATATATATGTGTGTGTGTGTGTGTGTGTGTGTGTGTTTGGAATTTCGCCAAAAGTGCTTAGCCCTCCGATTTGCAGATAGTCTGGGGATGTAACTGCTAGCCCATGGTCTTTCTGAGTCTTGCTTGAAACCACTCGTCCAGCTGCTAAGTACATAATTCACCGTTCAGCATTTGAATCTGGAACCTCTCGCTAGTTAGATCAAACCACAAGGCCTTCTCACAGTTAATATATATATGTATATATAATATATTACATATACAACATTTATACTATATATATATATAGTATATATATATATATTTATATATATATATGGAGACAATCCACAATGATGTAAAATCCTTCTGATGGTCGAAAGCTATAAGCTCCTGTACAAGAAAATATATTTTAAACTACGGAAGAATTTTACATCATTGTGGATTGTATCCCCATTTATTTAGAGGTACGACATAGTACCTAGCTTCTGCATATATATATATATATATATATATATATATATATATATATATATATATATATAGTATATGTGTTTGTGTGTGTATCCATTTTGTGTATATGTCTCTACTGGTATCAGCATCTCAACTCCTACAACACATCAGATTCTTTAGGAATGTGAGCTATACCAGCATCATAGATAAGTAAGATGGATTATTCAGTAATATATCTTACTCTCTCTCAATATAATATATATAATATATATATATATATATATATAATATATATATATAATATATATATATACATATTGAGGAGAGAGAGAGAGAGAGAGAGAGAGAGAGAGAGAGACGAGAGAAGGAAGAGAGAGAGATTGAGAAGAGAGAGAGAGAGAGAGTACGTATATATACACACATATATGTATATGTATATGTATATTGTTTGTTTGTGTGTGTGTTTTATGTTTTCATCGTATCTGCTCAGAAAAGATTAGATCTTGTCGCTTTTATATATATGATTGTCTTTTAGAATTGTATTCAGCGTTAATATTTTCACTTACATGGAAAATGAGAGCGCTAAAGATTTTTTATTGATAAAAATAATTTACATCCCCAATATGAAATACAGACAATCGTTTTCGTTTTCTACCTCTCGAGTGCCATTTGAATAATGACCTAAGCTTTCGGTTTTATCGCTGCTATTAATTTCCCAATTTATTTTAAAGATTACTGTCTCCCAATTCTGTATTTCCGTATTTCACCTAAAGGGGTGCACTTCTTCCTATGTGCAGAGTCCACACATAACACATGCACTCACAGAGTAGCTTCATGAGTTTAAAAATTGCCAAATTATCAGCAGTGACTTGGGATAAAGTTAATATTATGATTTATAACTTAAGCTCAAACCAAAGATTTCAAAGAATAAGCTAATTCCATGTATGTTACCTCTGATAGGAAAGGTTTTGGCATCTTGTTTCCAGGATCCTGAATAGACGTTACAACAGACTGACTGTTGCTTGAGTTACAAAAAGTAATTGGTCGGTCAAAAAGTCCTACAAAGTCACTTGGATTTTAGCTTGAATTTATCACTCCCTGAATACGATTCAAGGAGTTTGCTTTCAGACCTAATTCACTAAGGAATTAAATATCTAGCCCTGCTTACTATGAGGATACATTTCCGCCTGAATGACACCCCCAACCCCCCACCCCCCCAAAAGAAAAAAAATTAAATAAAAGGATGGCGAGAACTGAGATGGTTAGTTTTTTATTTATCCAAAATGTGAGGTTCGACTACGTGGCAAGCCTAAATCGGAATACACTTCTGGTCTGGCCTAAAGTGCGTCAGAATTCCGTTCCAAATTATAGAAAGTCTGATTTGTTGTGAAGCCTATTGTAGATTTAATTTCTGAAGTAGTCAGTCGATTTTCATACCGGGCTCTTGTCTAGGCGACTTGATTTTCAACATTTTTTGGATTTTCAGGGCTTAGCACTTATGCCTATAGGATTTTGTTTCCAGCCCGGTTGATCAGTTATAGCGCAGATTCCAAACCATTAATGTCCACCTGTCTTTGTAAGTAACCAATAAGTAAATAAATATTGATTACCAACTATATGAGGACAATCATTTCCACCCCCAAAATGGATTAGATAGAATCAATATTGCTCATAAATCCCAATAATGAATTTGAATTTCGGGGAGTCTGTGTAATGCAAATACAAAGCCCTCGGTTAGTTCGCCTGTTGGTGTGCCCCGCCATATGACACAGGAATCTTTGGTCAGGATATATTTTTCTTTGAGGATTCTTTCTTCGGAGCGGCAAATCCATAATATTCACTGTAGTAATTTATGGAAAAATAATTAACGGCTTTTGAAATTGAATGATAATCTTGAGGTTTACGTATTTTTCGCGTAAAGCTGATGTTTTAAGAATGAACATACGAACTCATAACCGATGAATGTGACCATTCCAGGTTCTCTGTGGCTAGAGAGTCAATTGAGTAGTAATCAACCAGCGATTATTCAGTCAAGAGGTCAGCATCAGCCAAGATTATATTTATTTCTTATTTAAAATTGGAACCCCATTCAATAATACTTTCTAGCGTTCCTGATTACTAATGCTAAAAATTTAAAGGCAATTTATTTTTGGTTTCAGTTTTCTGGGAAACGTTAGCCAAGTCAACATAAACGGGAATGGAATGGAATGGAATGGAATGGAATATGAAATTTAGGCCAAAGGCCAAGGGTCAGGACCTATGAGGTCAATCAGTGCTGAAAGGGAAATTGCTGTCTAAGCAGTTACATAAAAAAAACAATCGTAAGGCGAGGGTGGAAGGAACGTAAGAGGGAGGAAAGAGAATACGAAGGGAGGTACAGTAAAAGTAATGAAAGGTGTTGTAACTAGGGACCGAAGGGACGCTGCTATGAGCCCTAAGCAATGCCTATAGTGCACCGCGTGATAGAACTTAGCAATAGAAAACGATAGTCTTCAAGTTCCAAAGAAAAAGCCCTTGATATGTTTGACGCTAAACCGGTTGCTATTCCAGTAAATCCTGTACTCTTGCTACGATGAGCGTTGATAAAGAAGAATATTATTACAATCGAAACAAATAGACCGTAAAAAATAATACAGAACTTATATCCTTAAGAATACTACAATAACGAAATATATACAATTCGTTGAAATAAAGATGAGTTTTCATTTCACCTTACTAAAAAAATGAAAGCGTCAATTTCGGTATATATGAATTGTTTTAGTTCGTAGAGTGACACATAAGTTGCTGTTTTAAGCGAATAAAAAAAGAAAACTGAAGGATCAACTTCCCTTACAGGCAGTAGAAAATTAATAATTTTTTGAACCAACCTATTGGTATTATTCTTCCTTCACAATTTGTTGTTTTCAAGTACTATTCGCACAAATTTAGACGAATAGGAACAGTCTGCTACGATCTGATAAATTAATAAGACTCTTCCCAACGGGCAAAGAAAGAAAAAACTTGAAAGGCTAATGTATGTTGTAGGTAATGGAAAATCGGACATGGTGTGCCAACGAGCTCTGCTCGACTAAATGAAAAATAGGATAATACATCTTTTGATGACGTGCCTATGCGTTAGTCTTGTTCCGCACAGTTGTTAACCTTTCCCAACTTACAATGGAAATCTTCTGGCGATGAAATAATCCTTAAACAAGTTCTTCTGTTAAATGACAAATTTTGGGATGCAAGCTCTTTTAAACACAGATGGGAACACACTTTTCATTTATTATTTGTAAGTATTTGACATTTCTTGAATATCTCATAGCTAAAATCCATTTTCTCAAGAAATTTCGCAGTTCATAGAGCTCGTGAAAGGCTTTAAATACCTATGGCCCTGATCACTTTGCACCGAAATAATTTTCTTTAGGCAAATCTCAGGATTTTTTCAATTTTAAGCCATGTTTATCAATGCAATGTGATTATCCCTAATGGAAAACTTAAGCTAATTTAAAGTGTATAATTTATGAGTATATCAAACAGTTACTCCTGTTATGCAGCCAGTGGCTGAATAATTAAAAACTACTTGCAATATCATACATTGCAAGTAACCTTTGATTATTCTGCCACTGTCTGCATATACTCATAAATTATGTACTTTAAATAAGCTTTAGTTTTCCTTGAGGGGCATTCACATTGCCGGATAGATAAACATGGCTTAATATTAAAAGATCAAAGATTTGAGTAAAGAAATTTATTTCCGTGCAAACTTTATGAATTGCGAAATGAAAAGTTAACGGCATTTCCACGATAAAAAAAAGAGAGATGATCCTAAAATGAGTTTTGCTATGAGTTATTCATGAGATTCCAAATACTTATAAATAGGAAATGAAAAGTGTGTCCCCAACTGTGTAAAGAAAATGTCATATAACAGAGGAACTTCTTTAAAAAACAATTTCACCGCCAGAAGATTTCCTTTGTAAGATGAAAAAGCGCTTTTAATATATACCTGACGAAGCAAAAGAAGATTCGGTTCCTAAATCAAGTTACAATATTGACAAGGGGGCTCTGCATCCCAGAGCTGGGGAGTACATGGAAGATATAATAGTGGTGGTGGTATAACAAGACTGATTGATTTAATGTTCTCTGGCATAGTTCAGTATGGTTATCCCGTTGCTTCTTGTGAACAAACTGTGTAAGTGTATGAAGCGGCTACTGCTGTAAGGGTTTGCTGTCCGGGTGGTTTATCCACTATTCTGCAGTTTAGTGTGAATGTGGCAGATTATTAATGTCTTATCTTTACTCTTGAGTACCCTAGCCAGGGAAAGTGATTGACACACACTTGCTATATATATATATATATATATATATTATATATATATATCTATATATATTATGCATATATATATATATATATATATATATATATATAGTATATATATATATACATATATATATCTATATATATATATATATATATATATATATATAGATATATATATATATATATATACATATATATATGATATATATATATATATATATATATATATATATATATATATATATATGATATATATATATGTAACCCCCCATAAAGATGAAATTTTTAGTTACAAGGAAAATGGTGCGCAGTATGGATAACATTGGGGGTGGGGGTAGGGGGGGGGGCGAATTTAACTCAAGATTTGTAAGTGATTTTACCTCAATATTTTGTAATAGGATGGAGTGTAAGTCTCTCCCCCCCCCGCGCCCCCCAACACTTTAACAGCGCATCCTGTGGGAGGTGGGTGTCGACCTGAGAAGACCAGGTATTGTTTGTTCTCATGCAAAGGGCAATATTACAGTTATGAAGATGGGCCTGAGCGGGCAGAAACAGTTCTTCACTGTGATAATAAAGATGAATTATGAAACTCATTCCCACAAACAGCTTATTCACGTAGATTTTTGAGACCAATTGTGGTTGAACTCGACCCGCCAAAGGATGCGGTCTACAAATAAAATAGCATTTTACAACCACAGCGTGATTTTGCTACAAGTGGGAATGGAAGCCGCCATGGAATTACGGAGATAGACTTGAACTGATGTCTTCAATGACTACAATTTGAGGATGTTCATCTTTGTGGTGCGGTTCATCAGGGATCTTGTTTAAAGAAACTCATCTTAATTTAAATTGCAAATTCTAGGGTTACTGGAGATGAAAAAATCAAGAAAACTTGCTTTAAGTCAGGTTCCGTTTCAAGTGACACATCAAAGCGTTTTAGGAGAATTAGACTTCTGCTTCCATCGAACGAAGGCAGTCAGTCTGTCTGGCTCTTCCAGACAGTCGAAAGCATATAAAATGTATGATTAAGATTAATTGTACTGCATCTGACAGCGCACTACCCTAGAAAGAGAGAGAGAGAGAGAGAGAGAGAGAGGAGAGAGAGAGAGAGAGAGAGAGAGAATATGATGATGATTGTAATACTGAAAGTACTGCTACTAAGAATTTCGTCCAGGTGACTAGATGGAATGATTTTTGTAGTACGTTTGAAGTTGTCAAAATATTTTTCTCCTCTGAAAAGTTCGGTGTTGTAGTTAGTGATTCATTCAGTTATCTAGGCGTCTCAATAAAAAATATGACTTGATAACTGTAACACAAATTTTTTGTTAAACTTAAAATCGACATTTGGCGAGTAGAATTATGAAGTGAGTTTTTTTTTTCTACCAAGGATTAATGCTAGAAAATATATGTATTCACATATATTTATAAATATACATATATGTTCGTTTATATATATATGCACACACACACATATATATATTATATATATATATATATATATATATCTATATATATATGATATATATATAGTATATAGATACAGATATTAGATATACTACATATATATCGATATAATATAGAGATAGAATATATATATATAAATATGTATAGTATCTTATATAGACATATATAGATCTAATAATAAATGTATAGATATCTATATATATATGATAAGATATATATATATATATAGGTATACATATATAATATAGTATAGATAGAGATGATATATATAGTTACAAAATAAAAACAATATAACTATATATATATATATATATATCTATATCGTATCAATATATAATATATAATTATAGTACTATATATAGTATATAGATATAGCTAATATAATATCTATCTATCTCTATCTATCTATCTATCTATCTATCTATCTATCTAATCTATCTCTATATATATATATATATATATATATATATATATATATATATATATATATATAGTCCAATATACCTTAGTAATAAAAAAAATGTATCTGTAATTTTTCAAGACATCTTTAAGAAGACTGATATAGTGGTTGAAATTTACATTATACATGCAACGGCGGGAGACATATATGGACAGGGGATAAAAAAAAAAAAAAAAACAAAAAAAAGCAAGGAACCGTAAACTCATTTGCGCGATTTCGGTGATCCATTAAGAAGTCCTCTTTTTCCGTGCAGGCGGCATTACATCTTTGCTTTTAAGCCGCGACAAATTACCTTCTTCTGAATCTATGCATTTTGCGTGTTTTATTAATCTATGGATCTTCAGAATCAATGCATTTTGTGTGTTTCATTTGAATAAATTGATCTTCAGAATCTATGCATTTTGCGTGTTTCATTTGAATAAGTGGACCAAGTTACGTTTTTATGTATCCATATTCTTATAAAAAAAGTTTTATATAACTGGATCCAATTATATTTATATCCAATAAATCCGATTAATACATGTTTCTAGTGTTTGTCCTGTTGATCGCATAAATGTTTTCATTAATACGAGGGAAACTTACCCTGTTCTGTTATTCATATCTTATGCATTTTTTATGCTGTTCTCCTTTTCAGTTATTTTGCAGTTTGACATATATAAAATTTTTACACGGCTTACACGAAATTTCATATGCACATATTCTAATATTATCCTGTGAGTTTTTAATGAGCGAGTTTTTCACTCTATTATAGAGATTAATTGCTCCATTACTTCTAATATTCTTATGGAGATGAGACTTGTTTTCAAAACTATTACCTTGAAGTAATATTAGCAAGTTTTTGTTATATGTTTCTTGTTATTATCACAGAAAATATTTGTTTACCTCATAACACAGTATCCAGAACATTTTTAGGACATTCAAACCTTCTATTCCTAATAACATCTGATTCATGGCTACATATACGTAATGTTCTTACAAACATAGGCTTGAAAAGTGATTACTTCCTTTCTTTGGATAGAATAAAGTTTTGCACAGGCAGAATCATTTGCAGGTTTTCGGTATTCACTGCATTTAAAGCCCATTCTTTATTTCCACATTGGATTTTATCGATGTTCAAAGGTCATCTAATCTGGCAAAGAAATAATTTACAATTACGTTCCCTTGTCAAATACATTTTATGCCGTCGGCATACTAAATCATGTTACGATAGGTGGATTGATGTCGCTTAAAATTCTGCTTGCAAAACATTCCGTGTACAAACTGCTTAAAATTGGAGATGGAAGACTTCCTGTGACCAAATATTTGAGAGTATTATTTCCTTCTGAATTCAAATTTACATTCATGCAAATTTAAGTATTCACATTAAGTCTGTTGAGGTGTTCTTAGAGATTGATATATCCATCTTTCTTTCTCTAAGGTGTTTTTAAAGACTAAAAGATTATCGAAAGGTAATCAAGTGAATAATGATACATCGAAACACAAACCTCGAACCATTATAGATTTCTTCTATATTCAGTTTGTTTATTAAATCCTTATTCTTCTTTTGACTAGCATTAGAGGTTGCACCAGCTATGGGGATTAAAATATCAACAAGGTATTTTGCTAAATTTCATGAAACGGAACTAATGGACAGTAATCGGTATAACGGGAAAATTTATTTTGTGCGTTTTTTATAATTAATACAAATGCGGTAAAGTTGGTGATTTCACACAAAATCCTCACATCAAGGTTTTTTTTCCTCATAGTAGAATCATAATTTTTGTTTAACTACTATTTACCCCTATCTCATTGTGTTCTCTTTTACCATATAAGCATATGTTAAAGAATATGTTAACACTGGCACCAACTTATAGAGCCGAAGTAAACACCTAGGGGCTTTACGTTTGTGACGGGATGAACAAGATTTATTTTAAAGATCAATGATAGCAAGAGCTCAGAAGGGAGCAGAAGATCGAAAAAAACATCACCGTCAAGAAAATGGAATATATAGAGAAACTTGAAGAAAATAAAGGTAATGTGAAATTACAGTACCATCGGAACTGAAGGACGACACCCCTCTAGAAAAATGGATCAAAATATTTAAGGATAACATGAAAATAAAATGAATTTGCCTCATGTTGTGGGTTACATATTGCTTTGTCTTTTGTCGCAGTTTAGAGTGTGGAAATAACTATAGGGATATGCATTTTCTAGAAATACACTAACATCTCCTCTTAAGACATGTATATGGTCTATGGAGTTATTTACGCATATATGAAAGAAACCACATGTTTAAAATTTCTCCTAAAACTGATAGTAGTCATTAATAAATTGAAAGCTAACAACACACAGAAAACGAAAGCTCTCAAATATGGTTCATTAGGAATTTTATATGAGTGATATGAAAAAAAAAACAACCTTTTGAATGATGAAAATACGTATAAATATTTTTTCAAAAATCCCACTGACAGCATGAATAATAATTTCCATAAAAATGTAAAGACCTGCTCAGCTCAAGAGAAAGGAAAACTTGATGAAGAGATATTTTATGACGTCTCCATCAAACAAATTTTCCCGCTGGGCCAATTACAAGCCCTGTTGGATCCGCTTCGTACACTTTAGCAAAATTACCTTGTTGATATTTTAAACCCCGTGGTTGGTAGTACCATTCATGATGCCAACGAAAACAACAATGCAGTCTAAAAAACTAATGTAAATGTTAATAGAGGTGTGGGGCTTTTGAGTTTGATGAAGTATCATTATTCGCCAAAATCCTTGATTTAGAGAGCAGACAACTGGTTATATAAATTTCTAAGAATATCTTAACAGGACTGATGAAAAGATGTTTATAGTGCAAAAATGTAAAAGTGTGTTCAAAGGGTAATATTACTCACAAACGTTTGTCCTGGCTATGGAAAATCTATCCCCAATTTTAAACAATTTGTTCATAGGATGTTTTGAAGGCGGATTTTAAGCAAAATCGTATTACTTAATGTAATATGGCTTCGTTATGGCGAAGACGAACTAAAATCCATTATGGAAATGAAAAATAACGGTAGTTAACACATTTGGATTGCTTAACATAATGCAGTGATAATGGGTAGTGAGCATACAGAAACCTGCAAAATATTTCTGCCTATGTACGGATGCTTTCGGAACAACTCATTTAAGTTAAGAATCAGTATTCTCATCCATGATGCAGAAAGAAATGCATTGAGAATACAAGACAGAAAATTAAAATATCATGATTGTGTTTTAGAAATGCATCAAGATCGGCAGCGGAAAAAAAATCATGCTCCTAATACCATATATTAATGATCTTACAGATATTCCCCGTCTCCTTAAGAACTTTTATAGTTAATGTAGCACATTAGAACGATAAAACAATAACGAAGCAGTTATAAAGAACTCGTAACCACACTGACGGATATATAAATCATATCTCATGTAAGTATGAGGCAAATTTTATCCCAGTCAAACTCCAAAATCATTGAAAAACAGAATATCAACATCAAAATGTATAATACGTTCTCAGGAAAACAGTGCAGTTATCGAGTCACAAAAAACAATCATGCGATTAACTGGACAGATGCCTAAATGCTGATATGTTGTAAAGCAAGATATCCGGATCCAATTTTAAAAACTGAAGTGTTTGTACAAGATATGAATATCAGCCCAGGACTGTATCAACTTGATCCATTTATTTCCAAAGATGTATGTAAAACGTACAGGTTTTGAGGCAGGTAATTTGTCCAGGGTTAATACCAAAGGTGTGAGCCGCCTGCGTGGAAAAAACAAGTTTCGTTAATGGAGCGCTAATCTCGCTCAGAGTTTACAGCTCCTCCCTTTTTTCCCCTGTCAGGTGCCAGTGTTGTTTTCCAGGAGTCTGTGTGTTCGTTCGTACTGTCATCTTTATATATGCTGCAAATTTCGCCCGCTATGTATCAGAACTAGTTAAAAGTGTCAAAAAAAATTCATACGAAACCGGAAAGGATTAAAACTTTATGTTTGATTTTTCGATGACGTATATCTGCTTATATATATATATATATATATATATATATATATATATATATATATATATATATATATATATATATATATATATATATATATATATTATATAATATATATATATATATATATATATATATATATATATATATAGATATATATATATATATATATATAAAGAAACTATTTAATGCTAAAAATCACAGATATACCTAAACTGATTTATTATACTTTCCAAGAAGAGCGAAGAGAACATCAAAAGATGTAGAATTGGCATTTGCTGCTAGCACTTTTTAATAGATTGAAAAAAGGAAAACTTTGCAGTGTTTATAATGGGTAGAAGTATCCGCTATAGCAATGGCAGATTCATGGTTCTTAATAAATGCTGTAACTAACAGGGTGTTGTTTCCCAGCCATCACCCAATAATTCTTCATCATGTAGTAACAGTAATCTTTAAATCAGTAAATGCTGCACTGAACTAAAGATGAAATAATGTTTATTACTTCATTAATGCATAGTAGGAAGATATAAGTATTTTTATGAGTTTGAGAGAATCTTTTTAAAGAGCAAACGCACCCCATTGAGTAAGACAAGTGAATGTATTTGGGTTAGACTTATCAAGATGGAATATTTCTCGGGGTCTGCCGATTTTACTACCAGTCCATTGTGAAAAAACTTGAACTCCTGCGAGAGAGAAAGTTGAAGGCCTAACTTTACCTACGCTCATTTCCCTTCTTGTAAAACTTTCACCGAGCCAACTGCCTTAAGACTGGTAAAGCAATAGTCCGAGACTGAGAAATACTACTACTACTACTACTACTACTGTTGCTGCTGCTGCTTCTGCAGAGTTTCTGCTACAAATGGCAGTGATGATAACGATTCTGGGATCTTTCCCAAATAGTAACCCCCAAGGGTTATCGGGGATCGTTATCTATGACTAATATTTCTTTTGTTTACGTTTTAACGGTCAACCCCAACGGGGTTGTACTAAACACGCCGCAAAGGTGGATTCATACCGGGTTAAAACCCAAGGGGGTCACCATCTAGGATGATCTCGATTCTGTAAACACGAAGTAAATGAATCTATGCAACAGTGTTCCTTTGTTTATTCTGAATTCTTCACACCATTTGGTTGCGTGCAATAATAAACTGATAATAAAGTGTACGTATAGTGCCTTAACAGATGTATCCTTTATTTAGATAATAGTGATATTTTGCTTGGACTTTTATAGCAAGGACTTGGTAGTTCGCAGGGCAGAGTTCGATGCTGGGCCGATAATGATCTTTTTGGGCGGTAGTTGAGCTCCGTTGATCAATCATGACCACGGAGAGTTGACTGACAGCAGCTCGGCGCTGTAGGGACTAGAGGTTGTTGGCTTGTTAAAAAGGTTGCCTCTACTAAGAGAGAGAGAGAGAGAGAGAGAGAGAGAGAGAGAGAGAGAGAGAGAGATTCTCCAAGTTTGTATAGCTGAAGGGCCTGCCTCTTTATTAAGCAATAAGTTAATGTTTAAGAGTCAAGAGAAAAGAGGGGAAAAAAAAGAATTTTTTATGTCTTAATTAAATTTTCTGAGAACAGGTTGGATGGGAACTGTTTTCTTTTACTTATTTCACTATTCGAAAAGGAAAGGACTTTCAGGGAGTGAAAGGCAAAACTTAGATTATCGAGTAAGTTATTCTAAAAATGGAAAGAAAAACATGAGCAAAATACGACATAAAGAACAGACTAGATTTTAGAACAACTGTTTACACTCGATTAACGAACCTTTCCGAAACCTTTCCTTTAAAATGTTACCAGTCAATGTCCAAGATAATGACAACAGCAACGATATAACAATAATGATAAAATATCAAGAGTATAGAAGGGATAAGAGAACATGTCAGAAGTAATGAAGAAATGACAATAGCTCCATACTTCAAATTTATACGGCCTTTTTTGTCTCTTTTTTTTTTTTCTTTTTGAGGAAAAAATGGTTTTTGTAGAATTTCCATAATTTTGTATGTCAAAGGACAATAGATACTACACTAATGTGCAAATTGATGTCAATCCCTTGACCCAGTACTACAGAACTCGGCTTGAAGTATTTGGGAGTCTTGGAGATAAGCGAAAAAGCAGACCACCCTGTGGTTTTGCTCCTTTTAAGGTGCGTCCACACGGTCGAACAATGTCCGACGAACAAACATTGTTACCAATTAACAATTGTCTGTCGGTCTTTGCCTTGTGAGGAGAGTAAAAACAGTGGTATACAACCTCATCTGGTACCACTGTTTGTTGCCAGATCTACTTCCATCGTTTCCCCGCTTATGACGTCATCCTGCTTCGCCTATGATATGGTAACAATGTGTGTCCGTCGGACATTGTTTGACCGTGTGGAAGCACCTTTAGGGATTGAGATGTGGCAATCAGCCGTTACAACAACACAAATGGTGCTTTGGGATTTTCGTTCCCTACTACGGTCCTATTTCAGGGTCAATTTCTTTCGAAATTGTTGACCTTATTAAAAGCCAGGGCTCGAAAAAGCACAAGATTATGAATTATATGAAGTTATCGATATGGATAACAGAAAGTTCTGGTTATATCAATAAAAAATAATTATTCTGTTAACCGCCTAGGAGGTTATGTTTCCGGTTAGGTTTTGGTAACAGGATGGTGCATTAAATAGATTGGGTCTAAACAAATATTGGACCAAAGTTGGGCCATAAGGCTGGTGGTAACAGGCGATCAGATTATAAGAGTAACCGAAATTTCAGGTTTGGGAAGACACAATCTTTAAGGCACTAGATTGCTCACCTCTGGCGGAGTTTTGTGGGCTAAAATCGCCATTTTTTCAATTACCATTGCATTTGTTTAAGAGAACAAAATTCCACAGAATAATTAGTGTCTTTATTGATACAACCAGCACTTTCTGTTATCCATATCGATAACTACACATAATTCTCATTTTATGCCTTTCCGAACTGTGACTTTTAATAACGTCAACAGTTTCGAAAACAGAGCTTCGAAATTGAAATTGGCACTGAAATAGGACCGTAGTAGGGAACGAAAGTCCCCAAGTACCATTTGTGTTGTAACGGCTAATTTCCACATCACAATTCCAAAGGAGCAAAACTACAGGGTGGACAGCTTACTTGCTTATCTCCAATATACTTCTAGCCGAGTTCTTCAGTACCTGAGTCAAGGTATTGGCGTAATTTTGTACAATAGTGTAATATCTATCGTCCTTTGGCATACAAAAAGGCTGTTTGCTATCAACCAAATTTGATTATTTTTGCTAAGGCAATTAGAATGGAGATTGTGTTTCTTCTTGACCAGTAAATTCTGTTTGGAATCGAACAACTCATCATTTCTAGTTGATAAAAAGTGAATTTGTTCTTGGGAGTCTGTCGTTGGCATAGGTATGCATTTTCTAATAAAAATAGCTCTCTTTTCGTGTAGTTTGTGTATTTTACTAAGATAACATCAACATAACTGTTCACATGAATCAACATCGTTATTATATACTATATCATATAACTAATATAGTATATGATATAGTATATCTATATATCTATAGGTATATTCATATATATATATATATATATATATTATATATATATTATATATATATATATATATATATATATATATACACATGCAGTTTTCTAATGGCTCTCTTTTCGTGTAGATTGTGTTTTCTACTAAGATAGCATCAACATAACCATTCACTTGAATCATCATCGTTATTATTAAGTACAAACGCAGCAGCAGTTAAATCAAACCATTGAAAAAATATAAATCTTTAATATATATACACATATATATATGTATAATATATATATATATACTATATTATATATATATATATAATATATACATATATATGTGTGTGTTTGTGTGTGTGTTAGTATGTATAACAAAAGCAAGTTCTGAAACTTGTTCTTGTTTCGTTTAGTTTATATCAACATTGTCTACAAATGTAAATTAAGACTGGGAAGTTATTCTACTGTATCAGGTTTAAATGTTAAGATGTGTGCGGCTTGTAACTCGTAAACCTTACATGAATACAGCTGAAACCGGTGTAACCGGTCGCAGTGAGGAGTAGCAACGAGAATTATTAATACGTCAGAGAGAGAGAGAGAGAAGAGAGAGAGAGAGAGAGAGAGAGAGAGAGAGAGAGTAAACTTAATTTGAATGTTATATGCTTGCCTGACTAAATCCAGTTCACTCTTTTGATAATTACATACCACAATACTGGTACTCGAACCAAAACCACCTTTGATTTACTAGTAAGAAGAAACAAAAGAAAAGACTTGAGAGCAAAAGAAACTGTAATGATTACAAAATAAAAACTCCTCATAACAAAAGGCCCCTTTTTGTAGCTAAAAATGTTAAGTTAAAGGACGTTATAACGAAGACCGGTTTTAAAGTATCTATTAGGGATATATATCTTAAGGCCTGCTTGCATTATTTTGTATAATTTATTGACCTTTTATTGGTATGGAAGCATGCAAAATGTTTTAATTATCTCCGGTTTAAGTTTAGGGAATGTTGAGATCACAAATATGGTTGCATGCATACAATACACCGACAGAAGACAGAGAGAGAGAGAGAGAGAGAGAGAGAGAGAGAGAGAGAAAGTGTACTGTCTGGAAATTTTTCTTAACATGAATATATCATGTTATCACCGTGAGAAGCAGCTTTTTCATTCTGTTGTAGTGAATATAGAAGACTCGTGGTCTTTTAAACAACAGGGCTTCGTCAAAGAAGTTATGCAAAGACAGCGTGATTAGATTTGGCATCTATTTCTGCACAAGGCAAGATGAGCTGGCGCATTGGATTTACAGACCTGTTGTGAAATCAGATAATTTAAAAATTAAACGCAATTTTAACTTTCTCTGATGAAAGTTTACTTGTTCTTGCATTACAATATTTGCACCCGGAACGTTGAGAGAGTGAAAGATTGCGTTTCCTGTAATAATACGAAATATAAAGACTTGAAATATTTGAAAATATCTATCCGTGGGTTATTTCTGAACATCTTGCCAATGTTAGGCGTAGGTGATGCCAGGAATTTTAAAGAAAACCCTTAGAATATTTCATTGGCATTTAAAGCAAACACCACAAAAAGATTAAAGATGGATTCATGGTATAGAGAATAAAGCTCATTTATGAACAAGAAGCATCAGTTACAGGCATCGTTATAAAATGGAAGTATATAGTTCAAGATGAAGTGACAAAATGACAAATGGAAGAGGTTCATCAGTAACAGGTTTACTTCGAAACACTTTTTGGAAGAATTTTAGGTGAGGACGTGATATTTATGGAAACTCAAATTGAGATGCCCAGATGTAACATACACACACACACACACACACACAAAGCAAAATCTGTTCCAGCTCTAATAAGAAAATTGCTCTATTGAATTATTATCGTACACCTATCTCATCCCCATTCTCGGTGCTATTGCTGGGAGATGGTGAGTGGAATTATTGACCCTCTGAGCCAGTTGTAGTTTTCTGTAAAAGAAAAGTATTGTGCCGGCCTCAGATCTTAAGTACTACTAAGGTTAGAGGACTGCAAATTGGTATTTTGATCATCCACCCTCCACTCACCAAACATACCAAATTGCAGCCCTCTAGCCTCAGCAGTTTTTATTTAATTCAAGGTTAAAGTTACCCAAAAATCGTACTTCTGGCACCGTAATACGAACCAACATAAACCACCGCTGGACCGTGGCTGAGCTTCATGGGCCGCGCTAAGAGTTTTATGGTCCCTGGCTCAGACCGCCACCGAACAGTAAACTCGACTGCACCGAAGCCGAAGAAACGTGATTTTCATTTGCATAAGAAATTTGTCATTAAGGCATCTGATGAACCTTATAAAACCTACCCAGGTCTCCGCAGGAGTTCGGCTCAAAGAGCCGTACAACCAAAATTTTTTAAATTTAATTTTATTTTCTTATTTTTTTTTTTGCCGCTGATCCAGCTCAAATCCATGAAGGGATTACTTCCATATTTTTGTTCTGATATGCCACGAGATCGCAGAATCAGGGTGAAAAGTAAATATATTTTAAAACCATACTTATTAACAGCCGATTCGAGCTTTTTACGATACATTAAGAACGTTCCATTAGCAAAGGAAATAAAGAAAGACTTTCGAAAGATGGGGACGGGGAGGGATTTTCTCACTGTAGACTGATTTCCTGAGGATGAAGACCTATTCAAAGTCTTGAAGGTAAAAGTAAAGAGCGCGTCTCCGAGACTACCGCTTTGTGGACTGCCGACTTGGACTCCGGTGGAAAAGGGCGGAAAGAAAGACGAATTTTGTCGTGATCCCTTTGTTATCCTTTTCCAAAAATCTGGGTAAGTTACAAAGACATGGGAAAAATGAACTGAATAAGAGAGAGAGAGAGAGAGAGAGTGAGAGAGAGAGAGAGAGAGAGAGAGAGAGAGAGAGAGAGAGTTTGTTTACCGAATGCATAATCTGATCAGAAAAAAATTAATAGCAGCTACCACAGTTATTTCACCAAAGCGGATATCTTTGGGAAATAGTCTTCGAAAAGATAACACAGCCAATAATCGACATGAACTTCAAGAACGCAAGGAAAATTTTGATGACACTTTAGGTATATTTAAGAAAACTTTTATTATTATGATAAAAGTGTCGCCACCGGTTTTAAACAGAAAATATTTGCTAGAGACATAAAGTTACTGGGATTACTGGAATTCACGTGATGCATTCGGAACCGTAATAAAAACTATTGTATGTTACTGGTATAAATTTCTTTACCTCTGAATTCATATAAAAACACAAATCTATATATATTATATACATATATACATATAAATGTATATATAAACACGTATATATTCATACATACACACACATATATATGTGTCTATATATATATAGATATATATAGATATATATATATATATATATATATATATATATATATATATATATATATAATAAATGCTTATGTGTGCGCGAAATATACATACAGCTTAATAGAATGAGTTTGACTAATACAGCAATGAAGGTACTATTTAAAAAGTAAATTCTAGAGAAGTACGGAAATCGTAAGTACCAGATAATTCAGAAAAGTTGATCCAATTCTAACTCCAAAATTTAGCAGTATTATCCTTCACAATCCATTCTCTGAAAGTAAGGAACGAGTAAATAAACGAATATACTGCGTTTCCCATGATTACCCTTTTCAGATATCAAGATATGGCAGACGATAAGTTAGAGTTGCCGAAGCAATGTTAAAAACCGCCGAGTATTAAATTTCTTTGGGAAAAAGTTTAGAAAATTTCATCCTGGTTCCAGTGGCGTTTGTACAATGACTTTTGACACACAAAGGTACGAGAAAATTTTAGTCCAGCTATGAGGGCACTGCTGAGGTGAATAAATGCATAGCTTTGATTAAATTGTCAACAAAAATAGCCTTTTCCTTTTGTTATATCTATAATAATTTATGAGTGGAAGCCAAACCAAAAGAATACTAGTTAACCAGTGTTTTCCACAGCCCAAGAAAATCAATGCTATAAAATGGCGCTAGTGTGGCATAATAATTTGAATTGAACAGCCAAGGATAATTTAAACCAACAATGTTTTCTCGTATAACATATAAGAAAAAAACCCATTTGTGTCAATAATGTTTGGAAAAAATTCATGATTTTTAAAATATTTTTCCCTCTAAAACAGGATAAGGGAAATTTGTCCCATTTTATAACAAGATTTTGACATTTTTTTTACGCACCGCTGTTATTAGTAACTCACAATTCCTATGCGTGAAATTAGATATAAGTAATTACCATTGCACGTAAGTAAATTTGCATATTTTATATGAAGTCAATTATCTGTATTCGTGGAAAGAGGAGTGATTAAGAGCGCAATCTGGTATCATGTCTTCAATTAATTTTATTTTGTCGAGCCGCTCTGATCAGCAGCCAATGGGTAAACGTGCGAAACTACAGGAGCAAAAAAGCTAGACTTGACCAGGTATGGTGTAATTAATTTTCATACTGCCAATCTTTTAAACATAATTTATATCTGAGCATTTAAATTTATAGACATACCAACGCTTAAACGTTTTAATGAATGATGGATGAACAGACAGTGCAACTAGACTGAACGAGAAAAAATCATTTATTATAGTGGTAATCCCACCGTGCATCGAGTTCAAGGGTCCTCAGTTACCATTGCGCATTTTTCTCCTTGAAATGTCAGCAGTAATACCCATCTATCTCTCGTACACAAAGGTTAATGGAGTGGGCGACCCAAAGTCATTTTCAACACTGTTTTGAGTTGAAAAAGAATCAGGATGGGAAGGGAAGAGGATGGGGTTCAACTAACAAAGAAAGCGACAAACCTGACTGAGGGAAAGACAAGTAATAAGAGCCAAGAAAACAGACGTAGGGAGAGAATTCCAAAGCTCTGCAGTAAAAATAAAGACACCCTTAAGCTGTTTTTTCTTCCTACCGAGAAGAATGAGTTTTTCAAAGGTTCAACTAACAAAGGAAGGGACAAACCTGACTCAGGGAGAGATAGGTAATAAGAGCCTAGAAAACAGACGTAGGTAGAGAATTCCAAAGCTCTGCAGTAAAAATAAAGAAACCCTTAAGCAGTTTTTTCTTCCTACCGAGAGGAATGAGTTTTCCAAAGGTCCAACTAACAAAGAAAGGGACAAACCTGACTGAGGGAAAGACAGGTAATAAGAGCCTAGAAAACAGACGTAGGTAGAGAATTCCAAAGCTCTGCAGTAAAATGAAAGTAACTATTAAGTTGCTTCTTCTTCCTAGCGAGAAGAATGAGTTTTGCACAAAACTAATGGATGTGATGCAGAAAAGAACTCATAGCATCTTAACAATACACCAAAGTTTCTGAGGTAGATTTAGCAATTTGAACTACGTGATATCTCCAATACAGTTTTGATGTGACTTCAGCATTCATATATCTTGGATAAGTGAAATGTTTAACGAAATTTTCATAAAAGAATTGGAATGAAGAGAGAGAGAGAGAGAGAGAGAGAGAGAGAGAGAGAGAGAGAGAGAGAGGAACACGAAGAAAATGCATTTTGGGGGAAAGGATTTGAGGAGGTTAAGTTTTTCTTCAATGGAATAAGTTCATAAGATCATTCATGCTCTGAGAAAGATCAGATCAAAACTGAATGTAAACAACACAAGAGAGCTGAGCTGAATCATCAGCAGGAGCTCGAATAGCCAGAGAGGTAGTTTGAAAAGGTCCTATGATAAAAATGAACAAACGAGCTGGTGGCAGAAGAGAACTTTGCGCAACACTCTAAAAAATGAGTTAGCTTCGGGAATTAAAGAGAGCAGCAGTCAGTATTACTGTCATTTTCTTGAAGCTGATTCGAAGATAAAGCCACTGTGTAAAAAGTCTTTTAGAACTCTGTACAAAAGTCTCACGTTCCTTCCCCTTTTGAATATGATACGTCATTCAACTCCCCCTCCCGTGAGCAGAAGCATTTCCTGGTTATTATTGTCCCTTTGTTATAAAAGCTTTGTCATTCAATTATTGTATTCCTCTTCGAGTCTTCCACGTTTCATCCTTCTCGTAGCTTCTGAAATGCAAGCTCTGTTCATACAATTATCTCCTTTTCTTTATTCCCAGTTTCACCTCTTCAAAAACATGCTGGTTGATACTTTCATGTATGTGAAGGTTACTAACTCGCATTCCTTGCATCTGTACATTTCTATTTTTTTAAGTTTTTTTCTCTAGATCCACATTATATTTGGAATATAATTTATTAGTATCATCATTATTGTGAAATTTAAGGAGACTGCAGTGGATGTTACATTTATTATTAAATTTTACTTTTTCAATTCCAACTTTCAAGAAGTACACGCATCAACTACTGAAGTCTTAAAATGAAATTTGTTTTTATGAAGGGCTACTTTCAAGTTATTAATACCAACATTGCAATGTATACATATTCACACAGAAAAAAATACATTTACGTGTTAAGGAAACATTAACGGATGAGGCTGTCCGTATATGAAAAAAAGGAAAATGAAAAGAATAGAAAAAAATAGAGTTAAAAGAGCAAGAACAAGAAAGGTAAATCATAGCTTTTCAGTATATAGTGATACGTCCTTCGATATTCGTAACATGATATGAATATTATTCCTCAGTTTTACAATAGTTTGTTGGAAAGACCTAATGCCATGGGTAGCCTGAATTGTGGCATATTGAACCTATAGAAAACCCCACGTATTTAAAGAGCAAAAACAGAAGTCTAAACCTAAAGAACCAATCTCTGAAGATAATGTTTTAGAAAGGCGAACTCGGAATATATTCTAATTCTAGCAAAGGGGGGTGGGGGCCGATTACCCTTTTGGTGAGAAAATCTCATTAGGAATATGAGATTTCTTTACATTACGAGCATTAATAATTGAATAAAGAAAGCAATT
>NC_061107.1:132298480-132320980 GCF_015104395.2 Macrobrachium nipponense | reverse complement strand
ACCCAACAAATAAAATAATAATTCCCCACCTGGACACCGATTAAGAGAATAACCAATCCCTCGGAAAATCGAACCCTTTTGTATTTACTTACCCAAACACCTTAGCCAATCCCTGATTAACGTCCAACAAAAGGCATCTCCAAAGGACTCTGGGGTATACGAAATCCCATGCCAGGACTGTGACCAATCTTACATCGGATTTACAGGTAAATCTTCCCCAGAGATTAATACAACACAAACGGTCAGTTAGGTATGGACACAGAACTCTGCTATTTTCAACCATATAAATGAACATAACCATAGAATAAACTGGAATTTGTCACGTGTAATTTATAGCAGCAACTGCCGGTACAAGAGTCAAATGATGGAATCGGCCTTAATAAAAGAGAGGCAGGTAATGAACATCTCAAAAGGAGCATGGATTTCGGACACGATCGACAACCTCTTCATTCAACCAACCCTTAAGAAGATTAAAGGAAGATTATCAGCGGGGGTGACTTAAATTGGCTTGTTTGTGGATGGACCTCTTGGTATAAATACCACCTTTTCTGTAAACTTTTCTCCATTCATCTACCTGAAGAGGGAGACAGCAGTCTCTGAAATATAGTACTTTTTTTCTCTATATTTTGGTGTTTTTATGGGCTCCTTTTATTAGATATATATATATAATAATAAGTATTTATATACACGAGTACAATATATAAGAATATGTATGTATATATATATATATAAATAAATTAGTATATTTATATATATATATATATATATATATATATATATAGTAATTATATATATATATGTATATATATACATATATACATATATACATATATACATATATATATATATATAGACATATATATATATGTATATATATATGTATATATATATATATATATAAATAATAAACTATATATATATATATGTATATATATATATATATATATATATATATATATATATATACATACTATATATATATAATATATATATATATATATATATATATATATATATATATATATATATATATATATCAGAGAGAGAGAGAGAGAGAGAGAGAGAGAGAGAGAGTCACAGCAACCGGGATTTGCACGGATGCAGACAGCGGTGTATTGGTGGGGAGGGGAGGGGTTGGGGGGGGTGATGTGGGATGACGGAAAGGCTAACCTCCGAGCTTGCAGTGCATCACCCTTTTTTATTGGCCAGGGGGGAAAAGTCAAGCCCGTTCCATTAGTATAATATTGTGAGAGCCTTTTACCGGGGATCTGTGATATTTATTTATTTTCGTCTCTGCGCCAAATCCCGAAAAATAAGCATGTCAGTTTTTCCCTCTTTTTCTTTTTTCCCCTCTTTTTTTTTAAAGCAATATTTGATATTTGAGCTTTAGTTTGAGTCTTCCATTATTTGTTTCAGAAGCCGCAACCTTGACTTACAAATTTCACATTTCTTCAGGTTATTTGGCAAGCTATTGATATTTCTATCAATCACAAACTGGCTGGAAAATAAATCTTTGTTTCGCAAGCATAAACAAGTTCTTTAATTTCAATATTTTTGGAGTATTTGAGCATTTCCTCATTGTTTTAATCTTCTTATTATCCCTTTCCTCTTTTGACCAATTACCTTTATGCTTTGGACGTACTTAGCTGTTTCGTCCCCTTACACCTGAAGAGAGAGAGAGAGAGAGAGAGAGAGAGAGAGAGAGAGAGAGAGAGAGAGACTGCCAACGAAATGTGGTAGCGCAAGTCTTTCAGCCACTATGACAAAGTACGCATTTTCATTGTACACAGAGTGACATTAATCAAATTAATCAAAGCTAATTGATATGGACGGATAACTTCTTATTTTCAAAAGATAAGGAAATCGAACCCATATCATTTAAGAATTTTAAACCTCCATATGAATTCTGAAATGATTCAAGAATTTTCAGATATACGTAAGCAATAATTGAAATCCCATGAAGTCAGAGAAGATAGGACTATTTGCAATCTGACGTTCCTGGCACCAAAGCCGCTGGCTGAAACTAGTCACCCCGATGTGTTCAGCGTTAGTGATACTGTGCACTGATGCAAAACCTTTGATTCAAAACGCTTTTACTTTTACCTTGCCTTTTTTTCTGGTTTTATTATTTTTTTTTTCAAAGCAAATATACTTTTCTTGTAGTTTTAAGTTCCACATTTACTTCGTACTTTCCGCATTTTCAAAATCCTAGATAAAATCCCAAATCGTTTAGTACAATAATGATATCTTTTACCCTCTCGAGATATCTATACATACATTTACGTATTTCCAAGGACGAAGGTGAATACAAAAACATTTTTCTTTTCGCTTGGAGGGCCCCTTTTCAATAAGAGTCTACTGATAGGGTTAACTGTAGCGTGAAAGTTTTATACAGTTCTTTGAGAAATGATTTTTTGCAGCCTCTTCTCCTTTAGAAAAAAGAACCCTAATAGTATTTCCAATTGCCTTCCTCGCTCAAAAGAGCATTGAAATGAAATTGTTCAGGTGATATTAGATAAAACTGATAAAACACAAGAAAGAAACGGAAAAATCCTCTTATATCTTACGATCGGAGTTGTAACAGTAATTAAAGTGTTCGAGAAACAAGACACGAAGAGAAAAGTTCGAGGTTTCTTATCTTCTTGCCGGGTAAGTTCTTTTGGAGATTGGATCGCTTGCACCTGCCACTGTTATGGCACAAGACTTGGTAGATGTCTCATTTCAAAAAAATCTGGAATCAAACAATACGTGAGCCAATACACTTTTATATATTTAATGTATACATGTATAATTTGACTCAGGAAGACGCACACGCACACCCATACACACACACATACACATACACCCACACATAAAGATGAACACATTAATATTTATATCCTACCTTACAACCTTCTCCATTTATAGGGACTGACGCCAAAAGGTTCTAACCTTTCTTCCCGTTCTCAGCATTTATTCTGGGAAGCGATTGCTGTACCTATGTCCTTCTTTGCCCTGACTGTGATCTTCCAAAGTTAGTTAATAGCGTAGGTCAACATAGGCTCAGTTGGATTTCTTTGGAGTTTATCAATGCATCCACTCTCACCCAGTTATCGAACTCGAGTCCCATCCCTTGGTTTTCGAGGATGCTACCAGTCATGTCTTGGGGATTTGTACATTTGTAAACACATACACATATACACAAATTTATATATATATATATATATATATACATATATATATATATATATATATATATATACATATATAATATATATATGTACTGGGTGTTTCGAAATTAAAGCCCCCCCTTACACAAAACCAATGGAATTTATGAAGTTTTCTGCTATAGCCTATCCCCAAGTACATTATCTTAAGTTTCTATTAAGGTATTTTTCATTTTACATTTCTTGTATTTTCAGATTGAGTGACGGATTTAGATACAACCATGGCTAACGAATCGGAGGAAATCAGATGGATTGATGGAATCTGGGCTATAACCTTTAGAGAGGCCAGGGATGCTGGCGCATCCTTCATTTCACGTTCCTGGATAGTTAAATACATTAGAAGAGATGAATCCTTTGTTAAAAGAAACTGGAACAAAAATCCTTGTGATTATCATCGCGAAAAGAGTGAGAATCTTGAAAGGCCTGAAGTCCTTTCTCAGGAGTCAAAAGACATCAGAGATAAGGCAGTGGGTGGACCAAGAAAGTCTTTACATAAATTGGTGCTTGAACTAGAAACAAAAAGGGGAAATAAGAGAAGTTATAGCACTGTATATACTCATAGTGAGTTGAAAAAACCTGGTATCAAGACATTTCATGTTATCAGCAAGCCCAACATCACTCAGCAACAGAGAGAAGACCATGCATGGTTTTGTGATTCATTTCTTAAAGACTGGAATGAAGCTAACTTTCTCCATGTTGCCGCATCAGATGAATTCTTCATTTACGCAGTCAGGAAACCAAATCATAAAAATGACATCATATGGGCTACAAAGTTGGATGATATCAGCAATGACATGCACTATTGCCAAGTTGTGAAATTTCCTGAATGTTTGGGGATTTTTCTCAGTTTCACAGCCAAACTGTTAATGTGGATCATCAAAGAAAAAGAACAGTCATGGAATGGCGAATACTTCGGAGAAACTATGCTTACTGGTGGAGTATTTCCTTTCCTCAAAGATCCTGAAAATGTGGTATCTGTTGAAGTAGTCACATTTTTGCATGATAAGGCACCATGTTTCAAGGCTCTTCAGACACAGGAGCTGCTTCGAAACAGTGGTATCGATTTCTTCTCACTACGTGCGAAGCGAGGTGACCGAAGTGCTCAGGGAAATGGAGTTTGAGTCTCAGCTGTTTTGCGATTTGCTGGAATCATACCCCTCAAGAATCCAGGCTGTGGTACAGGCAGATGGAGGCCAGACAAAATATCAAATGCTCACAGAGAAACTTAGATAAATACATGTCCTGAATTACTTTTGTTTTTGTCCATATCAATTTTAGTTTATGCTGTAGAGGGTGGGAGGGGCCTCTAATTTCGAAACACCCTGTATATATATATTCATAAACCTTTAGCCACAAATTTCGCTTACTGTCCAGTTCGCTATACCTCAGGAATATCTTATATACAATAGGAATTCTAATTAATAGTGCTTTATACAACTGGCGACGAAGCACTCGTCACTTAAAATTCTCCTTGGGGTATGTTATTCCCGAGGTACAGTGATTTAAATATTTGCGGCTTATCATTTGAGAATACAAAAATTTCCCAGTTTATGTAAAAAAATTCATATATATATATGTAATATATATATATATACATATATTATATATTATAAATATATGAAATTACTACAAAAAACAGTGCAAATTGATCTGTTAGTAAATATCTAACAAACTGTTGAATATTTTACAAACATCATCTTGTACTGTAATTTGTAGTAATTGCATATTTCCACTAAGTATGAATTAGTTTTGAACAACGTTTTTTACTTACTTCAGTTGCTTGTTGAAATGTTTCATTTCATGTATATATATTGATATATATACACATAAATATATGTATACACACACACACTATATATATATATATATATATATATATATATATATATATATATATATATATATATATATATATATATAGTGTGTGTGTATGCAAGTTTTTGTATGCGTACGCGACCGCCCGATCACAGAGAGAGAGAGAGAGAGAGAGAGAGAGGAGAGAGCGCAGTATTAATCCACCGAAACGAGAGAGAGAGAGAGCAACAAAAACTGCATGCCTCCGGCCCTTTTTCGAAACCAGTTGGACGAGTGAGGTCCCAACATCTTTGTTATTCCTCTTTATATCGAAAAGGTTAACAACAGTAGTGCAAGAAACTTTGTTAAAGGGAGACGGTCATGTTCGTTATTATCCGCGACGGTCGTGCTCTTTCTGACAGTTCCAACTGTGAAACGCATTTATCTTGCTTCCAGGCAAAGCGTATGCTTTGTAATGTCGCATTATTATCTGTTAATCTGCTTTTTGTTCGCGTGATGGGTCAGCTACTCAAGTTTAAAAGCATCCAATTATATCATCAAATCTCCATTGTCGTCATTATATGCATTTCTTTGGCTCGCTCACCATCTAGAGGAAATATCATCAAATAGGATTAGATAGTTATGGGATCCTGGTCTGTTTCATCTCTCCATGAGGCATCACGGTTTGTGCTGACGTGTCAGGAAGGGCGAATGGCCGGAGCTACTCCGTAGGAATCAGGGCCTTGTCGCCTCTCCATCCCTGCTGGTTATGGAATTGATATTTAGCAAACGCAAAGCCCCTTCCACCTCTGAACTTGAGAATGCTATCGCAGGGCATACAGAAGAGAGGAGGGATGATGCCCTCTTCCATTTTTGACGGAAGATGAGGCTGGAGGGAAGGGAGAAGGTTGGGGTTTGGTAGCGACGAGGAGGCTTAGAGCAACAAAAGAAAAGACGGTTTTCTATTTCATGATTACGCTCTTGATTTCGACAAATTATCGCGGAAACAGCTGCATCATGACATTACGCAGGTATAACAGGTGACCGAGGACATCCGAACCTCTAATTCTCATGAGATATTACATAACAGCCTTAGGACAGAGGGAGCAGACCCAAATGACATACATTTTGAAAGACTGATATTTAGGACAAGGGAGAAATACAATCTAGCTGCTGTAAATTAAGAGTAGTAAATTGTTCCTTGGAACGCGAGTATGTCGGATCGTAGCGTGTTATTGATATCAACATGGGCAAAATTATCCCTTATCATGGGTCATACAAATTTTTGGGGTTATTATATAATGAAACACCAACAAAGAGAGAGAGAGAGAGAGAGAGAGAGAGAGAGAGAGAGAGAGAGAGAGAGAGAGAGTGCTACTTCTTTGGCGTTTTATATTTTATGCTTTTAAATAATAGTTAATCAACTTATTTAGGATAAACTTTGAAGAGTTCCTAGCCATGTCTAAAATCTGAATAAATCACAAGGAAAACGATTTATCTAATATGTATCATCTAATATAAATATATCTATAAGTTATATTCCACAAATAATATAAAGAAAACCACTATGCAAGAACTCATATAGTTAAATTATGCACCTAATGGCCGAAAGATGAACGAAATTGCTTTTGTGTCTAGACAAGAGAGAGAGAGAGAGAGAGAGAGAGAGAGAGAGAGAGAGAGAGAGAGAGAGAGAGAAGGTTGTATGGTGTTTCAGGATGACAGGAAAACAAATCACTTGGTATTATGTGTAATTTCATAGATTAGTCTTTAACTAAACCACCAGCATCGTATCAGATAAATCTTAGGTTTGATACCCCGTCGGAGCATATTGCCGTCAGTGCACCTCACGCGGTGCACTGTAAGTATTACTCAAGGTTGTTTGCAGCGTCTCTTCGGCCCTTAGCTGCACCCCTTTTATTCCTTTTACTGTACCTCCGTTCACATTCTCTTTCTTCCATCTTATTTTCCACCCTTTCAAACCCTTTTACTGCCAATTTCCGTTTCAACGCTGAATGACCTCATTGGTCCCAGTGCTTAGCCTTTGGCCTAAATTCTGTGCTATCTATCTTAGGTTTGCTAATCAACGTTTGAGGATAAGATTGACAAGGGAAATAAAAAAAAATCCTCAGTTGATTATGCTCTTCTTGCAAATAACTAAATTTTTTTGCTATGAAAAGGTCTGCTTGTCAGAAGGCAGAAGACGGGCAGCTTCCAAATACAGATATCTTGAATTAAACAACAAAAACTCCCTATATGTATAATGCCGTAAACAATAAAAGTATATTTTCAGTCAGTGATTTTGAATTAGATTTGAAAAAAAAATCATGCAGCATGCTAATGGCACACCAACATGACTCGTCTCTCTTCACAGTGTATTGAAGCAAGAAACAGAAGAATGACGGCTTGATTGACTTATCAGGAGAGGTTTATGAAGCAGGCGTCGTGATATATAAAAGTCAACACGACAGAGAGAGAGAGAGAGAGAGAGAGAGAGAGAGAGAGAGAGAGAGAGAGAGAATTATCTTAGGATTTGTTTAACTCTAGAAGTAGGGTTGAGAATATCTTGTCGAGGGCTCCAGTCTGTCTGTCTATTTTATTATCTTAGTGTGCTATTAGACATTATGAAAGAACACTGATCCCTCTCGTCTGCTATTTTTTTTCCCTCCCCTGCGCCAGCCTAAGCAACGATCACAATCGACTAATATCCTATGTACCTGATTCAGTGGTTAGGTCAACAGAGGCATGCTAGATTTTCAACGAAGACCCGTATACCTTTCCTTTGGACATTCGGGGATAGAAGAAGGGTTCCTCAGTATGCGAATAAGTTCCTAGCCACGTAAAAACATCTAGTCCTTCCGGCCAGCCCCAGGAGAGCTGTTAATCAGCTCAGTGGTCTGGTAAAACTAAGATATGCTTAACTTTAGGACCGAAATTTGAAAAGATGTCTCTACTATCAAAGGCAAATCTAGCGGTTCAGCAAATGGATATTTTCAATACTCATCGAAACTATAATTGTGAATTCCGACATTATTGAAAATCAACAGCCAAATTGTCTTCTTATTCAGACACGTTTCCTTTGCTATTCGTTGTCTAAGAAAAAACTAGCTTTGAGATTTATGCGGTTATTAAGTTGCACCAAAAACATATTCTTGAAAATAACAGTAACTTGATTTACAGTGAAATATAAACACTTTCATTCTAAAATCTTTTCCTTTCTGCTGGAATCTAGCAGCAAACTCGGCTATATATAGTAAAAGCAATATATATAGTAAAAGCTTAAAAGAAATGTGCAGAATTCCAGAATGTGAAAGTGAGGAAGGTTTTGATGTATTTTCAACATTGCGACATTCTGTCAACCAGTTCTATCATAGTATTCAATGTATTTTTTTTGTCATCGACACTACGAAGCGAATTAACGTTTGCCAGATAGGACTTGGAAATTCACTCCTCTTGAAAACTGAAGCTGATAGCCAGCATAAAATACTCTTCATTTGTTGGTCCTTTTTTTTTTCTCACATATTGCCTTACTAAAAAGAATACTAAAAAAATAAGTTTTCGCTACGAAATAGCAAATAATTATAAGCAGTCTATAGAAACCCCTCTTTACCGACAGAACTATTACTTACAAAAACATTAATAATAGATTTTCATTAAACATTGAAAACTGGTAATGGAGAACTGATATTTTTGAAAAGAGACAAGGTACAATATATCTATTGAGGAAAACTAATAAAGGCTAAAATGATGAAGCCGGAGCAATATGAAAAAAAAATTAAGACCTACTCAATACAAGAAAATCAATGAGATTGTAAAAATGTCAAAGTTCAGTCAAGATTATATATATATATATATATATATATATATATATATATATATATATATATATATATATATATATATATATATAAAATCTTATAATGTAAGTTTTGTAATGCAATTATAATTTTGGTAATATGATTAATTCACCTCAGAAATTGTGTATAATGTTGGGAAATGTATGTTTTTGCGTTCAGATTCCCAAAATTAAAGAAAACATGTGTTAAGTACTGTAACTTTTCATATTTCAAACATACATAAGGCGAAGAGAGGAAAAAGTAACGTAAGACAGAGAGAGTGGAAGCTCATAAACCTTTGAAGAAGGTTGTTTTCACATCTTGAGAATTTCTTAGCTAAGCTAATTTTTTTATCGTCCCGATCGGGCCTGTAATGAAACAAGGGCATCTTGTTCATAGACATATGCGAACGCAGCCAGAGGCCCTACTCGATATCCCTATAGAGATGACGTAATATGTTTTCATCTCAGATGTGTACACTCAACTACACCCATTCACCCTGATACGCATAGTTACGCATATAAAACATTAATTCGCTTTTGAGACATAGCGGCGTGTGTTAGAGAGTGTAGCATTGCTCTCAAATTTCTCTCTCTCTCAAATCTATCTCTCTCTTAAAGCTCTCTCTCTCTCTCGCTCGCTCGTTCGCGAGTGTTTCATTAACGTAATAATGTAACTTACATTTGTATTTGAGAAGGTTACTCAGTAATTGTCTTAATGTATGCGTTGTTTGTGGAATCTGAGCATAGTGTTATTGATATTATTTTTGTGAAGGCGCCCACGAAAGAATGTAACAGGCCTGTTCTTTTGAGTCAGGAGTTGCAACTGCTTTTGAAGGTATTTTACACATGTTTTGAAGTGCACCTCGAGGTTATTTTACAGTGTTTGAAATAATTATAATTTTTATGCATTTTTCTTTTGCATTGTATGTTTAGCATGTTCATTTTATATGCTTAATATTTGTACTGTCAATGCTTTAATTGTCATAATATTATGCATTATGTGTTTTTGCATTTTCTTTATTTTGTTTAATTAGTTTGAATTATTTTGATTGTGTAAAATTTGAATCTTACACTTGTGAATTAATTTGTATTTAATTAAATTTCATTTCAAATTTGAATATTGCTTTGTAATTCAATTTAGTTAATTTTCTTGATAAACTTTGATTTAATTTTGCTTAATAATTAATTCAAGAATTAATTAAACTCTTGTTTTCAAGTAATAAAACTTTCCCTTAGACTGTGAATTTCACTTATAAATTTTGAATTTAGAAATAAATTTTTGTATTTAAAATTTATATGAGTATTTTATTACAACACCAGTATTATATTTTATTTTCGTTTAGGTAGAAATATAGAGTGATAATTGTGCCGTTTCCCACAAATAAATCAGAATCAGGGAAATACTTAGATTTGAAATTGTAGAAGGAGTGTTGCCCTTTAATTAAGATTACCTCACATCTATTTCAATGAACTTAGACAGATTGTTTTCTTGACTGTTCAGTTCTATAAGGGATCACTATTACCTTTAGAGTATTCAGTCGTTTAATATTTGTGATGAAGGGTCAGGTATCTGGCTGTAGTGAGGTAAGTAATAACCAGGTACTTGAACAAACTGTGCCCTAAGTACAAAGGGTGTCCCAGACCCAGGAATAAAAGGGTCTCTTGTGCTAACAAGTACAAATGGTAAGTGAAGTAACCAGATACTTGGCAATTTGGGTTAACAAATATTAATAGTGTCCAGACACAGATCTTTGGCTACTTCGTGCACCAAGTATTAATGGCATCCAGACCCAGATACTCTAGGCCACTTCGTCACAATATATATATATATATATATATATATGCGCGTGTATGCCCGTATGTGTATGTGTTCGTGTCTGTGTATGTGTGAAACAAATAAAGTGATTAGTTATTCCATTGTAATGTTAATCAGGTTTATCAAAAAGAATACTGCTGACAGTGAAACTTAACTTTTGTATATGAGTTAGACTAATTAAACTGAAAAATACCACAATGCATTAATTTGATTCATAACAAACCCTGAAAATGTCCAACAACAACGAAAATTAGTATTCTAAGGGCGTGCTCTAAGTTGTTCAGTCATCTGCGTAAGTAGAGAAATGAAGTTTGAAATGTCAGCAGCCTCATTTCAACATCCGGACGAGTGATTCGGCTAAAAGCGTCAACGTGTAACCCGAACACCTTCTACCCAGCGTAATCTGATCCTTTGTGCCAGACAGCCCAAAACAATTCCCTTGAACAGTTCCAGTAAATATTCTAAAGCGCTCGTCAGCGAAACCGAAGAATGTTGGCGTTAGGTTCATTCCGTTCCGTTCCTTGAGGATGAAATTTTTAAGAGGTTTTGGATTGAATTTTTGAGGTAACAGTGAAGTGTTTACGGTGTGCTAACGTGTTGAGTTTTGGCGATAGGAAATAACAATGTGATATTAGGTATTAATTCGTATGTTCGCTTAGTTTGTCCTAATTTTATTTTACTATATGTCTGTCTCTGTCTATCTACCATCCTATTTATGTATGTATGTATGTATGTATGTATGTAAGTACACACACATATATATATATATATATAATATATATATATATATATGTATATATATATATATATATATGTATATATATATATATATATATATATATATATATATATATATAATATATATATGATCATAGATCAATTACTTCGATATGTTGTTCCTTTAGCCATTGCTGTAGCCTGGTACTTAAAATATTAGGCTCCATCGTCCTGCAGCGAGTTTTCACCTGTAATCAGGCAAAACCCTGGTTTTTTACTCGTTGATCGATACCCGTCAATGGAACCCCAATTTAGTACCCTATAAAATTCAACTGATTTGTTGATCAAGGAAGGTATATCTTCATACGTTCAAGAGCCTAGGTCTGGTGAAATCGTTCACTAAGTTGCTAATGAATGTAAATATATTATAGAATTAAAATGATGAGTGTATATGGGGCAACGAGGATTTCAGAGTATAATTTACTTCTACTTGGTCAAAGATAAACCTGCTACATCGCCAATTACCTCGAAGGGCGTCGATGACTTCTTCATTCATCAGGTCTTCATCGGAGCTAGAAGTTGCAACATAACACCTAAGAGGCAAATCTCTCGATAAATCACTCGGTGCCAAAGAGGGGTGGGCCGTGATAAGGGTCATCAATCAATCCAGGTGTTGCCAATCATTACCCAATTAGACGCGGAAGGTGACTTTTATGAAGCAAAAGACGCCAAAGTGATCTTTATGGCGCAATCGTGTTATGTCCAGATCAGCTCAAGTCACAGACTTTGTCGTGATTCCTTTATTATTCAGTCGGAGATGAGCGCAATTTGCGTCGAATAAACGATCGGGAATTACGGCTTCATTGACGAAGGCGGGAAGAGGCGAACCACAGTCTTTAATCATCCTTCGCCTCGGAGGAGCCATCGATTTGCTGGTGTTGCCAGTTCTTTAGAACTTACTTTCAGTGACCGGGATCCTTAAGCAAACAAACAGGTGCAACTTATGTGATAAAGAGATAAAGTCAGTTCAGACAATTAACGTATGAAATTTCAGAAGCATCAGAATACACCATTCCATTAGCAAATGACGATTGATTAATCTACCAGTCCACTTGACAACTTTGAGATATTCACCCAAAACGAAGAGCGCGAGGTATTCAAAACTACCGGGATTGTTACATTGCATACACACACACACACACACACACACACACACACCTAATTCAACACCCACCCACATGCACGCAAGCACAGACCACACAGCCAAAAATGTATATATATATATATTATATATATATATATATATAATATATATATATATATATATATATTATATCACACATATCCACAGGTTGAAAATAAGAGACAGGGTGTAGGTCCTGACCGGTTTCGGCTTTATTTTCAAGCCATTGACAAAGGACTGATACATAGTATTAGAATTCACGAGTATATATATTACAAAGACAGTACTGACGAACATACACACAACCGTTTGAGACTGCAGATCCACCCACAGTCAAGGTAGGAGTGGCTTTCAAAAATCATTAGGCTGAAATTTACAATAAATTCTCAAGGGATACTACCTTAGGGTACAAGTCCACACCTGACAGGTGTCAGGGAGGCGGGGTTGAACATCTCATTACCACTACTGCCCCCTTTACTGTGTTTACAAATATAATAATCCTATTTTTCATATATCTCTACAGCCAACCTTAAAATTTAAACAGTTTACAAATTTCTTTTGATATTAAAGGACCAAGTTTATACATTCCTTGACTGATGTTCATATTATTGTTGTGCTTTCTTTTATAAACTAGATTCATGATATTTCCTCTCCAATGCATTATTAGAACACACCAGCTTTTTTGCCCCTTACCCAGTTAATAGCATGATTGTTCTCACCTAACATGTACAAATATCCACTATTTCCCTGTGCATATCTCACACATTGTTTATGTTGTTCTATTCTTTTTTCCAGTGCTTTCCCCGTTTGAACCAATGTAAAAGTTGTCACAAGACTTACACGGGAATTTTGTATTATTACACATCCTTTAGCATTGTCGGGGGAGTTCTTAATAAGTACCTGTTTCATTGTTTTATTGTTTTTAAAAACTACATTAACACCAAAATTCTTCAGGAGATGTGGGATATCTTTCATATTACTATTATAAGGTAGTACAAGCAAATTTTTGTTGTTGTAAGGTTCTTTTTGATTTTGGATACATGGTCTTTTTGCCGCTTAGTTTAGTACATTATCTGGATATTTCAGTTTCTTGCCTGTATTCCGATTCTTATCTATCTCCTCATCTATATATTCTGGGCTACATACCCGTAGTGCTCTTAAAAACATGGAAGCAATGGATACCACGAGTTCCTTCCGATCTTTCTGTGTTCTTTTCCCCATCTTGGAATATGCAGTCACTGACTTCGCAGACGCCCTCATTCAAGCTCATACAAACAAGGAACACCTGCGGTTTCTACGTGAATTTCGTGATGAACAAGTGATACCAAGATCAATGATAACCAAGTCCTTGTCAAAATTAGAAGACCAACCGTTCGGTGAAATACAACGAGCTATTTTGGACAAACACATCAGTATTAAGACATTGGAAACTAAAAAGAATTTTGAAGATTTATCGAGAAAAAGACGTCATTTTGAAGCTTCAATACCATCGGATTGGAAAGATTCTCTGCAGGAATATTGTTATTTGAATATGAGGAAGAAAGTGTATCAGAAGCTTAAACGTAAACATGACAATAAAATGAAACTCCTGATCGAAAGAAGCTCCTGGACTACCAACGCCAATCATGAATGTGTCGTCAATTTATCAAACAAGCATCTGGATAGTAATGTAACCAGTGCTTTAGGCTATGGTTTAAATTTTGCTCTATCAACTGGAAGTGTTAACAGTGTAGAAATTACTAAAGGATTGTGCAACTTAGAAAAATATAGTGAGTTAACTAGTGAAGAGGTCAACATAATTAAGGGAGTGATTCATGGAAGCATGAAAAAGTCAGACACCACAAACGTACCCAAAAGATTTATGAATGCCATCAATGAACTGAAAAAAGATAAAGATATACACATGACAAAAGCTGGTAAATCAGGTGCCCTAGTAATTTTAAACAAACAAAAATGAATACATAGAAAAAATGGAAAGTCTTTTGGGTGATAATAGCACATATAAAGAATTAAATAAGAACCCGATAGAAAGTGTGAATAGTGGTTTCAATAAAAAAGTGAAAAATCTATTAAAAGGCAACGAAAGCCTTATAAAAAAAGGTGTGTGTGACCTCCCCATCGTTACCGTATATGTATGGTACGATAAAAACCCATTAAGCAAACTTCCCTGCCAGACCAATTACCAGTTCAGTGGGTTCCGCATCTTATAAATTAGCAAAATATTTAGTGGATATCCTTAACCCATTGGTAGGTAACATCTCTAATGCCAATATTAAGAATAATGTGGACCTGATAGATAAACTAAATAGTGTAAAAGTTAATAGTGAATCGAGACTTGTGAGCTTTGATGTAGTATCTCTATTCACAAAAGTACCTATTGATGATTTATTGGAGTTTCTATCGGAATTATTAGAAAACAAACAACTGGATATTCCATTTTCTAAAAGCACCTTAATTGAACTAATAAAATTATGTGTTAAAGACTGTAAATTTGAATTCAATGGAAAATTCTACTCACAAAATTTTGGTATGGGAATGGGAAACCCTCTGTCCCCAGTGCTAAGTAATTTATATATGGAATTTTTTGAAAAGAAAATTTTAAATAATATAATTCCACGCAATGTACCTTGGTTTAGATATGTTGACGACATAATTTGTGTATGGCCAGGGAATGAGGATTTAAATAACTTTTTTGCCAGGTTAAATCAATTAGTACCATCAATTAAATTTACTATGGAAATAGAAAAAGATGAATGCCTACCCTTTTGATGTTCCTCATACGGAGGAATAGTAAGTGGGTTTCAAGTATAGTGTTTACAAGAAAACCTACTAATATTTCTTCCTATGTACATTTCTATTCTGGACAAAACAATAAGGTAAAAAGATCAGTGTTTGCTTCCATGTTTTTAAGAGCACTCACGGGTATGTAGCCCAGAATATATAGATGAGGAGATAGATAAGAATCGGAATACAGGCAAGAAACTGAAATATCCAGATAATGTACTAAACTAAGCGGCAAAAAAGACCATGTATCAAAATCAAAAAGAACCTTACAACAACAAAAATTTGCTTGTACTACCTTATAATAGTAATATGAAAGATATCCCACATCTCCTGAAGAATTTTGGTGTTAATGTAGTTTTTTAAAAACAATAAAACAATGAAACAGGTACTTATTAAGAACTCCCCCGACAATGCTAAAGGATGTGTATATAAAATCCCGTGTAAGTCTTGTGACAACTTTTACATTGGTCAAACGGGGAAAGCACTGGAAAAAAGAATAGAACAACATAAACAATGTGTGAGATATGCACAGGGAAATAGTGTTGATATTTGTACATGTTAGTGAGAAACAATCATGCTATTAACTGGGAAGGGGCAAAAAAGCTGGTGTGTTCTAATAATGCATTGGAGAGGAATATCATTGAATCTAGTTTTATAAAAGAAAGCTACAACAATAATATGAACATCAGTCAAGGAATGTATAAACTTGATCCTTTAATATCAAAAGAAATTTGTAAACTGTTTAAATTTTAAGGTTGGCTGTAGAGATATATGAAAAATAGGATTATTATATTTGTAAACACAGTAAAGGGGCAGTAGTGGTAATGAGATGTACACCCCGCCTCCCTGACACCTGTCAGGTGTGGACTTGTACCCTAGGTAGTATCCCTTGAGAATTTATTGTAAATTTAGCCTAATGATTTTTGAAAGCCACTCCTACCTTGACACCTGCCTGTGGGTGGATCTGCAGTCTCAAACGGTTGTGTGTATGTTCGTCAGTACTGTCTTTGTAGTATATATACTCGTGAATTCTAATACTATGTATCAGTCCTTTGTCAATGGCTTGAAAATAAAGCCGAAACCGGTCAGGACCTACACCCTGTCTCTTATTTTTCACCTGTGGATATGTGTGATAAATGAATCACGTGCTCAAGTGATTATAATCATATATATATATATATATATATATATATATATATATATTATATATATATATATATATATATATAGATATATATAAGTGTGTATGTGTGTGTAGGTGTGTCTTGTGTGTGTCTATACACACACACGCACGCACGCACACACACACACATATATATATATGTATATATATATATATATATATATATATATAATTTCATAAAATTTTTTGGGGTATATTTAGTATCACTGGGGAAAATTTATATTGATACGATAGAAAGAGAATACCTGCTGTGAGTATGTAATGTGGAAGTTGATTAACGATGAAACAAGACTGGAATGGGAACTGCAAGCAGTAAGGAATGTAAAATAAAAATAAAACCAGAACTTCCAGAGTATCCAGAAGACCAAACTAGAAAGCCAATAAGGCAATAGAGATGTAGATTTCAATAGAGAACGGTAATGTATTGCTAGGGAAATCCATCTGTTGAATTGGAACTAACAATTATATCATCTTAACGCCTTTACCCAAGTTGGAGTGTTTACTTTTTAGGTGAATATCGATTACTGATCTTAAGTAATTGTCAGATATAGGTAATCCATATGCCTAAATAACCCAGGTGAAGAGACACTGCCGAAAGACTCTTGTTACGACAGGTGTTCTGATATTGAAAAAGACACTTCAAATAACGATGAAAGGAAACGAATAGGATAAATGTCACAGCAAAATTATTTTCACAACTTGGTTCGGTAAGAGAAACTTCACCTTCACGATGTGGTAGATAGAGAGAGAGAGAGAGAGAGAGAGAGAGAGAGAGAGAGAGAGAGAGAGAGAGAGAGAATCCATGTCATCAGATCTAGCAAAATATATATATACAGATTTCGTCTTATATCCAAATGCAACTCGGTGTTGTTAAGGTTTTCACTGTAAAGGAATTCAAGAATGAACAGTAGGGAGTTTGCAGAAAATCTGTTCTTGATTACAAAGCAAAGCAAACCCGAAAAGCTTTCAACCATAATCTGGGAAGCCAGCCGCTCATTCGCCCTATGAATGACAATTTCGAGGAACTGGATATTTTAACACTCCTCTCTGATTAATGTCCTGTTTATACTCTCTCAATAAGTTTAAACAAAGATGAACATGTGCAGTATGGCATGTAAAGGTATGGTATCTACACCATACAAATATGAGTTGTACAATAACAATGAGAACAATGGAAGGATCGTTCGAGGAAAATTAATTTAGATATGCGAAATACGTATGCATTTGTGAATTTTTCTTTCACATTTGAGTGACTACATTTCTCGTCACTTCGTAAAGCCTCTTTCTGTGTTAAAAAGAAGCGCTCGCACACATACACAGGCACAAATATATATATACACACACACACATATATATATATATATATATATATATATATATATATATATATTAGATGTATATACACGTATATATGTAGATTATACATATATGTATATATATATACGTATATAGTATGTATATACATATATATATATATATATATATATATATATATACATATATATATATATATATATATATATATATGTATATATATATATATATATATATATATATATATATATATATATATATATATATATATATTATATATATATATATATATATATATATATATATATATATATATTATATATATATATATATATATATATATATATATATATATATATATATATGATATTAATAACACTATGCTCGCAGCTGTTCTGGAATCGTCGGGCGTGTTGTGGAGTGCAACACACGCCTAAGTGGCGGGAGAAATGCCGCGATTTCTGATAAAATACCTCGTCTAGATTCATCTAAGAACTTCCGGAAACCTCACGAGCCCGTGACGCTCGCCGTAGGCTCCGCCCCCAGAGTGCCGTATAAATACGCCGAACGAACTTTGGAGAGAGAGATCGTAAAAGAGAGACTCCAGTTAGTCACAGAGAGATATCCTCAGTAAGAGCCACAGATCAGAATATCAGTGAGAGATCAGCAGCAGCAGAGATCATCCGTGAGATACGAGGAAAAGGAACCAACGAAGGATCAGAAGAGTTCTTCGAGTTGGTTGGATACTGGTCTAGTTGTCTTCAGGAGTGCACGTCCGTGTTATCGCGACGTCGAGCAGACTTCAGAGAAGAAAAGGTCCTGCTAGGGGTTTTTGGTGAGTTCCTGCCTTACAAGTAGACTATTTTCTGCAATACGGAGTCAAGAGGACATCTGCATTCACCGTCTTCCTTTTGAGAAGCCATCTCCTCGAATTGCCAAATTGACTAGCAAGTATTTGAATTGCCTCACTGTTCCCCCAGTTCATGCAGTGTAAGATTCTATCTTTTTATGTAAATGGGAGATACCATTCTGCATTTACCTTTGTTAGTAAGCTTGTAAATAAACCTTTGTTGTGTTAGTGTTTCTTTCTATATTCGTATCCCCAGTTTCAACTGTTGGTGTTGAAATATTTTTTTTTTTATTATTATTTCATATCGAACCTGAAGCGGACCTCTCTCAGAGGCCGTAACATTGTGTCGACCCTTGCCAGGATATTTCGACACCGTAACATAGAGACAAAATCCACAAAGGAAAGTGAAACAATGGAGTACCGCTTCGAGGCATTTCGGCTTCTCGTCCTTCGTGGATTTTGTCTCTATTTATATAATACTATTCATCATGTTCCATATCTTCGTGATTTAGTTATGCATACACACACACACACACACACACACACATATATATATATCTATATATATATATCATATATATCATATATGTATATATGAACTGTTGAAGTTTATATAAATACATATGCATATATATGTATTTATGCACACACACACACACACACACACACACACACACACACACAAAAATATATATATATATATATATATATATATATATATATATATATATATATATATATATATATACAGACATATAAAGCGCTTTCTTTTAACGCCGATAGAGGCCTTACCTAGTGACAGCAAATGTAGTTAATCAAATGATGAACATACAATTATTTGGCAACATACTCCCTTCCTGTATGCAGCTGATAACTCCATCCAAAAGTGCAAGTTGAGCATTAGACAAATGGTTCCTACATTGCTGTTGGTCACTAAGTGTTAATGGACTTTTTCTCCGTTATCGACAGGCTGTCCAGCATATTTATAGATTTAAGTGTCCAAGTATCGTTGATTCAAAAGTTTTTTGTTCGATTTTTACCAGACGTGTGCAGGAAAACATATGACGACCTTAAGTTTGGGCCTTGATCGAAATATTACATTTTTAAGTCTCCATTTATAAAGATGGTTATTTTGACCGAAGAGAATTATTTTTACATATTATATCTCGATAACTATTTGCTTCTTTTGTGTATTTTGTTTTTCTTTGAGTTAAAATGAGATAACCGGTCTCGTTTTCTCTTTATATGTTACAAAAATTGATTGTCCTTATACTTCTTCTAAATAATGCCTTTAGAGCAAAATGTTGTCAATTTTCTTAATAAAAATGATGTTTGATTATTAGCTCAGTTGCTGATACTGCCATATCTAGGTAAAAATGTCACTTGTAGCTAAATCTCACATCTTTCACAGGGAGAAAAGTGGCTGACATGCTGCAGAGGCAAATCGAAACTAGTCCTTTGAAATAGTAGATTTCATTATCATCGCTGCCTGTAGTTTAGAGAGTCAAAAGATTTTCTCAAAGTAAACATTGCACACCTTCCGAGCGTTACCGAGATGCAAAATGTATCTCAACAAGGAAGAAATGTTTAATATGTGCTCATGCGTGAGTGAGTGTTTGTGTTTGTTTGCCTGTCAGTCTGCTTGTGACAGTCTGATTGTGAGTGTTTGTGACAGAGTAAAGGAACAAAGGAATCAAAGAGCTCTGGCAAACATCACAATACCATTGTTAATCCTCTGAACCAAATAAAAAACACCTCTCTTGTTATTTCCTCTTTGCGAACCCCTTCCCCCCTTCCCCCCCCCCCGTCCCCCCCCCCCCCCCCCCCCCCCACCCCCAACCCCGAACCCTTTTACAGCCCAGACATATAGACAGATAGATAGACAGACAGACAGACAGACAGGAGGCATACACACAAACGCACACCTTCATCTGTTTAGTTTGGGTCAATATTGAAAGTGATTAACGAGATTCCTTTTTTATTTTTAACGAGGGGATGAAAAACAACCCTTGAATGAGTAACCGACAAAAACTGAATGACCGATACATAGGGAACCTCTGATGAAACACGATCCATCACTGTTGAATAGGGAGTCCGACGCGCTGATCTGTTAGCCGCTGGAAAACATCAGCGGAGTCTTGCGAGAGGAACGCAGGGCGCTGGCGGGAAGAGTGCAACTTGGCCAGTGGAACTTGGAATGGGCGGGTGGAAAGGGAACGACGCTATGGTCAAGTCATCGGCAACGATAGTTTTGAGGAGGGAGATATTTTGATTACAAGGAAAGTAATGACATTTCAGATTATATATATATATATATATATATATATATATATATATATATACAATATATATATATATATATATATATATGTGTATATATATATATATATATATATGATATATATATATATATATAACTAATCTGCAAGCAAGATGACTAGAAAGGCTGGCCAAAATGAATAAATAAATAAGTGAAAAATAAAAGATAAATATTTCCTACAATCTAGCTTATATCCATTCTTGATACACGAAAATCCAAAACACCCTTTCTCCTTGAATTTGCTGTAGTTCAAAGTGAAACAACATGAAGTTCAAAGTCACCAACGTTCTATCAGCTGTTTACGTGTTAATGCTATCTAGGTTTTGAAAATTTTTTACTCGTGTTTAAGCCTTTACGCATCAAATTCAGAAATTTCAATAGGTTGTTTTAAGCGGCAGTTATTGGTTTTATTTCTCAGTTTTCTTTAAACGTCAGTATCCTTTCAAAATAATGATTACAAATCCATTTATAATGTTTTGTAAACGAATTGTCGTCGTTTATATACTATAAAGTGCTCAGACATAGCTTAACAAACGTTGCTTTGACGAGATGAGATCCATTGATTGCCGCCTTACTTTTTCGTTAACGTAAATTGTTCATAAAACCAGTTTCAAGTCTTCATTATTACGAAAACTTACTTTTCTCAAACTGGCCCGTAACGTGTTCCCTAGTATATTCCATAAGATATAAATATTTTGTATTTCTAATGACTAAATCACTGACTGAAACCAACAAAAGATATACTCTCTCATATGCTCCGTTTAATTTTTAATTTTTATTTTTTGCTTTCAGAACACAAAAGTTGAATTTTTGTCTCATATAATATACTTTCAATCAAATTTACTATTCGATTCAAGTGATTTGCTATGAGAATAAGAGCAGCGTAACACTTAGGATAAAGGAACCATTCTCTTGTTCATTTCTGGTCGAAAGCAGTAGGTTACTTCCTTACATTACTGGTACAGTAGAAAGGTTGCAGGTAGTACGTACCGTTGTGTTTAATGTTCTTTATCATTAATTTTGTCATTACCGCGCATTTTTCTCATATCTTACAAACTGAAGGCTGAAAATATGTAGGTTACTTTAGACTAAATTTTTTTTTTTTTGGAAACTGAAATGTGATAATAGGACGACTTCAGTGGGGTTAGGAATACCTTACCGAGGCCATATTGTTTTGACAAATTAATAAACACTCGTCTGCGCGTCTTCTCTTTTCTTCTTTTCCTTCTTCATCTTCTCTATCTATTACAGCTGTGGCCTACAACTGCTGAATAACAACTAGGCACATAAGCCTCTGCTTATGTCAGCAGAAGTACTCTGGGCATTAAACAGTACGCTCAATCAAATTTCCTCTTCCGGTTCCAAATTTGAACGGTGGTTTCCTCTGTAAGTAGTTGTTCATCACAGCGTCAATAGGTCACAGACAGACAGGATTATTGACAGATAGATAAGTTAATTGAGTTTAGCCCTACCTCCGGTATTTTCCATTACAATT
>NC_061107.1:132288480-132293480 GCF_015104395.2 Macrobrachium nipponense | reverse complement strand
AACTGTACCATTTTGTATTGTTAAACAAATACCACTAACAATTTTACTAGCATTTTTGTAAAGCAGATTAGTTAATAGGAAAATGATAGACTTTCAAAAGCAAAACTAAAAACAGTCCAATTCTTTTATTCACGTGTAAACTAGCTAGCTTTATCCTGTAGTTACTGACATGACAGGAAAAATTCAAATGTATATCCATTGTGTGTAAAAAAAAAAACTTCTTTTCTAGTTGATAAAATTTTCAAAAGCATAAACTGCAGCGTTAGCACTTATATGCAGTATTAAAATAATGATGAATTATAAACACGCATATATATATATATATATATATATATATATATATATATATATATATATATATATATATATATATATATCTGAATTTTAACTGAAGGGAAATCGCAGTTCAAAAGCTAAATATAAGAGGTAAGCTGCATCTCTTGTGAGATCATTATTTAGAACTTAAGGCAGTGATTCCCCCAAATTTTCTTTTTTAACTTGTGTCCTTATTTGAATTTTGATTTTTCTCTGGACTATAGAAACCAGATATTATTACTAGGAAAAATTCACTTTTACATTTGTAATAAGTGTCATAAATATGTTAGTGCTCGTCAGTTACACATTTATCCTTTATTACTGTATTAAACAAAAATATTTTGTGGTCCATTAAAACTTTATACTTCTGATATACCAGTATAACAGAAAACGTCTAGTGATTAATAATATGAAAATTATAATTATTTATTGGCCACTAAAAACTAAATAAGAAATATATATAATTTTGAATTGTTAACTAGATTTATTCGGCGAGATCCTTGTGGCTGATAAAGCTTCAAGTTTTTCTCTATCCATGCATCCTGGTCCATGGTTATTCAAGACGAACGAGTATCACCTACAGTTCCTGTGATTTAGCGAGTTTTTGATAAGTGGAAAATCAGATGATTGAAACTTGACTATAACCAGGTAAGAAGTAGGAAAGGCAATGTAATATAATACTATTTCTTGCTAAAGCAAAGTGAATTCCCTAACAGTGAGAATAGTCTATAAGTTACTGAGTCAATGATTAAATTTAACTTGAGCAATTTGATTGCTCTGCAACTCAAAGGGGCGTTTTTGAAGTCTGATATCAACACCAGCTGCATTTGTCCCAAAATTAGTCTGCTTGGATTGTTCATGTCTAGAAGACCTCTGAACCTATGTTCATGTCATTGTGCAGTTTCTTTAAGAGATTATTGTACACTAGAATATCATCTTGTTGCTACTCGTTTATAGTGATGAGGGTTGGAAAGTGTAACAACTCATTTTGCAAGAGAAGCGCTGAGTTAAGCTACACTAGATCTGGGTGCTATGATTTCTTCTTCACGCTGCTTACTATTCATAATCATTACAACAATGCCCAAAAGTTCAACGAGGCGATGCCTGCTCTTTAGAGAGTGGGCGTTCGAAACCTTCTTCATTATTAGTAGAGCGTTACCGGAAAAGACGATCCTGAACTGGACTTGATCTGATAAGGTTGGCAGCCTTGATTACTCTGTCAATCCCATCTTTCAGACGTCTGCACAATTTTTTTTGCAAAAAGATGACGACGATGGACCACTTTACGCAGTTTCTCTTTTAAATATGCAATGAACTCACTGCCTCCCATAGCATTGGTATGACCAGTAAAACCAACCATAGTGTCTTCTGGTGGAATTTTCTTGGAAATTAGACAGTGCTTCTTTGAGAATTGTTACACTGTTGTATCTGTCACGAGACTTTAGGTATTGATTTCCTCTTTAAGTTCACACTAACACGTTGGTACTTCTGGGCCCTTTCACTGAACCTGGTGACCGTAACCCCCCCCCCCCCTACCCCCCCGACCCTTTCCCAATTTTTTTCCTCAGCTCCCCTGAAATATCCGACGGACTTTGGGGCCTCATGAGGCCTCACAAACAGCTAATACAGAACAATATGCATAGAATCTGGGGACAAGTGTAAGATATTCAGGATTGAATTGATTGAAACGATAAGGGAGCGTCAGAGAAAGGGCTGTTTCACAGTCACAACAAACTATAGACTCACCAGAACTAGAAGAGAATAAAACCTAGGTTTGTGGATGTAGCTTAAAAAGTATTGAGTGACAACACTTTCTTCTGAATGAGATAATATCAGACGTTTAAAAGTTCCTGTGATGTGGGGAATGTTTTTCCGTTTGAATAAATAATTACAATGATCAAAATTGGTTTCCCTTTTATGTTTGTCAATTTCCCTTGGTATTTCATATATATATATATATATATATATATATATATATATATATATATATATATATATATATATATATATATATTATATACAGTTCAGGTCTTTATTTCATATTCAAGACATACTGATAAATAATTACAGTGATGTGAAAAACAACGCTGACATCAGCATCTATAGATTTTGATGTGAAAAGCTTACATGATCGGATATATTAGTTCATATATTAGTGTATATTGTAATGAAAAAATAAACAGGATGTCTCGTAAAAATTTTAGTCACATTATCCTTCTAAAAATTACGCTAGCGCAGTATAAATAATAATGCATCCTCACAACAAACATATGTTATACTAAAGATATAATGACCCTGATAAGCAGTATGAATAATAATAGAGAATAATACATTATATAAAAATAACCATGTACGTACAGAACTAGGGTCTCTCATTTGCTTTTCATTATTTTGAATAACAAGATTTTTGTTTTAATGGCCTCTCCACCATAATAATATAATAAAGAATAACTTTATTGATTATTATATACGGTTATAACTATTAAGCTAAAACAGATGGTTTGCGTTTTACGAAGGAATTCTTTCTAATAACTGAATTTTAAATATGACGGATGGTAAAGTTTGTGTGGTAGGAAATAAATATCAAATCAATGAAAACACAGAAACTGGGTAGCCATGTTTTCGTCGCTATGTGACAAGATTAATGACATGAGTGAAAACATATTCCGCAAATGGATCACCTGTAAAGCTGTGATTTACTGTCACAGGTATCATAAGTGGGTGAAATAATTTTCCATGTTTTCCATTTTAATTCTAGATATTACAGTGCGATGCAATGCAATACTGCAACGAAAGCCTCGTGGTAAATGTTTCCTATTGACATTTCTTGGTATTCGTATCATAATCTCTGTCTCTGTCTCTCTCTTGTCACCTATATTTCAATTGCTTGATCATAAAGTTCATTATCGTAAATCGTCGCAAGCAAGAGGAGCAATGATTTACATCCTCGTAAAGCACCGGGTAGTCGCCTTTGAAATTCTTGCTTCTCTATTTGAATGTGAATGGAACACCAATGCCCTTAAGTTTATCGTAAACTGCTACGGCATATCAATGACACTGCCGAACGGACTGCGCGAGGACACCTGAATTGACTCTCTTCTTCTTCCTCCTCCTCTAAAAATATTCATAGCTGTATTGAGTTCTACGTCGACTTCACAGGGCCCGCCAAAAGCCGGGCAACCGTGTTCAAGAGAAAGCGCGATATCTTAAGCGAAAAATCGTCCCGTTCATTATCGGAAGATGAGCCTCTATTATACGAAAGCTGCAGTAGACGTCTCCACCAAGATTAGACCCATATCCAAATGACTTTATTAGGGACGGCATGAAAGTAGTAATCGCCATTCTAATGGAAGGAGGAGAACGTTTCTGTTTTGCATGGCGATTGCTTCGATACAAAGGCTTTGCCCTCTGATCGCCATGAATGGGGTCTGATATAAGACGAAGAGCTGGGGAGCTCTCTCGAGACAAAGACGATGTTATCGTATCTGCTCTTTGATTTCGGGGCTCGAATTTCTATTATGATTCTGAGATCGAATTTCTTTCGATCACGATCATTGTTTATGGCCGCTGCTCCTTAGTTTCTTCTGTTGTTATCGGGAAGTTCGATTTGATTAATGGGTTTAGTTAGGAGCCAGGAGGGCGTACCGAGTACGCTATGGGGTCGGGAGGAGTAGGCATGACTATTGGAAGAGGATCGACAACCAATGGGAATGGGTCATGGGCCATTCATTATGGAAACCGCGAATTTAAGCGCAGCAAAAGATACGCAGCTTATACTCAATATATTTAAATAAATGATATATTGCCTTCAATTTAAATCTGAAGATTAACTCCTAAGTGGAGGCTACATAGAAAAAGGTTTGACTGGATGTTGATTCTTGTCAACAAATTAGTATTTTAGAATTTTTCTCATATTTGCCGAAGACTTAAGGGTAATAAAGAGCTACAGAGAGAGAGCGATAAAAGTCAATATAGTTGATATGCTTGACCAATCTCTAGTGATCATTCATCATAATCCATCATAGTTAATGTACATAAGTCCCATAAATTCTCGTGAATTGCGTTTTGAAATATTCTCACCAGTTTCAGGATCGCAAATGTACAGTACACAGAATTACACATGAGCATGGATGTACAGTTGTGTGAGTGTGAAAGAGTAAGGGCCAGAGGGGAGAGAGAGAGAGAGAGAGAGAGAGAGAGAGAGAGAGAGAGAGAGAGAGATTCTGCATCCTGGCAACGAAACACATCCAATAATGCCGTATCCAAACGAGCACCCATAAGGATCCCTCCAGTTCTGAACACGGTCCTCATTTCGAAAATTATTCAATTCATTTGCGATAATTAAAATTAATAGTGTAATGTCCACTACTCCAGTAAAGCACTAATATGATTATGGACCAAATTATGTGCTTTTAGGGATGTATTTATTGTTATGTACCATGAAATGAGCTTTCGGGAATAAATTGCTTGTTATCATAATTCGTACACTATTTACGAGTTGCAATTATATTTCAAAAGAACCTCAACATTGGATGCAAAATGCAAAAGACTGGAGTCTTTTGCTAAGAGTTTGTGATACATTATTCTATTAAGAATATTCGTGAAATTATGTTGAAATATAGCTCATTATAGCAGTGGGTTTGGTAAATACGACATTATTTGGGTTCAGCGAACTGTACATGTTA
>NC_061107.1:132244503-132282003 GCF_015104395.2 Macrobrachium nipponense | reverse complement strand
TCTTCTCCTCTGTTTTCCTAATACTTGCTGTTTCTGTTCCATATAACATTGCTGGTCTGACCACCGTCCTATGAAACTTTCCTTTCAATTTCAGAGGGACCTTCTTGTCACGAGGACCCCCCTGATGCAGACCTCCAGTTATCCCATCCTGCCTGAATTCGATGTCTCACCTCTTGGTCCATCCTTCCAACTATCCTCTAATACGGACCCTAATTACTTGAACTTCAATACTCTATTTCTTCCCACCCAGTCTTATGCTAATTCCACCACACCCTCAGTAATACTGAATACATATATTCGGTTTTTTTATCTGCTTATTCTCATTCCTCTCTCCTCAGTGCTGCTCTAAAAAACCACTTCTCCAGCCTCCCCTCCAACTCCTCCTTCCCCTCTGAACACAACACAATGTCATCCGCGTATAATATGCGCCATGGCACTGCTTCTCTAACATCCCTGGTCATTACATCCATCATGATGTTGAAGATGAATGGGCTAAGTGCTGACCCAAGTGTAATCCAACTCCTATCTCAAATCCATCGTCTCTCCAACACTGCTTCTCGCTCTAGTATACACATTCCTATACATCTCCTGAATTATTCTGACATACTTTTCCGGCACCATCTTCTCCCTTAAAAATCTCCATATTTCTTGCAACACACACACACACACACACATATATATATATATATATATATATATATATATATATATATATATATATATATGTGTGTGTGTGTGTGTGTGTATGTATGTATAAAGTATTATATCTATATTATATAATATATATAGATATTAATATATAAAGTTGTAAAAAAACTGAGCGGTGATATATACAAAAAAAGAGCGTTATGACCCCTTTAAAACCGGTCCTCCAACTTTAAGCTTTAACCAAAATCTTTTTTTGGGGAGAAAAGTCTATGATAGAAATTTGGTAGCCCTAGCTTTAACTCCAAAAGCTGTAAAAAAAAGGGTGGGTATAAAAAGGATGGGTTCGACCCCCTTTAGAAACGGCCCCTCAAAGTTCTGACATTAGCTAAAACCTTTCTCGGGGTGGAGGGGAGTCTATGGTAAAAAATTGGTAGTACAAGTATTCATAGTCTGGGCGTGCATAACAAACAAACATCCTAGTCAACATTAATATGGTATATAATTATTTGTAATGGCTGCAATGGCCAATCCACTTTCCGATGCCCTCATATTTTTAGGGACGTATTGTGGAAACCTAACTTTGATAAGGATATTCGATACCACGTGTATATGCACTACCGTTATGGTTGAGTGATGCGTGTGAGAAATTAAGAGGTTACTGTCGCCATTTGAAATCCGCATAACAGATAGTTAGATAAACTACTTAAAAGCAGGGGTAAATGTAGCGTCAGTAACAAACCTTCTACGAGCCAACGATATAGGAAATATGCCGTTCATATATTTTCTTAGTTGCTCCACGTTACATAAGTGGATGTAAAAAAGAGATACGAAGTCATAAACTAGTATAAAACAGTTAAAGAACCAGCCGAATATATATAGTTTAAATAAAGCAATCAATTCTCGTAATAGGAAGCATCCGTCTATTCTGCTTTAAATGCTAAAAATCAGTAAAAATTCTAAAATATATTAAGTAGTCATCCTCTGCAATCGGAATCTAGTACAGAATTCGGGAAGAGAGAAGATGCATATGCACACACACAAACTCGCACAGACACACACAGATACACACACACACACACACACATATATATATATATATATATATATATATATATATATATATATATATATGTGTGTGTGTGTGTGTGTGTGTGTGTGTGTGTGTGTGTGTGTAGAATCTACTGGTCACTTTTTACCAGATACATATGTAAACGTATAATAGGTACAATGCCCTCTTAAACTTCTTGAATTCTTTTAGAGCTTTTTTTGGAGAGCGAAGAATTCGAAGTTAAGAGGGCATTTTTTGTTATCATAACTACAAACACACACACACACACACACACACACACACACATATATATATATATATATATATATATATATATATATATATATATATATTGTTACGAAGTGCCAAGTATCTGGTTACCTTGCATCAATTATTACCTCACAAAAGCCAAACACCTGAACCCTCATAACACGTTTAAACGACTGAATACACTAAAGGCAACAGTGATCCCTTAACACTTACCAGTATTGCAGAAAATCAGACTAAGTTCATCAAAACAGGTGTGAGGTAATCTTGTAAGTAATTAAATTAATCAAAGGGCATCACTCCTTCAACAACTTTCAAACTCTAAGTATTTCCCTGATTTCAGAAGTCTAAGTACTTTCCTGGTTCTAAGTCACTTCAATTAAATTGAAGGAAAGCAAATCAATTACCACTCTATGTCTCTACCTATCATAAATATAGTCATAATTATATATATTTATACTGGTGTAAGATAAAGAAAACACTTATAAAAATTTTAAATACAAAAATTTATTATTAAATTCAAAATTTATAAGTGAAATTCACAATATCAGGGAAAATTACTGTTACTTGAAAACAAAGTAAAGTTTAATTAATTCTTGAATCAAATTAAGTAAAATTAAATCAAAATTAATTTATCATAAAATTCAAGAAAAGTAATTCAATCAAAATTCAAAAGTGTTAGGCAATAACTGAAAATTTGAAATTAATTCACAAGTGCTAAACAACAATAAAACTTGAAAAGAATTCTAAGTAAATGCAAATCAATTCACAAGTGTTAAATTTAATTAAATGTGCAATGATAAAGCAATGAAAATAACTAAGTCAATTAAATTGTGAATGTAAATGAAAATATAAAACAAAAAGACACACTTCAATAAGAAAATGAATAAGTGCACAAACAATGGAACAGACACAAACACAAAAATATCAGCAATGTGTAAAAGTGTAAATCTTTTTCTAACACTGTAACCAACAGTTTTTACCAAACCTTCTTAACAGACAACAGTTCCTATCATTATTAATTAAACACACTCCCTATCCATTATTAGTTATTCACTGTTCCTAACAATTATTAGTTGCAACTAATGAAAATATACACTTTACCTTTTTTGGTATACCAACTTCTTTTCTTCTCTTGTAAATTACACTTTCACAAAAAACAAGGCGCCGTTACGAAATGTTTGTTCAGATTCCACAAAAGAAATTAAATAAACTAAATAAATTCTAAGAAATATCAAATATACAATTCTCACAATATGAGTGACCAAATTTACGTTACGTTAATTTAATCTCGATGTCGAGTGAGAGAGAGAGAGAGCGAGAGAGAGAGAGAGGTAGATCTAACTGCCTCGAGGTCTTAAGATCGAATGAAAATCTCTTCCTTTATGGAAATGACAGAGCAGATGTCTCAAAACGTTCTAGACACAAAAAGCTTCTCGAAAGTTCTGAAATCTGACGCAATCTTACACACACAATGTGCAACATCCACGTGGGACTTGACAAAGATATACGCGTACAAGACAAGACTGCTCAACAGATACGTACCCGATTGAAACGGAGGGTAAACGATAATTAAGATTGACATGTTTTTTATGACAACGAGCTCGCTATCAACGCACTGACAGAGCAGGGACGTAACGGATCTCGCAGACTCTAATTTTAAAGTGCTGACATAAAAGTTAAACATTTGCAGCTTTGAAAAGACAAGGATCTCTCTCTTTACGTTATATATATATTCTTTTACAAGACGTTAATGCGAAATCTGAACACACATTTTAAAACATCCTATTCTAAGCTATCTAGGAATCTGAAAAAATGTTACACAATCTACAAGACATTTCAAAGAGGGGAAAACATGCATTTTGAAAGTAGCAATATATAATATACCTCCCCCCAGAAGATTTTTTATCACGGTGTTGAATCCAACGATTCGCAACGAGATAAATAATCAGCAACTACATTGTTTTTGCCACTAAGTGCTGCACTCTTAAGTTATACTGTTGCAGACACAAAGACCACCTGGTCAGTCTTTGATTGTGATTTTTCATTTTCTGGATAAATGATAGTGGATTGTGATCAGACAACACTAGAATTTTTTCATTCCTAGGTCTGTTCACATACACTTCAAATTTTTTCAATGCGGTGATTAAGGCTAAAGTTTCCTTCTCAATTGTCGAATATCCTTTACTGATGTTTTTTCAATTTTGTAGACATGAAGCATACAGGATGGTAGATATTATTTCATCTTCTTGAAGTAGAACAGCTCCAACACCACAGTCTGACGCATCAACTTGTATCACAAATTTCTTGTCGAAGTCTGGAGCTTGAAGTATTGGTCTTGAAGTTAAAATGGCTTTTACCTTCTCAAAGGATTCTTGACACTCTGGAGTCCAAATAAACTTAGCTTTGGGACTAGTCAAGTCTGTCAAGGGAGCTACTACGGCTGAGAAATTTGGGCAAAAACGACGATAGAAACCAGCCATCCCCAAAAATCTCTGTAGCTGTTTCCTGGTAGTAAGTGGGGTAGCCTTACGGATACCTTCTACATTAGCATTTACTGGAGCAAGAAGGCCTTTCCCAACTTCAAAACCCAAGATACTGTACAGTTGCCTTTCCAAACTCACTCTTCTCTAGGTTGATTGTTAATCCTGCTTCTTGTAGTTTCTTGAAAACTTTCTTCAGAATCTTCAGATGTTCTTCCCACGTTGTAGAGTAAATCACGATGTCATCTAGGTATACACCTACTCCTTCTATTGATCCTAACAGTTGATCCATCACTCGTTGAAATGTTGCGGGTGCATTTCATCAGACCAAACGGCAGAACAGTATACTGATATAGTCCAAAAGGAGTAATAAAAGCTGACAGCAGCTTCGCATTCTCATCTAAGGGAATTTGATAATATCCTTTCAACAAGTCTATCTTGGAAACAAACTTGGCTTGCCCAATATTATCAAGTAACTGATCTATAAGAGGCAAAGGATAAGTTATCAGCCACACTGATAGAATCAGCTTCCTATAATCAGTTACACATCCTAAATGAACCATCTGGTTTCTTCACTAACACACATGGAGAACTAAAGTGACTTGAACTGGGTTCTTTGCTAATCCATGTTGCAGCAAATACTCAACTTCCTTCTTCAAAACATCTCGATGATACGGTGATAAGCGATAGGCTCTTTGCTTGAAAGGTTTTCCATCTTCTTGAATCTTGATTTCATGCTTGGTCAGATCAGTACGTCTAGGCACATCTGAAAAAATTTCTGGAAAACTTCTAATCACGTCACTTAAGTCTTCACCTTGTTCAACACTCAGATGTTTCAATTTATCCTCCAAATTTTCCAAAATTGAAGAATTATTCATCTTGCTTGCAGCTCCTAATTCGTAGCCATCATCGTCTTCTGTAGATAAAGTTGTCTGGGTTACTGACACCAGTTTCAGTTTTAGTTTCTGAGAAATAAGGTTTTCAAGAGGTTCACATGTATCTTCCTTTGTCTTCTTCTTCTTTCTGGTATTTCAATCACATAAGTTCTATCACTTAACTTCTGAATTATCTTGTAAGGACCTTGAAATTTATTAGTGAGGGGAATCTCTTGACAGGTAAGAACACTAACACTTGTTGACCAACACTAAAACTTCTTAGCTTAGTCTTAGCATCAAACCTCCTTTTCATTTTCTCTTGACTCATTTTCAAGTTTTCTAAAGAGAATTTTCTAATCTCTTTCAACCTCTTCCTTAAGTTCTTCACATACTCTGCTTGGCTTTCCTCTTGATTTTCTTCCCAATTTTCTGCAAGAATCTTCAACGGTCCTCTAACTTCTCTTCCAAAAATCATCTCATTAGGTGAACATCCCATACTTTCTTGATAAGCATTCCTAACTTCAAACAACATTAATGGTAAACCAAGAACATCCCATTGCTCGTTCCTGACTCAGAACAATACTTTGTCAGCATACTTTTCAATGTCTGGTGGAACCTTTCCAAGGCACCTTGAGTTTCTGGATGATAAGCGGTTGATAACTGTTGTTTCACCCCTAACAAATTCATCAATCATATGGAATAACTTTGAAGTAAAGTTTGTTCCTCTGTCACTTGTACTATTTCTGGTATTCCAAACTTTGAGAAAAACTCCACAAGTTTTTCAGCAACTATCTTGGCAGATATGTTTTCTAACAGGGATCGCTTCTGGATACCTGGTCACAGGACACATTAATGTCAACAAATACTCATTTCCTTTCTTGTCTTCGGCAATGGTCCAACCATATCTATAATCACTTTGCTAAAGGGTTCTCCTCTAAAACTTCTATAGGTTGTAGGGGGGCTTTCTTGATGGTTTCATTCGGTTTTCCAGCTATCTGGCAGGTATGACACTCACGACAGAACCTGCTAACATCTCTGTGAAGTCCAGGCCAGAAAAAATATTTCATGATCTTCTCCACAGTCTTCCTGATTCCCATATGTCCAGACTCATGAGCTACTGCAACACTTGCTTTCTCACGGATATGGAATCAAAATTTGATGATATTCGCCCCACCCATACAGCATCTCCTGGTATATCTGTAGGTCTATACTTCCTCATCAGTAAACCTTCCTTCAGAAAAGTAACAGGTAGGAGTTTGTTGCATCTCTTCTCGATCAACAACTCTGAAGAACAAATCAGTTAACGATGCATCCTTCTTCTGCAAGTCCATCAGCTTCTCTCTTGTCACTTGACCAACTTCAAGGTTGAATTCTCAATATCTGCTAACTCAGCTACTGTAGTTTCACTACTGTCTTCAGCAACACTTTGACTACTCGGAGTCTCTTCAGGAACATCAGGTTCTTCTTCTTCGTCGTCGTCTTCTTCATCTTCTTGGGAAATCTCTTCTTGGTCAGCGCTATGGGAAACTTCACTTCCCTGGAATAATTCTTCTAAGCACAAAGATCCTTCACTTGATCCTTCTTCGGGTGTGTAAATCCTCAGTTTCTTCACTTACAGTCGTAGTCTTCTTCATACTTCTGGTAGTTACACAAACTAGAAAACCAGGTGGGGGGTTTATTCTTCTCCAACTCTTCTGTAGGACTAATCCTCAATGGTTTGTCTGTCACTACAGGACAAGGAATAAATGGCACACCACCAACTTCATTCCCCAACAGAAACATGTATACCTTCCACAGCTAGTGAGTCCTTTACAGCAAAATCAACATTCCCTGTCACCAATTCACATGACAGGTGTAAGCGGCATATAGGAGTTACTTCCTCTCCTCCTATACCCTTCAAAATAACTGAATCTCCTGTGAGACTCTTCTCCAACTGAGGGTGAGAACCACGTACTACCACACTATGGTTACTCCCTGTATCACGTAATATCTTGACTGGTACCTGCATACTTCCTTCTTGAGTTGACAGCATACCCTCATAGATATATGGCTTAAAAGCCTCCACACTGCTAAACCACTCACTGCTTGAGGTAACATTTCCACTGGTTGCTAAACATTCAGCTTGTTAGTTTCATTCTTCTCTGGAGTCTGATTCTTTCCCACACTGCTCTTCGTAGTTTGTTTCACAACTTGACTAACTGGTTTTGACTGCTGTTGATTCCGGTAACACTCTTGACTGTAGTGTCCTACTCTTCCACACTTGAAACAGACAACATTAGGTTTCTGTAACTGTCTTGAAAAAAACTGGATGAGGATTTCACATTAGTTTGCTGAGTTGTATTACCTTGTGTACTCTTAGTAGTATCACTTGAAGGTTTCCCATTAAATTTGTTCCTGTTATTTGGATAAGACTTAAAACCTGGGCGTTGTTGACTCTGGTACTTGACATTGTAATTACGTTTGCTACTGTTATATTGTAATCTTCACTAAGTGTAGCAGCTTTGTCAAGTTTCTTCACTTCTCTCTCTCTTAAATAGGCTCTTATATGTTCAGGAATTCCCTTAAGATACTGTTCAAGAACAAGTAACTCTTCTAACTCATCAAAAGTTTTAACTTTAGCAGCTTCTACCCAACGTTTGAAACACCTTCTCACTTTGTAAGCATAATCTAAGAAGGTTCCCTTCTCATATTTTCTTAAATTTCTGAATCTCTATTCGTAGTACTCTGGGGTCATCTGGTAAACTTATAGCACACTGTGTTTAAGTACCTTGTAGTCTTTACACTGATCAGCTGTTAAGGCTAGATAAGCACTTCTCCTTTACCAATCAAGACACTTTGTAGCAAAACTGACCATTTATCCTCTGGCCATCCCATACCTGAAGCCACTTTCTCAAAGTGATCAAAAAACTCATCTGGAGCTTCTTCAGTAAACTTAGGGATTAACTTCTGTACTCTCACTACATCAAATACAGGGTCTTGATTACCTTGGTTAGGGTTAGACGGTGTTACAGGTAATGTGGATCTAGCTCTTATTAATTCCATTTCCTTTCCCTTTCATGTCTTGCGATTTCTCTTTCCTCTTTTATTCTTTCTCTTTCCTCTTCTGCTGCTTTTTCTTCTTCTCTTTCTCTTCTTTCTTGTTTTTCCCTGTCTATTTCTTTCTCTTTCAGCTTGCATTCTCTCTCTTTCAGCAAGCATTTTTAGCTTAATCAAATTCTCTTCTGCTTCAATGCGTCTAAGCTCTAACTCTGCATCACTTTTTCTCTTTCTTTTCTGCTTGTTTATTTATGAGATCAGCACGTGCTACATTCAACAACTCTTGAGCCAATTCTAACTCATCTTCATCAGTTATTCTACCAGAAGTTTATCAATGATTCCATAGCAATACATCTTATTTGTGCCTTTACCATACTAGTAGACATAACCACCACATGCCTCTGCTAAAGCGCTCCACTGTGCTCTAGACAGAGTGGTTTCAGACAAAACTTTGACGGAAGGAGCTGCTAAAAATTCCTGAACATTGAACTGAGCCATTTTCCTCTAAGTTATCAATTTACAATTCAATACAATAAATGCAAAACAAAATTATATGGTCACTCTCCTAACAAAATATATTCCTAACACCACCATGATATTCTAGAGTGATAATGAAATCTGCTTTCCCGGGTCTCTGGGCACCATTAAACAATGTTACGAAGTGCCAAGTATCTGGTTACCTTGCATCAATTATTACCTCACCAAAAGCCAAACACCTGAACCCTCATAACACGTTTAAACGACTGAATACACTAAAGGCAACAGTGATCCCTTAACATTACCAGTATTGCAGAAAATCAGACTAAGTTCATCAAAAACAGGTGTGAGGTAATCTTGTAAGTAATTAAATTAATCAAAGGGCATCACTCCTTCAACAACTTTCAAACTCTAAGTATTTCCCTGATTTCAGAAGTCTAAGTACTTTCCTGGTTCTAAGTCACTTCAATTAATTGAGGAAAGCAAATCAATTACCACTCTATGTCTCTACCTATCATAAATATAGTCATAATTATATATATTTATACTGGTGTAAGATAAAGAAAACACTTATAAAAATTTTAAATACAAAAATTTATTATTAAATTCAAAATTTATAAGTGAAATTCACAATATCAGGGAAAATTACTGTTACTTGAAAACAAAGTAAAGTTTAATTAATTCTTGAATCAAATTAAGTAAAATTAAATCAAAATTAATTTATCATAAAATTCAAGAAAAGTAATTCAATCAAAATTCAAACAAAAGTGTTAGGCAATAACTGAAAATTTGAAATTAATTCACAAGTGCTAAACAACAATAAAACTTGAAAAGAATTCTAAGTAAATGCAAATCAATTCACAAGTGTTAAATTTAATTAAATGTGCAATGATAAAGCAATGAAAATAACTAAGTCAATTAAATTGTGATGTAAATGAAAATATAAAACAAAAAGACACACTTCAATAAGAAAATGAATAAGTGCACAAACAATGGAATAGACACAAACACAAAAAATATCAGCAATGTGTAAAAAAAAGTGTAAATCTTTTTCATAACACTGTAACCAACAGTTTTTACCAAACCTTCTTAACAGACAACAGTTCCTATCAATTATTAATTAAACACACTCCCTATCCATTATTAGTTATTCACTGTTCCTAACAATTATTAGTTGCAACTAATGAAAATATAACACACTTTACCTTTTTTGGTATACCAACTTCTTTTCTTCTCTTGTAAATTACACTTTCACAAAAAACAAGGCGCCGTTACGAAATGTTTGTTCAGATTCCACAAAAGAAATTAAATAAACTAAATAAATTCTAAGAAATATCAAATATACAATTCTCACAATATGAGTGACCAAATTTACGTTACGTTAATTTAATCTCGATGTCGAGTGAGAGAGAGAGAGAGCGAGAGAGAGAGAGAGGTAGATCTAACTGCCTCGAGGTCTTAAGATCGAATGAAAATCTCTTCCTTTATGGAAATGACAGAGCAGATGTCTCAAAACGTTCTAGGCACAAAAGCTTCTCGAAAGTTCTGAAATCTGACGCAATCTTACACACACAATGTGCAACATCCACGTGGGACTTGACAAAGATATACGCGTACAAGACAAGACTGCTCAACAGATACGTACCCGATTGAAACGGAGGGTAAACGATAATTAAGATTGACATGTTTTTTATGACAACGAGCTCGCTATCAAACGCGCTGACAGAGCAGGGACGTAAACGGATCTCGCAGACTCTAATTTCAAAGTGCTGACATAAAAGCTAAACATTTGCAGCTTTGAAAAGACAAGGATCTCTCTCTTTACGTTAAATATATATTCTTTTACAAGACGTTAATGCGAAATCTGAACACACATTTTAAAACATCCTATTCTAAGCTATCTAGGAATCTGAAAAAATGTTACACAATCTACAAGACATTTCAAAGAGGGGAAAACATGCATTTTGAAAGTAGCAATATATATATATATATATATATATATATATATATATATATATATACATATATATATATATGTGTGTGTGTGTGTGTGTGTGTGTATGTGTGGTGTGTGTGCGTGTGTGTGTGTGTAAAATCAAAAGTCGATAGCAAGTCACGTTGACATGTATTGATGTCACACAAGTACCCTACCACTTAGAGCAGAGATTAAATATGTATCACTCTGAATCATCATTCTGATCCAGGAATATTCGTTAGTCATTTGAAACTAAATCTCTCTTGATACTGAATCTCTTCCAGGAGTTAGTTTGAATGTCAGAGAAAGTTCTGACTCAGGTTTGTCAATAATTGACATTTATAATGGCTTTGTGCAAAAATCATAAAAGAAACTCTGTTTTGTCCCAAACTTTTAGATAATTTTATATGCATTGCAATTATTAACTAATAGTGATGCCTCTTGTATAACAGATGGCATGATTTCAGCTGATCTTCGAAGCATAATCGAATACCGCTTCTCAGTCTTCTTACAGATTATTTCTTCACTGATTTGCTCAAAAGGTCAGTGAAGGCGAACTGTAAGTACAGTCCCTCTCTCCTCTCTCTCTCTCTCTCTCTCTCTCGTCTCTCTCGTCTCTCTCTCTCTCTCTCTCTTTGTAGATACGACAGTACATAATTATTATATCGCCGAATAGTGAACTAGAGATAAATTGACCTTCTCTGTGGAAGGATATTTTACATCGAAAGAAAATTAAAGAACACTTCAAAGTGCGTTTTCTCTGCCAAAGAGAATAATAAATGAAGTTTGGTTCGTCGCTTGCCGTTACTTTGAAGATACGAATGAATGATTATATTTTCCTTTTTCTCATTTTTTATCATTTTTATAGATCAAAGATGTCGAGCAAATGGAAGACAGAGCATAGCAAGCAAGCTCGAAGTCCATAAAGCCACAGCTCCCCCTTCGTGTATTGGTGCAAGTCGAGAAACACGAATCATACGTGGATATCCTGTGATCAAAAATGCAACAAATAATGGGACCTGGAATATGTGCCATATCAAGTGAAAACCATTAATTGTTGTAAAATGCACATGAATCCTCGTTTGCCTTAATGAATCTTGTTGTGTATTCTTCTAAGCTAAGCTATTCATTTTATGCTTTAGCTCCTATCTTTACAGTTATTTTTAGGTGCCACCTTTCTTTCGTAGCAATAGCCTCATTTAAAATGGTTATTTTCACCATCAGGAGAAACAATACCATCAAGAAGATGATTTTACTATCAGGTTTTTCAGTGCTAGAGTGATGACAAGTATACGTTTATATCAAAGATACTATAGAGTACACATATTCCACTTTTTGGAAGTTCAGTACCATGCTAGATATCTAAACTTCCATAGGGCGTTATTTTTTATTTGTTTATTTATAATATTTAATATGATTCCTAACACTAAAGTTTCCCTTTTGGAACGTTTGCATCCACTACCCACGATAATTAAAAAGCTTTAACTATAATAATTTTGCGTTAATTCCCATAAATATAGGTAATGTAATATATGTACATATATATATATATGATATATATATATATATATATATATATGCTATATATATCATATTATATATATATATATATATATATATATATATATATATATACACACATATATATATATATATATATATATATATATATATATATATATATATATATTACTTATTCTGAGAGTGATACAGGAAAAATCAAGAGAAAGACCATTTTTATATAAAAAAAAGACCCAAAAATTAATATTCCACATAAAAATGAGAATAAGCTCGAAAAGTAGTCGTTTAAGATTGTAATAGGAAAATATATATCCATTTTCTGTGCCAAGAAATTATTGTATTCGCTGGATTTGATAAAGAAAAAAATTATTGTACATCGTACCAATAAGATGGATAACCAATTCAAGTTTTCCACTTATGCAAAATCAGGATTCATTAAATGTAAGTTTTCTTTAGGAGAAACAACTCATTGTCATGAGTTTTTTTTTTTTTTTTCGAAATATTAGTACTGGAATTTAAAATGAATGGCCCAGTCCATTAATCTACGGAAAACGACGCACAAAAGAAATTTATTTAATTTTCTTTGCGAGAACAAGAACCACCGAAGAAGAAAGCCCAGTTCTCTCCCTCTGGATTAACTGCAAGGACTAAACTAACCCCGCTTATCTAAAGAAACAATGACATGCAAGAAAATATAAAACCTCAGACAAAAGTTTCGTTTAGCTACAAAGTTCGTTTTTGTAGTTGAGAAACGTCTACTGAAAGTGTCAGCAAATGCCGCAAAAGAGCTAGGGGATTGTAGTACATAAGGCTTCATATTTGTAACTGATAAAAATCAGTGCAACCTGTTTTAGGTCATTTGTCTTCCTTTACAAAAATACTGCCCCCCCGGCCCCCCGGTGAGGTTTGTCTGTTTCTGTTCGAGGTTGATCTCTTTTAGATAGAATGGTTCGTGGTGGTAAGCTTTCGTTTCCTTATTGAGCAGTTTATGAATTGGATCATCGTTGGTTGGTCTCCTGTTTATCCATTTTTCATAGGTTGTATTTTGCCTGAGATCTTACACATGCACAACGTATGTTAACATAGATCTTATACATTCACAATTGATCTCCGATTCCCTTTCCTTGACGAGAGCAACCAGATTAGCAATATGCAATAAGTATCCCTCGCTGTCGAACCTCTCAGTTCCAGTGGTCCCTTATCCATCACACCGTTGGACTATGGAAGTCTCCCTGGGGATGTCGCTTATTTGGAACTTCGAAAGTTCAAGTCAAGATGTACTGGGAATACTACCCTTATACAGTTCTCCTTGTATTTTAATGATTTACTCACATTTTTATCTATTTCTTTATTAATGTGGTAATTATATTTTTCTTTTGTAATAAGTAGCTCTTTTTTCCGTTTATCTCATTATCTTTTGCTAGTTCTTTGAAATGAACACCATAGTGTTGATCTCCTGTGGCCTTGTTCTATATGAATTAGGTTCATCATCTGGATAATAGCAGTAATAATCCTAATCATAATGTGCAGAAAAGGTTTAAATCTTCTCCCCTCCACCGCGCGGCCCCCCCCAAAATTAGATATATATATATATATATATATATATATATATATTATATATATATATATATATATATATACTATAATATATATATTATATATATATATATATATATATATTTATATATATAGTATATATTATATATATATATAAATAATATTATATATATATATAAGCCTAGGGCCCACAAGAAAAATAAAAAGGAGTACCGTGCACTTTCGTATTATAAGCAACATATATATATATATATATATATATATATATATATATATATATATATTTAGCCAAGGCCAAGAGAAAAATAAAAGAAGGAGTACCGAGCACTTTCGTATTATAAGCACATATATATATATATATATATATATATATATATATATATATATATATATATATATATATATATATGTGCATGTATGTGTGTGTGTGTGTGTGTGTTGCCGAGCACATTTGACCATACGGCGCTAGTTTTAAATTAAAGTAAAACAAGCGGCAACCCTCTTACCTTTAATTGCAGGTTATCCCTCTGCAAACGGAATCAAGCTAAGATATAAACTGGGCTAATGAATCCTCGTAGATACAAAAATATACTTTTTATTTCCCAAACTAGCTAAACATGATGTGGAACAAAGTGATTAAAAACGACATAAATTAAAGAACTAAGTCTGACCCTTAAAAGACCATAAACTGTCATTCTACTCTCCCGAATTAGATTAAGTAAACTTTTTCCCTAAAACTCACAATCTTATTGGTTTTTACATTTGAAGAGTCAAGTCTAAATTTTAGAGAACCCATTCTCTTGTATAATGTCATGAACCTATCTGAAATAAAGAGACATATTTGTTATATTTCCAACATGTAAAGAAACATTAAATAAAATTGTACCACTACACTTCTCTCTCTTTTCAAAGGGTAACTTTATCTAAGTCTTTAAAGTTACAATGTGTCCTCAAGACCTTCTTCTCCAAAATTGTTCTATGTCTTAACACCGACAAACCGAGAGTGTAACCTTCTCTAGGAGCTCGGGCTGTTGGCCCCATACATTACACGCACACACAGACACATCCGGTCACATCTTTGAAATGGCATAGCAACCGAGAGCCGCACCCAAGCTCTAAAGGGTCAGCAGCCCTATACTGCATGGTCACCAATTCAGACTGTTCTTTCAATTCAGCATCCTTCGAGGAATCTGGTGACTGTGCTACGCCCTCTTGTCACTAAGCAGAGAAAGCTGAGATCTAACAATTCACCGCCACTTGCTTTTTCTTTTAAGATATATATATATATAGTATGGTATATATATATATATATATATATATATATATATATATATATATACATACATATATATATATATATATATTATATATATATATATATAGATATATATATATATAGTGCACGTGCGAGGCTAGAAAAAAATATTTTGTTGGCGAAATATCACATCACTTACCGTGGGTTTCTTAATTTTAAGTAGCTCAGGGTAGACTAATCACGTTTCCGTTCTACGCTGAAAATGGGTGTATTGATGACCTGTATTCATAATAATGAACAGAGTTAAAGAAGAGGTCAATATCGTCAGTTTTCCCTTGAAAACACTTTAGAAATCTTGCATAAACTATTAAGAATGTTTCATGTTACAATTATTCGTCGGCAGATAACGAAAAAATTTAGTTGCGTGAACATGCACATCGTGTACGTATATATTCCGGTACTTGAACACACATATGCATTCTTGAATATTCTCTCAGTGATTAAGCCAGATCTGTGTCCTGCTTAAAAAGTGCTTTGACGCTTCAGTTAAAAAGATAATTGACATTTGTTTTCTCTCTTTTCTGAAGAATCGTTCCTAAAAATCCATTTAGTGGTGATTAGTAATCATGGAACTGTACACTCAAAATTCAATCGTCTCGCTCTGACCGGCTCTCTTCCATTCCCAGGAACATTAGCATGTCAGCACTGCGACTTCAATTCTAAAATACCAATTCATGTTCGTAGCGCGCAAACGTCCTCTTTTGCTATAATATAAAATACTTAAAAGTGCATTAACTCGGGCAAAAAGAATAATGAGTTTTGGCTCGTGGACTCTTAGTCAATTATTAATGCTTTCCTTTTTCTCCTTTCACGAGATTAAAGATAGCGACTTAATCGCAGAGAAGTATGTTAGCAAACGTATGGCCTCCAACGCTGCCGTTCGAAATTAGGTTTTATTATGCTTGAGGGTGGAAATCAGTGTAGAAGTAATGCTTGAAACTTACAAAAATAAGAGGTTTCAGAAATACAGCAAATCATGTGGTTTGATATTTGCAGGAAATAAAAAATCTTTATTCTTTAACGAAACATTATCACAAGTGCCTGTTCTTTTGCAATTGCTCAATTTGTTCAACTGCAGTAGTCTTTATGGATTTACCGCTATCTTTTATGACTAGTTTTGGTTCTGAGTGTATAATAGTTATAGCAACTTCGAACATGTAGATTTGTAAGATATATTATATTCTTGATGTTTGTTTATGATTCAGGTCTATTAACCTTATCTAAGCCTCTCGACGGAGCCACTCAAGAGCATTAGATAAGGCGTTTTTATTATGATTCTCACCTTTTTTTTTTTTTACTTGGACTTCAGAACCTCTGCAATTGTTAGAAAAAAACCCGGAGGGAACTTGGGATTCATTAAATATATACCTGTTGTAACAAATTGAATCCTTGTTTTTATCAACACAATGCATAGCAAAGTTGCTGTCCTGTCTTGCAACGTAAAAACGTCAAGGCGACTGATCACAATGCGCTACCTCTATTATGCTTGATAACCTTAAACATTTCCCGACCAAGTTCCAGTTGGGAAATCACATGTCTTTTTTTTTTTCATTTATTCTACGACGTCGCACACTGGAGAGAAAGAGAAATTTCGCCGTCGGAAAAACATGAGGCTAATAAGATTTATTTGATAATACGGCTCTTACCTAAATGAAGAAGGTCAATTTTTTCCTAAGCTTTATAACTAGGTCAGAAATGAGAAGATCAGTTATGGAGAAGAAGATTATTTGGCTAAAAGGACTGAGAATGTAAGAAGAAATTCATTTATGTACCTAAAGAACCAGAAACTGAAAAACAAAATGGTTCTCATAATTTCAAAAGTGTTACATCAGATTAAAGATATAAAGATAAAGAAAAACAAGCAGCACTGAAGAGAAAGAACAACCATATGCACCTAAGAGTACTGAGTCCGTATAGAAAGGCAATATCAGTTATTTTTTACCAACGCGAGTTGGGATGGGATAGTATATACAATAATTGAGAGACACAAAGTATACAAGTTGTTCTATAAACAATGAAGTACTGGAGAATTCCTAACATTTACAAAGATTAACAGAGAAAGTATAAAGGAAGTTTCCAAACAGAACTGAGAAAGAACCCCAAAGAAAACAGATTGTCAAATTGACTGGGAAATTCAGACATATTGAACTATGATAACATACAATGAATCCACACGCGAATTATTTTCCCTGAGAACCATTCTGAAAATTGTTTATAAACTTGCCGTAAGTGAAAACTGAAAAGTTTTGCCCACCTCTTGTGCCTCTTTGAATAGAATAGTAGCAAAGAGAGAGAAGGAAAGAGTATGTAAATGCGTTTGGCGTATATATCTGACTGATGAAACTATTTGATTTGCTTTTCTCCTATTTTTCATGAAGCTTCCAGGAACTCTAGTTTAATTTCTTGAGCCTAAAACACTCTATGTTTAAGCCTTTTGAATGAATTCTCATCAACAAAACTGAATTTTTGTTTATTTGTTTGTATGGTGTTTTTACATTGCATGGAACCAGTGGTTATTCAGCAACGGGACCAACGGCTTTACGTGACTTCTGAACCACGTCGAGAGTGAACTTGCTGTTCAACCAGAAATACACATCTCTCACTCCTCAATGGAATGGCCGAGAATCGAACCCGCGACCACCGAGGTGGAAAGCAAACACCATACAACCACGCCACTGAGACGCTGAATTTTTGTTTAGTACAAAAGTCGATCGGAGAAGGTAAAAAAAAAAAAAAAAAAAACAGAATGGACAGTCACGCTCTATTTTAAGGATAGAAACGCATAAGCGTCGGGGACACCAAAACCACAATGAAAATTTAAAAGTTTGACAGCGAAGGAAACAGATACTAAGCAGTGCTTTTCAAAGATGACAGACTGCCAGGGAGTAAATGAGGCGAACAGTGGCCTTGCAGGTATGATAAGGTTCCTGAAAGAAACAGAACATCAGCCAAATAGCATATATACATAGAAATGAAATAGATAATAAGGTTACCTTGTTGCAAACAGAAAGATAATCTATGAAGGAGGTAGACGTATAAAAGAGATCTGACGAACAGGCTTTCATTTAGTTCTATTGATTAAGAAGAAAAAAGATGAAGAAACCCAAATTTGATATATTTTCATCTTCAAACTGAATGAAATTATATGAGACATCTGTAACAATACCAGAAATTTTATGTAGTGGATTTAGCAAAATAGCCATATGGTTTAACATTTGGGCCTGTAGATTAATTGTATCTTTTATAAGAATTTAGTTTATTCCAGGTTGAATTCAGTCGTAGTTTCTTTTAGAATATTTATGCCTGCGGCTGGGTGTTTTCAGATTTGATACGTTCAAACTGTCTCTCTTTAAAAAAAAAATGCTCTCTTCTAGAAAACCGAGCATTACTTTTACGGACTTTTTATGACTTTGTTTGAAGTACTTGTCATATGTAAATGGATTTTTAAGAGCTCTTGTCGCTTAGCTGATGCATATCCACTGGTAACGATTGTGCTAGTACATAAAAGAAATATCGTCCAGTTCAAGCGAAAATTTTACACCTGGAAGTTATCAGAAGCACTTAGCAAGAGTCGCCTACCTTTCCTGAAATCATTGATTCTCCTCCCTATCTATTTGCTTTACGGCTGTGACTACTCACCGCTTTTCTTGGAAGGCTTCATGCCTTTGCCTCCCGTTGACTTCTCATATCATCTTTCATTTTTAAAAGTACAACGCTTATTCCTCTGAGGTATGTGAAAACATTTGCTTTGCTAAACCAAACTATTTATTTTAAAACATATATATTCGAAACATTTGTAAAGCTTGGCTGATTATAAGCTATAAAAGTTTTTTTTTATATAGATTAGAATTCTTACTTGATTTTATTATTCGAATCTTCTTACAGTTACTTAAATTATTTGAGATTCAGGTTTTATTTTCCATTATTTTTGTTATTGCTTCGTAAGTTAATTTTTTCCCCGTCATCTGGGCCTAATATAACTTGGATTAGTATTTCTCTTAGCACCTGCATTTTTAAGTATTTTAAACATTTATCATTAACATTGATGTTTGACTTTTCAAAGCTCACGTAAGTCGTTATCTTTAGCGTTGGACAGTTCACTGAAGAGTTTTCATTCGAAAATCAATAAATTTCCCACGCGCAAAGAATCAGTGGGCGGAGGATGGTCTTCAGTAACATTAATCCTTTCCAGAATAAGAGTAAACTTTAAAACTATCAAAAAATTGTATACTCTACCAATAACTCCTGCAATATTATTTGTACCCGATTCATAAGGTAATACGCATGAAGTCACTCCAGTCACAAATATCGATAACACGCCAATTACTTTCCTCATAAAATAATCGATATTACGTCATAGAAAATCCTTTGCCGGATACTAACCTCTTAAATATGTAGAAAGACAAACTAATCGCTCTTACGCAGGTACATTGATTGTGCCGCTCGTTTAATGGCATTTCGTCATTAGTCTCTCTCTCTCTCTCTCTCTACTCTCTCTCTCTCTCTCTCTCTCATATATATATATATATATATATATATATATATATATATAGATACATGTATATTATATAATATATATATATACATGTAGATATATAATATAATATATATACATACATATATATATATATATATATATATATATATATATATATAAAAGTCATATCACATTACCGTAATTCATATACATACATCGAGAAGGTAAAAAATATATGAAAATATATTAATTCCGAGTAGAGCAAATTAGATATTAAAGGACATTTGTATCTCGATTTATATATATATATATATATATATATATATATATATATATATATATATATATATATATATATTAGTATTAAAGTTGAAGGCGGTTGCTTGAAACCAGATAAGCATCATTGGAGGGTGGAGAAATACCAAAATCCTTTAAAGTTATTTATTTTGCTGACGTTTCAGGACCATGTGTCCCATTTTCGAAGCTAAAAAACTTAAAAGAATAACAGAATTAAAATGAGGCTCAGATTTAAAACATGATAAGTTATTTCTTAACAAAATGCAAGTTAGGTACAGGAGAAGGAAACAGTGATTACCAAGTAGTGCTGAAGGCAAAAGCTGAGTGACTGTCAGTGGGTCCGTTTTGGTGCCGACGGATATAATTATATATATATATATATATATATATATATATATATATATATATATATATATATATTATCAGTTTGATATTAGAGTACCAGGATTATTTATGCAGAACTAAGAGCACCGTTTCATTATTTCCGCCACAAGGGGGATTTTCAAGGTCATTACAGCAACTGCAACTCCAGGGACATAATGTAAAGATTGGGTCAAGTACGTGGTTCAACATTATTCCTCCTGTCCTTCCTTTTATTTCATTGTTGACGTAGGACACTCACACTATTGTTTATAAAAAAGATAGTTTTTACTAATATCTCGAAATCTATTTTTTTTTTTTTTTTTACTTAGGCGTATTGATAATCTGTTCCCGAGTCTCTAGACGACTCTCCAAGAAGTAAGAAACTTTCGCGGTAAGAAAAATTAAGATTTGAAGAGGCTGTCACGTTTAAAATAGTTTCTTATCATCCTTACGCTTCCCAGTACTACACAGATGGCTTGTTCGTATACGTATTTCTACCCGTTTCCTTACAGTAGAGCTTCACTCAGCAATGTTAGACAAGCTTGTAGATGTAACACCAGCAGTGCGGTAATGCCGGCAGTGCCACTCATGTGGTGGTACTGTAGGCTTTACTAAAAGGTGTTTGCAGCGGTCCCTCGTTCCATGACTATGTACATTCACTTTCCTTCCCCTAATTTCGTTGTTACTCCTTAGTGCACCTGTGAGTCTTCTCTTAGTCCACCTTTGGATCCTTGTGCTTTATCTCCTTTATTTTCTGGATATTTTCGTCTTGCTGTCCAGCCACTTCAACTCCCTCTTTTTCACTGTCTTAAGAGCTGAATGGCTGAGTGTTCTAGCTCAAGACTTGACGGCCCAAATTTCGTGAATCAATCAATCAGCCAATAATTTGGGGTCATGTCACACATGGACTTTACACACACACACACACACACACACACACACACACATATATATATATATATATATATATATTATATATATGTGTGTGTGTGTGTGTGTAGTAGAAAATGTGTGTGTGTGTGTGTGTGTGTGAGTGTGTGTGTGTGTGTGTGTGTGTATATACATATATATGTATACATATACATATATATATACGTATGTATTATGTACAATACTGTATGTCCATCTGAATGCACAATTGAGAACAGCCTAAGAAACCGTAACATTAACAGGTATCTATGATTCTGTATAATTTCAGACCACAAACTGACAGAACCTGAGTCTTTCTTGTGAGGTCAGAAAGCTGAGTAATATAATTTGATCAATGTTCTTCAGAACACAGTTATTATCGCGAGGAAAGAGGATGAGTTACAAAACATCTGTTGAACAAAGTTCAAGGTGGGTAAAGAACATAATGCACAGGATGGTGAACTAGTCACACAGGTCTTTGAGAGAGACAGACAGGCAGACAGACAGATATTTTTACATTAGATTTCTATCGAAATAATAATAAAGTATGTTAGATTTAAAATACTATACATAGTATTTTAAAAGCTGACAGAGGCAACATTATGCACAAATTCCTAGATGAAACAAAATCAAAAGTAAAGGATTCTTCATCATGAGATGCAGGTCACGTAAGGGCTAATGAACCGCACGCAAAGAATGGCAAAAAGACGTCAAAAAATGAGAAAGAGTGGGCTGGGGAGAGAGAGAGAGAGAGAGAGAGAGAGAGAAGAGTTCAATTATACAAGACATTTTGGGATAAGCTGTACGCTTTATATCGTAGGAAAATGGTCATATACTGTCACCATAACAAGAGTCTATTTGCAGTGACAGACTATAAGCAATTAATGATAATAATTCAGAAGAACTGGCGACGTCAAAGCTCTCATATCTGATCATGTTTTGTTTTTCTTTTATAAATTGACAGATGCGACAGTTGAATAGTACATTATGAAATCAATAGTAAGTTCTGTGATCTTAATGATAGAAATTGTTTAAATAAGCAGTATTCGCTACAACATTATTTCTTCTGTAGGGGGACCTGAGATACTTCTCCATTTGACCTTTTTGACAGACGATACATCACACATTGAATATTTCACCAGGTGTAAATAATCATCATTAGTTATTAAACAATGACAGCACAGTGCGTTGTTATATAATATTACAGTAATGGTAATTTCCGCAAGACCAGCCAGGACATGATTCTTTTAAAATAGAGATTAATCATTGAAGAAAAGTGTCATGGTTTTATGCGTTTACTATTTGCTCTTTTCCAAGTCCACTGTACGGAGTAAATGTCATTAAAAATAGCAATGTTGATATTGCCTTTAACTAATATATATATATATATATATATATATATATATATATATATATATGTGTGTGTGTGTGTGTGTGTGTGTGTGTGTGTGTGTGTGTGTGTGTATGTTTTTTATATATGGCTGTGACCGGACACGTACGCATATTAGCGAAACCGGTTCCGGACTGCTTCCAATGCACAGCTCAACAATGAAAATCGGTGTGGTAAGAAAAAGTCGTTGCTTTTATTTCTACGTTTTCCTATATTTTTCCGCGAGGAAACTTGTGAGATTGCAGTATTGCTGAAGATGGATATCCAATTCCCTTTGGTGGCTTTGGCAAAAGCCGCTTTTCTTTTACCGAAAGTGATGCGGTAAATTTTAGATTCGCTCAAAAATACTTAACGTTGCTCATTCAGCATCCACGATGTAACAAGACCAGTGGTTTTTCCTCCTCTTGATTTGCGTTGCGACTTCGGAAAAAAAAACCATTCATACGTGTCAGCCTGTCTACCCATCCCCTGTATACTATCTAGTTCTAGTATCAGTAATATAAAAGTTTATCCACAGGCAAGAAGTAGACATGGAAGGCTTATGGGTGTCCTTAACTGGGGTTTCAGATGCAAATACAGTTCACGCCAGACCTGTCTGTCTATCCTGGTTGCTCTTGCGGGTTTTTGCCCGGCGTCTGCTTGTCTAGCCCAGAGAGCGAGGTGGAGGCGCGCCCTTCTTCCTGCCCTTGTATCTACGTCAAAACAAGCACAATGGAAACGCATTACTTGCCTCCTTTGGTCCTCGCCTCCTGTGTTAATGGTAGTCGGCCTCAGCGCAGACTTACAGGATGTGTTCAGTCAGGCTTTGTGATTTATACCTTTGATGCTTTGCCCACATGGCTTCTTTTATTTTTCATTTTTTATTTTTATTTTTTCCTCCTTTGGCAACGGTTTATATTCAGGGATGAGCGAAGCTGTTCGTCTTAGAAGAATGGAAGTCGTATATTTCCTGCTTTTATTTCTTGGACAGTCGTGCCATGCAGAGTAATCTCTTATATTAATTCTATGATAGAGGGTACAAAGTTTCAACGGTAATTTCAAAGAACGCCTCGTTTAGGAGTTGATTTACACTAGTTAGAATAATCATTGGTGGTAACAATTCAGAGTTGAAAGGATTTGGGAATAGGATTATACAGGCTTTTCTGACTATGAAAAACCGGCATTTATTCAATCCTGAGACGGTGTCTACATTATCATTGATAGGCCAAAAGTCTACATCCCAAATATATATAAAAACAGCATAATTACAAATGGATTCTTTCTTTCAAGGGAGCCAAAAATTAAATCCGGTAAAATGGAAGAAGTTGGATGGCTAAACAGGAGTGATCAGGGAGACGGATAAAAAGTGAAACGAGGAGAGTAATGCAACTAAGGGCTGAAGGCATGTGCAGAGAATCATTAACAGTGTCTACAGCAGGGGTTCCAGACCTGGGGTGCATATGCACCCCCAGAGGTGCATTTGTACTCTTCAGGGGGTACATTGGATCTGAGAGAATAGCCAGCAATGCTCAATGTATCGTGTAATCTGCATATCCTCATTTGAGTGAGCAAAGGTTTTTACTGAAGTTACATCTAGAGTAGGTGAATACTGTATGTTTCTCGCTATTATGGAACTTCCCACAGCTGTAATCTGTAACCTGTACGGAGCTTGAAAGGATGTGTTGCAGCATAATACTTAAAATTATGAATTAAGTGAGGCTCGTGGGCTTAGTTTATTGATGTTACAGGTAATCATAAAAAATTATGTTTGATGCAGCAAAATATTTCGTAAATTACCTATTCAGTATATTGACGTTATTACCATTAACATTCTTATGCAGTCTACACAAGCATATTTCATTAAAAGATTATATCATCACAATATCAATTTCATTGTTTTTCTTTTTTATCCTCTATTTTTAGGGGTACACAGAAATCTATAAAAATGCCCAAGGGGTACAGAAGAACAAAAATGTTGGGAATCCCTGGTATAGAGTGTGCAGAGTTAGACATGAGGGAACCCAGTGTAAGGGAGATGTAACAAATTTCCTGGGAGAAAACTGATGGCAAAAGGAATCATAGCAGAACTTTTGTTTCAGATGCAGCTCAACGAGGTTAAAAAGGAAACAGACTCGAATAACAATTCTAAAACTAATAGATAATATCTTTCTTCGTGTGATTATGTATACTGACATGGCAGCTTAGGCGACCTAGAATTTCTAGTTATTAATGTATGACAAAGTAATTATGACTATTTAGATATAATTTTTGAATGTGCGTTAATGACAAAAATTACCTTAAATATGTTTTCACTGTATAAAATGCGCCTATCTTAAAACTACTCGAACCATCACTTTTTCGGACTTTCCCTCTCAAAAACTTCTGAATTAAAGACTTTCCCCCTTCATTCCTCTCAAAACTTCTGAATTATAAAGATTTTACTTCCCCTCTTCATTCCTCTCAAAACTTCTGAATTAAAGACTTTCCTTCTTCATTCCTCTCAAAACCTCTGAATTAAACAAGCTTGGCCGTACTGTAACCATCCACTCGCCCTCAATGACCGAACAATCCCAAAATTCCCTGGTCGTCTTTTCCTCTAAGCTGAAAGTTTTGACAAATCATGCTACCTTCTTATTGCACCCTTCTTACTCTACATGTAATACACAATTAATTCATAATAGCTACTTTAACCTCTTTACTCTTAATCATGTCCAGTATCCTGACACGAAGGAAAGATGGCTTAACAAATCATTCAAATGCCCACTTTTGTAATTATCGACTGTGCTCTTTACTTACAAAGCTTTTGAAGCAATCGTCCATATTAGTGACTTTAACAATTCGGTAACTCACCGCTTCTGCCTACCGTTAGTTATCACTTCTACTTCATAGTAACTTTTTAGATCAATGGCTTCTTTTCTACCTAGCAAACATCAATCTCTCCATCTTCTCGCATCGATTCAACATCATAACCTTTCCCTCCTTAAATTTCTTGAAGTTTCTATTCCTACAGATACCTCAAACTTTCACTTATCTTTATATCTGACAAATTAGCACTATCTGATCTGCAAACTTTAACTATTCCACGTATGATTTGCAATCCATTGTTTTTTTTCTATTTTTTTTTTCACATATTTGCTCCTATATCCCTCCTTTACCTGACTTCTCTCAAAAAAGTGCGAATGAGTTATCAAAGATCAAAAAAAAAATTTTAGATCCGGTTTTACACCTGCATAACATCCAATTGATCATTACCTACACTTCCATATCATATCACGTCTGTCAGTTCTAATCATCCAATTTTGCTAGGTCTGTAAACAACATTTACATATCTATTCTATACTCTCGAATCTTAAGCAACTGCTACATAACAAATACTTGATATACTCTTTCTTGTTAAACCCACAATGTTCTATTATCCCTTCCAGTTGTCATTCCCGATATAAAAAGGAACGAATGCTGTTCCTGCCATTTCTTTGTATTGAACTTTAAACTTTGCCCTAACACCGATATGCCCTACAAACCGTGCCCAACCGTTTAATCGCACCATCACATCCATATCATGGGATCTCTCTTGCAATGCTATTCAGCTTTAGGCAATCAATCTTTTAGTCTTTTAAATGCCCTTCTTACATCCTCAATCATTATTTCCATTGACTCAAAGTCATATTAATGCCTTTCCGTCTACAATGTGTTTCATTCAGAAATCTTGTTGTTATTTACGCTTTGTGTTTTGAGATATATGCGGTAACTAACCTTCCTGCCTGGATGTACTACTTTGAAGTACATACTCAGTTTTACATTAATGTTCTCAGATGCCACCCTTCCACTCTTATTTCTCATTTAACATTCTCTTGCATATATTCTCATAATTTCCTTTACTATTGCTCACTTATCTCTAGTTATTTTCTTTTTATTAACTGAACATCCAATTTCACCAGTGAAACACTTTTTCCATTGATTTTTGTCTAGGTGCCTCTGCTTGCAATCACCCCTTCCTGGTTCATTGTCCCCATCCTTACATTTTGTATACACTTCGAAAATTTCACTTTTTTAACTTAATCTCAGTTTTCATCTATCTCCTTTAAATGTTATTTTCACTTCTTTGTATCCAAACCGCTTGTTTTGTTTTAATCTGAATTCCGCCGAAGATTTTTAGTCTTTCCTCTGTAAGTGACATCTTACTTTCACTCTGGCTCAGTCTGAAAATAATCATATACACTTACAACAACCTCTCTCCTCATAGCTCCTTCCTCTACTCCGCAGTAACGGATCACCTGACAAGATTTTTTTCTTGTCATTTTTTATTCCCGGAAGATATTTACGGGCAATCTTCTTCAGAAAAATACGTTCTCTCGTCTATCAACCTCTTTTAGACCAAAATTTCTAGAGCTCTGTATATCATCAGTCCCTCCTGCTCATCATCCCTGTGAATTACGGATTCACTTTCTTCATCACCTAACTGCATTTGAATTACTAAGCAGTGAAACCCCGTCTCGATCTCCAGACTAGTCCATTATCAACAAAAAATGCTCTCTCTCTCTTCTCTCTTTATATATATATATATATATATATATATATATATATATATATATATATATATATGTATGTATATATATATATATATATATATGTATATATATATATATATATATATATTATATTATATATATATATATATACATATATATATATATATACACTATATATATATATATATATATATGTGTGTGTGTGTGTGTGTGTGTGTGTGTGTGTGTGTGTGTGTGTTTATGTTTGAGTGTAGGTGTGGTTTGTATGACTGTATGTGTTAAGGTATTTTAACATGATTTCATTTACCGCTAACCGTATACCTTTCGAATCACAAAAATACTAGGACTCTTCATGCCTTCTTCAGGAAATGAAGAACGGGGCCAATTTTACCATTATTCCCGAATGAATTTGTGCAAAGCATTCAGTGTTATGTTTGATTGTGTAATAACGAGATCGTCAAATCTCGTTATCATTTTGGTAGCGATAGGCCAGAGCGGCAGACAACTGGTAATTGGCAACATATTCTCCTTCTCTCTCTCTCTCTCCTCTCTCTCTCTCTCGATATACCTCCCCTCCATTATCTAGGTCATCAAAATCAGAGTCGTGAATTACAAAAAATATGCATTTATTTAAAAGCAAAGTCAACTCTACATCAAGCTCTCATTACGACAGGGCGAGGCACTGATTTGCAAAGACAGCACTCTTGATCAAACCACCTCAAAAAATACATGTCACCATTCCTAAGCTGTCACTCGAACACTCTGTCTCCAGGGATGTTAAATTGCTGATTATCTAAATTCTAAGAAACTTCATAGCACATCACATGATACATTATTTAAAATGTCTCATAGCAAATCCCCCTTTTTATGTTACATTTGTATTCTAATACATAGATAAATAAAGATTGTTACCTAAAACAGTTGTTGCAACATTCAGGAAATATTTATGCAGATTAGTAGCAGCATCCCGCAGTCATCATTATTGATAATTTACCTGATACAGCTTGCATTTGTTTCTCGAGATCAGTCAGCGGGATAATATAATTAATAAGAATTATATCCACCTAAGAAACGTCACTGTAGAAATGCATTATTTCATATGATCAATACCACGCCAGATTTATCCATCAAATAATAGGCTGAATTGCTTATGACAAACAAATTCACACATACACACACACACACACACACACACACAAACACACACACACACACATATATAGATATTAATATATATATATATATAATATATATATATATATATATATATATAGGTGTGTGCATGTATATATTCATGTATGTATGCATGCATAAATACATATTTTTTATATATATATATATATATATATATAAATATATATATATATATATATATATATATGTAATATAATATATATATATATATATATATATATATAATATATATATATATATATATATAATATATATATATATATATATATAGGTGTGTGCATGTATATATTCATGTATGTATGTTATGCATAATACACATATATATATATATATATATATATAGATGTATATATATATATAGATATATATATATATCTATATATATATATCTATATATTTATATAACTTCCAATAAATAACATGTATGTAGATACATAAGTAGATAGATAAGTATGAATGTGTGTATAAGAATATGTGCATATTTTTAAGAATCTGCAATTTACTGCCTATTTTACGTCATATTCTCCCGCCATTAAATTCTTCGAGAAGTCCCGCTAAATTCGACGAGCACATTATTAATGTCATTAGCTGGCCCTCTCTAGGGAATAGAAAGAATAGAAGAAATTTAAAGAAAATATCTCCGAAGGAAGCCAGAATAAAAACTGAAGGAAATAGGATATAGTAGGCAGTGACATGTTTGTCTCCAACTAATTATCAGCGAATTACAGCTTTATGTACATTAACCAGTGCAAGAACTTTTGGGTTTTATTTCCAAAGCTTAGCAGTATCGGGTGTACGATTGCCATCGGTTGGAGAGACTTGCTGTCTACTGTAGTCATATTCAGTCAGCACTAAAATATAAATATGAATTCAGACTTGACCGACAAGCCAACCTCAGTGGGTTCTGATATCACCTCTGTAGTCGCTGGTCTTTCTAAGCGGCATTTAAGAGGAAAGCCTTAAAAATTGAGTCATCGAATATATTTTGAGAATCCTAATGCTATTTCCATTAACAGGGTCCAGTTCCATCGCATTGGTTGATGCATCATGTATAGCGACATTTCTGACCCAGCGCGAATCAGGAACCTCAAACCATTACTTCGTGTTACTAATGCAGATACCAAAATGGGATTGGCTTGAAAAATGACATTACAGAATTATAAATGCATGCGTATATGTCACATACATACAGTATTTGCATATAGTTTGTATGTTTTTGAGTACATAGGTAAAATATTCATGATGGTTACATGTATGAGTACTGTGTGCGTACATACCCTTTCTGTTTAATTTTTTTTTTAATTTTACACCATAATCAAACACACACTCACACGTACTCATAGTATGTATACTATCAGCGAAGTTAATCATCTTGGGTCTAATCAGGGTGGCCATCACGAAATACTAGGCGCTGATAACGCCCAAACCCCTTCTTCCAAAATATATGAGAGAGAGCATCTTTTCTCCCAACAGAATGAAAATTAGTTCCTAATGAAGGTCACATAAAAGAAGCTTATCTCTTATTTTCGTCAAAAGACAGATTTTCTCAGTAAGGTTTTCTTTGATTAATTCTCGATCAATCGACTGTTTCTTAATTTTTGGTGAGGTTAGAGCTTTTGATAAGACAAATGTTGCTTTTCTTTTCGTAACTTAAGCAACCTTCGCGTCCCTTTGATCTCTCAAGATAAATAGACACATCGTCCCCTCAATTTCAGAGCACTTTGCTCTCCGAAATCACATTTGAATTGCAAAAGAAAAAACGAGCTCGTCAAAGCTACGAGATAATTCGATTATGATGCCTCCGTAAGTCCTCCTTGGATTGCTTAAAGTGGCGTAAGCATCACACTTGGCTGTGCCATCAGTCGCGTTGGTACTGAGTTGATTGGACGACTCTGCTGAAACGAAAACCTTAATCAAGTTTTCATATAAATGGCCGGGTGGTGGCTCTCGTGACTTTGGCATTTGGTAGCAATTATTCGATATGAGGAGCTTCTCTCGGCTTCTTTTTTTCTCGCTCTTTTTTTTCACGAGCTCGAAAGTGGAGCAGTACGCAGTACATGAGAGTGATGATTGTATTACACATCTAAAGTAATTTATGTATGAAGTCCTCTTTGAAGTCCTCGATTTCAGTCTATCGGCGAGGAAAACGAAATGCCTCGATAAAGAGTTTTGTACAAGGTAGTCTGATGCACTAGTCTGCAATATGCGAAGCTTGGTGTTAGAATGATTAACGAAAATACGCAAGTACGGAGTTGAATGCTTCCTCCATGAAAGTTATACCTCCACAAATCGATTGGTTTGAACGTGATGGGAAAAGCCTTACGAAGATATAGATTTTGAAAGGCAAGGTACGGGACTAATAGAAGTAAACAATAGTAATTATGCAGACATGAACAAAATCGAGTTTATCAATGGAAATATTAGAGAAAAGCCCAAGTGTTTTTAACCATAATTCATATATATATGACAGCTGAATCTGATTCATAACACTTTGGACTATCTATATATCTTTATTCACTATTATACTGAAACCTAAAGACAAAAAGACAACACTTACGCCTCACACACGTGAAAACAGGCGGCTATATTCTGTTGTCAGCGAGACTACCTACGAGTAGATTCCTAAACAGCAAATAAGTATTCTTATCAAGGACCACAGTTTCCGATAAATGTTGCTGATTAAGGAACTTTGTTAAAATATTTTGCATGAAAAAATGTTTGGGGCTAACAATGAATAGAAAACTTATTTTAGAATAAGAGAAAACAAATAATAAATGCATGTTACCGCAGTTGAATATGGAAGGGACAATATTTCACATTCGCCATAATTCGTGAGTGGAATGATGGAAGAAGTGAGGGGCATGATCAACCCAAACTATTTCAGCAGTTATTAGAGGGAGCTGATAAAATAGATGACCTTTAGGCTTATGGCAACAATGGGGGTTCATTTTAACAGCCAACCTTCATCTTCTCAAGGGAGGCCCTAAAATATACAACAGCAATAGGTATTAAAAATTTAATCCTCATCCCCAGTTTATTAAAACGAATGAAAAAACCTTTAGAGACGTTAACTGTATAAAGCACTAATGCTCAAAGCCCTTTAATTATTCGTATGTTTTCTTGCGCTGTGACTAGTTCTAATGGCCAGTCATCAATTTACAAATTTACATTTACGCTGAAACGAAAATTAATATATTCCACAGTTACCTAATCTACTACGTTATGCCAGTTTCGATGTATATGGAAACTGGTAAATAGATCCGTAGATTCATTCGACCATATTAAGACTCTATTCTTTTGATAATTTAGATGAATTATTTCAGTTAACATAATGGACAAAACTACACAAATATTTACATTTCTTTTGAGTATCATTCCATGAAAATTAAATTTGAAATTCAATCAATAACCGAAAACTATTCTCGAATAAAAAATATTTTGCATTGGTGTGTTCATTATTGGGTTTCAATCAGTCAATAATAGAATTGCCTCTACTTTTAGCTGATATGTTTGAGTTATAACATATTTCTTCAGTGTTGTTTTTACTTCTAGGGTTTGTTATTGGTTCGTTTACAGTTGAACGAAAAAAGAAAAACAAATATTGAACGGAATCAACTCAGATTCTGAAGACTTTATGGAAATACATATACTATATATATATATATATATATATATATATATATATATATATATATATATATATATATATGAGTACACGTAGTTAAACCAATTTTCATTTTACACAATCATAGTTATATCCTTTATAATGTGAACTGAATTAGTGTTCAGCAGTCTATTTCATATCTGCCACACTGACACCGTTTGAAAATTGATTTAATCATCACTGTGTCAGTATTACTCTCTAAAAGGAGATTAAACTGAACTGTTGAGTATTTGTTCGTCTGCTGCAACTTTCATAAATCAAGAAAGTCCAGCATCTGAAATATCAGCGATAGCTAACAGTACTCTACAGGCAAGCACTTAACGAAGAAACTTGCTTCTCCAGAGTTCCTGAAGTTGTAGATTCGCAGAATCATCAGCCATAGAGAATTAGCTGGTGCAATTTCTACAAAATAACTTCAAAACGAAAAAAAATGTTCCCGTGGGTTTTTAATCAATGCCTGAAGACCGAAGGCTATTGAATTTTACGAAATGCTGCTACTACCGTCGTTCATTAAGTACACAGTTATCTATCAGAGAAAGCTGTCTAAACATTCTGATAGCCTTGAGGCTCCATAGCATTCCCAGCCAAGCACACTGCAAGCTTTTTTTTAACAGTGCTGAAGGCAGTACAAAGATCGCCTTATGAGATCTGATAACTGATGAATGCAGTACTACCGCTAGGGAACCGTTGTATCTTCAAGCATTTAATGTGGAGAGAAAAAATTTGTAGCTTCCTTTCCGAAAGATCATTTATAAAACTACGATCATATTCGGATACCCAGATCCAAATATTGCCAGTTCGGTATAAAGTGCAAATTAGAAGTAAACTCATAATCTTGTATGCGTTGTGAAAAGACCAGTTACACCCCAGGCACGAAAGTTTCGGATTTTTTTTTTTTTTTTTTTTTTTTTTTTTTTTTTTTTTTTTTTTTTTTTTGTTTTTTTTTTTTTTTTTTTTTTGGGGGGGGGACGGGTGGGGGAGCTGGGGAATGCTGGGTGGGGTCCGAGTGTTGGTAAGGGGAGGGAAGGTGCTCAACTACTACGGTCAAGTGAAGAAATGGAAATAAGTATTCTTTTCGCTTTTCCACTCAAAAGATCATTTAAAAAGAGATGTGCTATATAAGGCACTTGTGTTGAAATCCTCGAAGGTACTTTACAGCTCTTTAATATACAGAACATGAATTGTATTTCTCCACGATGTTATAATTCGAGAATAATGTGGATCTCGAAGTCTTCTGATTTTGCGTATAAGGCCAATATTGCAAAACTTGAAAGCCAGGTTCCGTACGTTGCTGTATTTATGCAATGGCAAAAACAGAGGACATCCATGACCTACAAATTTTGAGAATACGTAGCTTCTTCATTGGCCAAAAAAAAGTATGCAACGTGCATGGGGAGTCAAACTTATATTTCAGTTGGAACAATGTATTCTAGCTTGATTTCACTGAAAACAATACGTTGTCCAGTGACATTAAAATATATGGCAATTTGTTTTAATACAAATGTATAACCTCATATGGGTTTACTTGCTTAAGAAATGCCTCACAGTTAATGTTCCTGTATTTCCTTTACCTATTCTAAAGTAAACTGAGATTCTGACTATAATATCTTGCGAAACTTAAATGCTTTCAGTACGAAGTAGTTTGTGTTGCTAAAAGCGCTAACTTTGTCATAAAAAACGTTGTATTTTATTTGTATAATAAAAAAGATAATATCTTAAGGCATTCTAAAGTAGTGCTATTGAGTTATTTTAATATATATATATATATATATATATAATATATATATATGTATACATATGTATATATATATATATAATATATATGTGTGTGTGTATATATATATTATATATATATATAGTATTGATTATATATATATATATATATATATATATATATACTATATATATAGTATATATATATATATATATATATATTATATATATAAAATTCTCATAGATAGCAGGTATTATTTGTAATATGCTGAAACTCTGCATTCACCTTTTTCCTGAGAAATTTTTTTAAACGAATTGGCGAATGTATTTCAAGTCATCATAGTCAAATTTGATATTTTCCCTCGTGTAAATAAGGAGTTTTCATCCTCAGGGAGATTGTAAGGTCGGCTAAACAAACTGAAATAAGTTGATATTATTTAATTCTTGAATATAAAATGAGATTTAAAAACTAGACCAAGAAAAGATAAACTTGTGCCAGTAAGACGTTATGCATTTAGTGTTCCTCGGGTGCATATTAATTAAGTGAAACGATTCCCCCCACCCAATTTTTTTTTTCAATAACGTTTATGAAGGTTTTATCCTATATCAAATTTGTATAATAGTGGGGTTACAAAATTATATAACAATTGAAAGTAAAATGTTTGTCATTAATATGAGATTTATACAAACGCAGACAACATAATTGCTTTTCATTGTGATGTTAATGGCTATGATCCATCATTAAGAAATCTTTCCTTTAAGTTCAGTATTCGAACCAATGTGATAACTCACCCTTTGCAAAAAAAAAATAATAATAATAATAATAATAATATACTTAAGAATTTCAATTAGTACCCCACAATTAAAAACCAATCAAAATAAACATATCTACTGAATCATCTTTTACAGAAGATGGCTGACCTAAAATAAAGATGATTGGGACACGATTTTTAGACTACAATGTGCTAAACCCCAACGAGCTCTTCTTCCCAACAAGCAGCTTTAGTTGGAAAAGGATAATGATATTCCTCATTACTAGCCTTGGGGTGATTAGTCACCTTAAAAGTTAAAGAGGAGAAGTCGTTTGAAATTCAAGAACTGCATAGTTAAGCTTACTTTACAGAAGTAATTAAGGACGTTTTTGATAGGGTTTACCAAAGAGTCACAGTATTTAGTATATTTGTTTGTATGGGTAGGCTTTATAGTACATTGTATAACATCTACTTCTTACCAATAAAATGTGCAAGTTTGAAGTTTTTGGAATCATTCGGCAGAAACACAATAGTGGGCGAGCGCCTCAGCGGAGTGGTTGGTATGGTATTAGCGTCCTACCTCGGTGGTCGCGTGTTCGATTCTCGGGCATTCCATTGAGGAGTAAGAGATGTGTATTTCTGATGATAGAAGTTAACACTCTCGACGTGGTTCGGAAGTCACGTTGGTCCCGTTGCTGAATAACCACTGGTTCCATGCAACGTAAAAAGCACCATACAAACAAACACAATAGTGCGAGTATAATAAATATTATGCAAAATTATTATCTGTTGTTATGCACCACGAGCAAATATTCATATGGAACAAACCAATTAAGCCAGCAACTCATGAATCAAACTTTCACAGAGAAGAATGGCCATTCACGACAAAACAAAAGCACAGCGAAGGGAGGAGAGCTATGCAAAACAGATCAAGACAAATAAATAAAGAAGACTCTTCAAATAGAGAAAGATTTACATGCATGCACAATAGTTTGAGAATTGTCAGAAGAATCAATTCATGGCCATGCCAGTGGCGGATTAAAATAGGGGGGCGGGGGGCAACTGGTCACGTGGCGCCGCCCCGCCCCATCGATATGAATAATTAAACATTGTTTTCTTTCAATTAATCATTATTAGTAGAAAAATTTGCTTAGATAATGATTATTTTAACAACAACAACTATATGTGTATGCATATATAGTATAGTATATATATATATATATATATATATATATATATATACCATATATATATATATATATATGTATATACTATATATATATATATATATATATATATATATAGTATATATATATATATATATATATATAGTTGGAGCTCAAAGAATGCATCATGAAGGAAGTACTGGAAAAAGGCATACTCAACTCATCCTTTAACAGGTTTTATTTCAATGCCGACGTTTCGGGACGAATTCCAAGTCGTCGTATTTTCAAGGCTAAAAATGTAATTTGTGAACATTAAAAACTCAGATTAATTTATGGTAATATGTACTGACAACAGCTCTTAATAAAGTAAAAAAAGTTAAAACTAAATAGTACATTCTAAACCGAACAAATTATAAGTAAAGGCTTAGCATGTATTATGTTTAGTTTTGACTGTTTTACTTTATTAAGAGCTGTTGCCAATACATATTACCATAAATTGATTTGAGTTTTAATGCTCCTAAATTACATTTTTTAACCTTGAAAGTGCGACTTGAAATTCGTCGGGAAAAGTCGGCATTGAAATAAACTGTTAAAGGATGAGAATACCTTTCTCCAGTACTTCCTTCATGATGTATTCTTTGAGCTCCAACTATATATATATATATATAAATATATAATATATATATATATATATATATATTATATATATATAATTAATATATAAAACCTTTCTCCAGTACTTCCTTCATGATGTATTCTTTGAGCTCCAACTATATATATATATATATATATATATATATATATATATATATATATATATATATATATATATATAAATATATATATATATATATATATATATATATATATATATAGATATAAATACCTTTCTCCAGTACTTTTCCTTCATGATGTATTCTTTGAGCTCCAACTATATATATATATATATTATAATATATATATATATATATATATATAATATATATATATACATATATATACATATATATATATATATATAACGTATATATATATATATATATATATATATATATGCATATATATGTATATATATATATATATTATATATAGTATATTTGTGTACATGTTAAATATATGTGATAATCCTAAGTGTACCCCTTCACATGGAAGATTTTTAGATCGGCCACTGAGCAATGCAAATGAACACTACAGACGCTTGTAAGCCTACGAACTTGCATCAGGTAGATTTTTATGCTACACAGTTTTGCGATGGACTAAAATGAATAAAAGGTACCTTTGTAGTGGGCAGGAATGTTGACGCTCTGCGGAATGAGTAGTGTTTTCTCGTTCTAGAGGGCCTGGGGTCTGAAATATAGTTCATGTAAGATTAACGAATGATATGTATTAATAAAGGGATCTACTAAACTGTAGATAATACTAGGTTTTTAAGGCAAAAGAAACAAATACCATCTACAATATAGAGATCAACGGAAGCATCTGGTCATCAACCCATGGAGAAATATTCCTTTAGTAATAGCATGAGAGGTGTACACATATCATCCCTTAAATATATATATATATATATATATATATATAATATATATATATATATAATATATATGAGTGTGTGCGTATGGGTATTTATAATATATATATATATATATAATATATATATATAAAATATATATATATGTATATATATGTGTGGTGCATATTGTATTTATATGTATATATATATATATATATATATATATATATATATATATATAGAGAGAGAGAGAGAGAGAGAGAGAGAGAGAGAGAGAGAGAGAGATATGCGTGCGTGTGCTTCTGTATGGGCTATGAGAGGGTGGAAGCGGTGGATTGGTCATCTAACATGTACA